>NC_089840.1:45312007-45615661 GCF_035609145.1 Eleutherodactylus coqui
ACTTCTACTTTCACTCTTTAGTACATAGCATTCATTACTAGTGAAAGGAGAAGGCAGAAGGAGTTAAAAACCAGTTATCCCTCCCCCTCTGGATTATCAACTGTGTCTAACAGCTGACAACCTGTCCTGCTTCTGAATGATTGCAGAAGAAGGGGCTTTAATCCCGCTTTGTTATTTTTAATATCAACCGCAATAAAGCCCAGGACCAAGCACCATAAATTTACTGTGCTTGGTCCTAAATGGGTTAAGTACCAGCCTGTCATGACTTAACCAGTACTATTGTACCTTGTCACCACTGGAAGCTAGGGGTTTGACAGGGCTTGCATGGAAGAACGCCCCTGTCAGGCCCCTAGCTGAAGGTCCTTGAAGGTCCTAGTAGTGTCTGCATTGACTTTTGGCTGGCCTAGAGGGTTAGGGTTAGTTTTGCAGTTACGCTTACATTATTAGCTCTAAATGCTTCCATGTTACTGCTGTAATTTACAACAAATAATGTAAGCCTAACAGGAAAACTAACCCTAACCCTCCAGCACAGCTACAAATCAATGCAGACTTTGGAGCTACCACTCTCCTCAGATCAAGCATCCCTCTTGCATCTTTCTTGGGCAACCGCTCCCCACCAGCCGTACATAGTGGAAGGACAGCTTACCACCGCGAGTGGTGAGTCACAGCGGCCCCCACCACATAGGAGACCAATACCAGAGAGGACACTACGGCAGGGAGAGCAGCAGGGACCCCAGTGACAGCTGCAGTGTGCACGAGGGGGGAACAGGAGCCCAAATTATGGTTATGGCATGGAGAGGAGGGTGGAGAACATTTTCTGTGGTTGTACAGCGTGGAACAATTCAGCCAATCGGGAGCTAGGGGCATAACAGGGGCATTCGTCCATGCAACCCCTGTCAAACCCCTAGCTTCCAGTGGTGACAAGGTACAATAGAACTGATGTAACCTTATGTCCTGTGGTGGAACAGGGTTAAGTATGTCCAGTAAAGTCCAAAGAATATAATAGCTCCTTTGAAAGCATTGAATTAGATTTTATGTAGTAGTGTCATGTGTATAACATTTGTCTGTTTGCATAACAAGAAATATGTGAGTAAAAGACATTTAGTTATATTTTGCTAACTGGGTCGCAGATGGTGAGCATGCAGCTTTGTCATAATAATCTTTGTAATGTTTTATTAAGATAGAAGTATCACACATGCTGTGGACTTTGAATTGTTGACTTGTTGATTTTGTGGGGGTTGTTAAACTACATAACCTCTTGCAGTGCAACTATAAAACACAAGAGCTTGGAAACAACACTTAAGTGTTTCTCATTGTTCTCTTCACTGGTGCATTGAAAAAAATTAGACATAACTGATTACTTTAACACTCCTAATCATTTCTATTGGCAATAATCTCTGCCTGTGTTGGAGATCCTTCTAGTGGCCAACTTGACTACAACAGTCTACATAACTGTCCATTGACTTTAATGCGGCTGGCTTTATACTAATTGTAGCAGGGGCAGCCTGCCACCTTGCTAGAGATATACAGGGTGGATCACTTGTCTTGGCTCTAATGACTTATGCACCTGTAGCTCGCATCACCAATGCCACATTTTATACCTGAGCTTGTGGGCAGGTAGCTGAATAGGATCCTTCCAAAGTTTTTTTTAAATTATGGAATTGTTACTTGAGCCCATTTTCCATTGTTACTTGTACACTATATTTATTGTATTGTGACAGTCCGTAAACCAAATTCAGGGATCTCAGCACTTTTGCCAAGTTGTGCCCAGGCCACTGTAGGTTTTGCAGCCTAACCTTATCATACGGCTTCAGGTCACTGAGGGGATACCCTCTATAGCACAGCTTACTCACCAAATGTATAGATGTACTAGTTCCACTTTGGAAACCAGCGGGCACCTCCCTGGGGCCTAGTGGATGTGAAATGACTACGTTTCATGGAGTCAACTTTCTTGGCAACAAAGACTTCACAGTGCTTTGCTGACTCATGGCTATACATAAATTAGACATATCTGAAATGCAAGAGTCCACTTCCATATAGAGTCCTAATAAACTGGGAGTTGTCCCTTTAAGGGCTGCCCATGTAGGGTTCAAACTTTAACAGTTAACATGATGGAAATTTGCAATGTTTAAACTTGACATTTGGCTTCTAGCTTTGTGCAAGTACGTTTAGCCCAAGGACAGAAGGAGATAGTTTAGCTGGTTGGTCAGCTACTTGAGTCCCCACAGCACATTCACTTTCATTGACAAACTGAATTTTGATGGAGGGCAGATAGTGCAGGTCTAGCAGCAGACCCTTATTCTTTCCGCACTGACTAGGATGGCACTAACTGGCTCAGCACTCTAGGATCCACAGTTGCACCCACATGGTGCCTCTCAGCCAATCATATCCAGGGGCAATTTATTTTGTATACATCTTAAAATATAAATGGGGGCCTCTGAATGGATTTTTGTAGTCCTGCACAGCAGATGTAATCTTCTGTATGCTCTCTTTTATAAAAGCCTCAAGAAAACACCATGTGAAAATGATGCATCATGTTATCATCTGCATGGACTGTAGCATACAAAGGATTGGAGATCCTTTTTAGATGATGTACGATACAACATCTGACGTGACACCCAGAAATCCTTAGGAAGTGAAACTTTATTACAGTGTCGACACTTGGCACAGAGGGACACTACTTATCTCAAATCTCTGAGTGGCTTGTTCACACATGGAGTAAGTACTCTTATTGTATATGCAACCCCCAGCTTGGCTCCCCTTACATGTGCAGTAAGTATGGTACATTAATGTTCTTGTAATGCGTGGACCCATTCTAGCTTATTGTATACATTTATCACAATTATTGGCATAACTCTAAATCTCGTGTATGAGAATAATCCCACCCCCCAACACAGTCTTTAGTAGGTTTTTCATTTTTCTTGTTGTCTTGCAGCTGTAGTTCTCCCACTCTCCTGGGTATTTGAAGCTAAAGCAATAGCTCTGTGCAAAAAAACACTCTCTCTGTATAGTAAACTTATCTGTCACGGCTTCCAGCAGGGGAAAGTCTTTGTTTGGTCCAAGGTACTTCTGGAGGTTTTTATGGTGAGCTTCAGGGAATCTGTCGGGTGTGGTATGCAGGCACAATCATGTAGGCCAATTTGACTCTGGTTTGGTGGATCCAAGATTCTATCTCAGCAACTTTAACAACGGTTAGAGTAGATATAATAACGGTGTATGGCACCTTGGCTTAAGAGGTCTCAGGTGCCAATCTTTCACCCAGACTTCTTCCCCTGGAAGAAAAAGAATAGAGATGAGCGAGCACCAAAATGCTCGGGTGCTCGTTACTCGAGTCGAACTTTCAGGCGACTCGAGCATTTTTGTATATCGCCGATGCTCGCTAAGGTTTTCATTTGTGAAAACCTGGGAAATTCAAGAAAGTGATGGGAACGACACAGAAACGGATAGGGCAGGCGAGGGGCTACATGTTGGGCTGCATCTCAAGTTCCCAAGTCCCACTATTAAGCCACAATAGTGGCAAGAGTGAGACCCCCCCCCCCCCCGCACTGTCAGCATAAAGATCGTTCTCCTCTGCCACAGCTGTAACAGCTGTGGCAGAGAAGAACGATGTTAGCCCATTGAATTCAATGGAGCCGGCAATACAGCCGGCTCCATTGAAAGCAATGGGCTGCCGGCGATCGCGGGATGAATTGTCGGGAAGGGCTTAAATATATAAGCCCTTCCCTGCAATTCATCCAGAAATGTGTAAAAATTAAAAAAAATATATATACTCACCTGGTCCCGGCAGACGGAGTTCAGCGCGGCCGGCAGCAGTCCTCCTGAACTGCTCTGAACAGCTGTGAGTAGTATTCAGCAGCCGGGGATTTAAAATCCCCGCCTGCTGAATGAGCTGCCTCTGATTGGTCACAGCCTGACCAATCAGAGGCAGATCTCACTCACACACCCATTCATGAATTTATGAATGGGTGAGTGACTGCTGCCTCTCATTGGCTCAGCGGGACCAATCAGATTCTGAGCTAGTCCTGGATTATCTTCTGCCCATACTCCTGGTATTTTCATTACTAGGTCCGGGGTGGGGCCTGAGTGATCTGGCTCATGAATTACAGCAAACAATCTCCATTGTTCCTCTTGAGGAACTGTGAGTGAGAAGATGTGGGCAGGAGTTGGAACATCTTTTCCAAGTTGTAAAGTCATCTGGTCATCCTGTTCAAAGGAAACGTTGGTGTGTAGTTTTGTCAACATATCCCATCCCAAAAGTGATATTGTACAGTCTGGTAGGTACAGGAATTGCTTTTCTGTCTCCCAAGGTGCAGTGCCGTGATACAATAAAGTTCCCTCCTTGTCCAGTAGCTGCCACAATCTGAGCTGTTCTGTGTGAAAGAGATGCTAGTTGTTGGGTTATAACTGAATGTTCAGCACTGGTATCAACCATAAAGTTCACAGAATGGTTCCCTACATTTATTCTGCCAATAGGTTCCTCGGGGAGCAGCAGATAGAAAACCGGTTGCCCTTATTCAGAGTTATCTTCATACAGTAGAGCAATAGGAGCAGAGTAAGATGGAGGTTTGTGGGGGCAGGCTTGAGTGGCTCTCCCATGTGCTTGTCTCTTTTGGGCCCGCCCCCTTCCTTCTTCCCTTCCTGTATGAGCAGTGAAAGTGAGGGGGCAGTATCTACTCCAGTTACCATACTTCCTGCACACTGTGCATTGGTCTCTATCAAGGGGTAGTCTTAGGGCCCACCCTTCTGTACTTATGAAGTTGGTGGTTCGTTTTGTGAATTGTATGAGGATGGGAGCTGTTTTGACTTGATTGCTACAGCAAGTAAGTCAGCGTTCTTTATCTTTCACACTCTTGATCTCTATTCACATTCTATTGTATGGCATTCATTTCAGCAAAACCTTCCTGTTTCTGAAACTTTCTTCTAATGTCACTAGCTAAATGAGCCACAAATGATAAATTAACCATACATTGGTTTTCAGCTTGGGACGGGTCAAAGCTGTGTCACCTCTGCCACTTTAGACACATACATAGTCTTCTTTCAATTTTATCGACATCTTCAATTATAGCCTTCCCATATACGATTGGGCTGTGTCCTCCACCATCAGACAAGGCAGTTATATGAGCAGCTGCATTTAATATATCGTGTGGGATATTCTCAATCAGGAACTCCCCAAAACTTGTGTCAATACAGCGACATTCTTCATTACTAAACAAAGGATGAAGAAGGTGCTGGCAACCTCCATAAGTGAGTTTGTGGGTGCTCCTGATACTTTCCAACAGCTCTGTTATTTTCTGCAGCTTTTCAGAGAATGAGAGAGTGCTGATCTTCCAGTTCAGAAGATCCAAACTGGTAAAAGAGGATATACAGAAAAACAGTATATCCATCTGCAAAACCAGTTTCTTGGAGGGATGTTTTGGGTTTGGCATTCTTAGATCTTGTTACATCTGGGGAGGATCTTATGAAGGGGCGGGGGCATATTTCCAGTGGTGTGAACCCTCCTGTCATGTCTGCTGGATCTGTAACCTGAAACACTATGTTACTGCACACCAAACAGTACAAACTAATAAAGACGACAGCAACAAGGAAACAAACTATCCCTAATGAATTTTCCCCAGGGAGGGTGCCTGCCTATATGCAGGTTACTCGTCCTGACCACGTACCTCGGCCACTAGCTGACCCTATGTGGATTAGGGGAACAACAAAGAAAACAAGATGAAACAGATATAAACAGCTGTATCTATTTGTGTGTAGTCACAGGTAAACAGGAGAACCAGCTCTAAGCTCTGGCTTCCTCCACAGCTAGCAGATGACAGAAAAACGACCCAAACACTCACCTTGCATACCTGCATGCATAGCCAGATGGAATAGCTATAGAATATATGAGGTATCAGTTCATATTTTGGCCAAGATACGTAAGTCCACTAGATTCCATTTCACACAAATATTGTAACCTTTTGTTGCTGAATTTCACATTACTAACTTTACGATACAGTTTACTAAAGTTTTGCAGCATGCATTGAAATGGTGATTGTGAGATCATACTGTCTATACTTGGTTGGTAATACTATGCATTTCCCTTATCTGCTGAAAATAACCGTTGAATTTTACAAAGTTTGGCAACTCTTATTTACCACAGTTTTTTTCCGCTGGTCTTTAACCACGATATACTTAAAGGAGATGTCCCGCGCCGAAACGGGTTTTTTTTTTTTTAACCCCCCCCCCCCCCCGTTCGGCGCGAGACAACCCCGATGCAGGGGTTAAAAAAACCACCCGCACAGCGCTTACCTGAATCCCGGCGGTCCGGCGTCTTCATACTCACCTGCTGAAGATGGCCGCCGGGATCCTCTGTCTTCATGGACCGCAGGGCTTCTGTGCGGTCCATTGCCGATTCCAGCCTCCTGATTGGCTGGAATCGGCACGTGACGGGGCGGAGCTACACGGAGCTACACGGAGCCCCATAGAGAAGAGGAGAAGACCCGGACTGCGCAAGCGCGGCTAATTTGGCCATCGGAGGGCGAAAATTAGTCGGCACCATGGAGACGAGGACGCCAGCAACGGAGCAGGTAAGTATAAAACTTTTTATAACTTCTGTATGGCTCATAATTAATGCACAATGTACATTACAAAGTGCATTATTATGGCCATGCAGAAGTGTACAGACCCACTTGCTGCCGCGGGACAACCCCTTTAATGACAAGATGTCTTCTCTTAAAAAATCTAATAAAGGTAATAAGATTTGTCTAGGATTTGATCAGGATCCTCTTCTATTCCAACGGGAATCGATTATTTACCTGCGCCGGCCTCTAACCTCACGCTTACATTACTTGACAGGGCATACTATCTCACAGTCACAAAACATATTATTTCCCAACTTCAGAATATATTTTATAACCCGGGTTCCTACCTTTTTTTAGCTGATTTTAGAATTTCCCTATATACCATTCAGCTCCATAGTCCCTTCGGGTTCCTATCAATTGCTTTGAGGGTTCAGGCAGAGCAGCTTGTGAGAGCATTCCGAAGTTCCCAGAGAAATCTGCTGAGAGGGATTCCTTCTGATCCAGTCTCCACACACTGTCTTCACTTGCAAAGAAGAGCAGACACAAAAAATGAGGTCTCCATCAGATGATCCCGGCAAGAGCCCCCATTTGATGTACGATACGACATCTGACGTGACACCCAGGAATCCATAGGAAGTGAAACTTTATTACAGTGTTGATACTTGACTCAGAGGGGTATTTAGGATCTCAAATCTCTGAGTGGCTATTACATTACATACGCAATGTTTATATAGTGAGTAGGCTTGGCTTTTTAAATGTTAACATTATTGGTTGAAGTTATCTCCTTCTTCAAACAAAGACCATGAAGTATATTAACTTTAACTAACAAAGGGAAAGGGGAGAGAGAGGTTGTTAGTAGGGGCATTACAGCTGCATTCCTTTTGGTATCCAATTACACAGTGTTTATCAGCTACATCTCGGGAGACAGTATCACACAGGATAGGATTAGATACATAGCTCAGCAGACACTGTGTTATATGGATAGAAGAAACCATTTTTTAGTCAACTACATTTTACACACAGAGTAATAGAATTTAAAAAGGTTCTAGTTAGTATGCAGTAGGCTACATTTAGAGATGAGCGAGTATACTCGCTAAGGCCTACTACTCAAGCGAGTAGTGCCTTAGCCGAGTATCCCCCCGATCGTCTGTAAAGATTCAGCTGCCGGCGCGGGTGACAGGTGAGATGCAACAGTGAGCAGGGGGGAGCGGGGGGGAGAGAGGGAGAGAGAGATCTCCCCTCCGTTCCTCCCCACTCTTTCCCCCACTGCTCCTTGCTCCCCGCCGGCCCCCGAATCTTTAGAGACGAGCGGGAGGATACTCGGCTAAGGCACTACTTGCTCGAGTAGTTAACCTTAGCGAGTATACTCGCTCATCTCTAGCTACATTACCTTTGATAGACACATATGTAATAAACAGAACAATATATAATATGCTTCAGCTGTTCGGCTGATACCAGAGAAACAATAGTTTCTTATAGGTCCTTGTACCACACAGATACAGAACGCTAAATCCTCTGTATAATTATAGAACTAAATGATACAATTCTGTCTATCTGCAGCCACCACTAGAGGGCGCTTATTGCATACTGTCTTATTATTGTGCTCAATGTGTACTCTGTGTGCAGAAAGCTACCTCTGGTGATAGCAGGTGGACAAAATGTCAATGCAAAGCATTTGGAGTTCTGTATGAGAAGAATGGAGGTCTGCCGACTATAAATAATTAATAAGCACAGAATTTTGGACCTATTTAGGGTGATTGTTGGGTATTCAATACAGAAATACATGAAAACTGTAAAAGATTAGAAACACTTTACATTGAATTAATGATTTCCACTTAGCCACATATATAATAAGAAACAGTAGTAGAAAACTCGCCGTTTCACAGGATGGAAATTTTAAATGTATTTATTTATTTTGACGAAAGACAGCAAAAATTGAACAAAGAAAGCCGAATGAAAATGTGAGTAAAAACTATCATTAAGTCAAATCTGAAAATTACAGGGGTGTGGATAACATTTTTTCACTAATAAATACTCAGCGCAAATTCCTTCTCCTCTGAATGTTTCTCCTACTGCTTATAATCCCTAATTAATGGAACTTACAAAGGCCAGAATATTAGCAGCAAGTTTTCAATATGTGAAATTAAGGGATAAAGGCAGGGAGACTGTGAAGGTCAAATAAGATAATGACAATAATTATGTGGATGGTGTAATTTCTCCGTGTTGTGGCAGCTTCTCAACCTCTGACGTCTATTCATTAGAATGGTATTTTTAATAATGGAAAATGTTGCACTTTTTTTTACTTGAGCCGTGTAGTGGCATTTGTATTGTGAGCGGAAAGTGATTTGACTGGTTGGATGTAACAATAGTGCTGCAATCACCTTTACAATGTCAGCAATTAGTAGTATGAAAATCATATAATCTTCCAAAAAAAAGACCCAAAGACCTCAAATAGTCAGCATTATGAAACAAAGAATATTACAATAAAGGGACTAGTAAAAATATTAAACCTCCAATTGTTCGTTTTAGAAGGCACAACACATTTGCTAACTGTACATATATAATTATATACAGAAAATGCCCAAGGTATACTAGCATGGTGCATATCGCTGTATATATAAGAACATGTATAACATATACAAGCTGTATATATATATATATATATATATATATATATATATATATATATATATAAAGAAGATGCCTGGGTTATACCAGCATGCTCCATATCAGTATATACGAGACTGGTATATAACTTATACCAGTTGTACATATAGAATTATATACAGGAGATACCCGGGTTATACCAGCATGCACATATTTAATTACATACAGAAGATACCCAGGTTATACCAGCATGCTCTATATTAGTATATACGAGAGATGTATAACTTATACCATCTGTACATATATAACTATATACAGGAGATACCCAGGTTATATCAGCATGCTCCATATCAGTATATACGAGAGATGTATAACTTATGCCAGCTATACATATAGAATTATATACAGGAGATACCAAGGTTATACCAGCATGCACATATTTAATTACATACAGAAGATACCCAGGTTATACCAGCATGCTCTATATCAGTTTATTCAGGAAGATGTATAACTTATACCAGCTGTACATATATAATTATATATAGGAGATTAACAGGTTATACCAGAGTGGTCCATATCATTATATACAGGATGCATAACTTATATCTTCTGTACATATATAATTATATACAGATGATGCCCAGGTTATACCAGCATGCTCCATATCACTAAAGACTAGATTTATTACTTGTACCAGCTGTACATATATAATTATATACAGAAGATCCTCAGGTTATACCCGCATGCTCCATATCACTATATACAGGATGTATAACTAATACCAATTGTAAACATATAATTGTATACAGAAGATACCCAGGTTATACCAGCATGTTCCATATCCATATATACAAAAAGAAGTATAACTTATACCAACTATACATATATAACTATATACAAAAGACACTCAGGTTATACCATCATAGTCGATATTCCTACATACAGGAGATGCATAACTTATACCAGCTGTACATATATAATTATATACAGGAGACACCCAGGTTATACCAGCATGCTTCATATTCTATATACAGGATGTATAACTTATACCAGCTCTCTATATATAAGTATATATAGAAGATGCCTGAGGTATACCAGAGTCATCCATATCACTATACACTGTAGAAGAAGTATAATTGTGGGTTTATTATGACACACTCATGCTTGATGTTCTTCTAGTATTACTTTGTAGGATATGGACGGCAGAGGTTATTCAGGTTTCTGACACCGGATATTGTTTTATTTTATGTTGTATTACTTTTAGCCTGTTTTTTCACTTTAAACTTTTTAAGGTGTCACTGTATAAAGCGCTCTACATTGTCCTTTTATGTTATCGATAGAGCAGTTTCTTTAAAAACAGCCTCCTATAAACAGCGATACCAGATGTTGCTGAGCCCAGGAAGCAGCTATCAACAAGTTCTGACAGTGCAGCTTTTCAGTATGCAAATCAGGCTTAAGAGAAGTCAAAGAGAAACAGCGGAGCGCAGTTCAATAAAGGACGTCGGATCTACATGCCACAGCGGGGACCATGAGGCGAATATTGAAGCCAAAGGCATTTTCAAAAAGAGCTTAGGCAGCCTTGCGTGTTTACCATCAAATGTAAAATCATTTCTATTCCAAACCACTCACACATATACTGTGCAAACATGAAAGTGCTGCATATAGTCACTCCACAAAACACAAAAATATACTGATACATAAATATAATCCAGATAGACAGTTAGGCCTAGAGATAGATAGATAGATAGATAGATAGATAGATAGATAGATAGATAGATAGATAGATAGATAGATAGATAGATAGATAGATAGATAGATAGATAGATAGATAGATAGAAAGAATAGGTGCATCAAGGAGGAAAGAAACACTAAATAAGTGCATAAACATATAAAGAAAGACAGAGAAATAATACATGTATAAAATGGAAAGATAGAGATTAGATAGATAGATTATACATTCAATTTAGGTGATACTCGATGGGTATCGTAGCCTTATCAATCAAGTATGCCTAATTATTGTTTAGTGCATCAAAGAAGATACAATGAGAAACACTCAGGTGATGCTTCCAAACTCTTGTGAAGTGTTTTATTATTTTCATAGTTTATATAGAGAAATCCAAGCAGTGATAACAATTGTTTTGTTACGCATTACAGATTGTGGATCCACTGGACCAACCAACCAAGCCTAGACCAGTCCTGGAATTGTTGACTGCTGACTCTTCGGATAGAGGGATCGAAGCCAGGAATTCAGAACAAACTACAAATAAGGAATACCGACAGAACTCAGAGACAGGAATAAATACAGAACTCAGAACAAAGAGACGGATACACACTAGCGGACAGACTAGAAGCAATACAGGCAGCCAAACACCCAAAATATTCACCAGCACACTTACACGAACAGATGGAATCGCTATAATAAGTACAAGTAATTAGTTCATGCATTGGCCAAGTTACTTAAAGGGGTTGTCCCGCGCCGAAACGGGGTTTTTTTTTTTTTTCAACCCCCCCCCCCCCACCCGTTCGGCGCGAGACAACCCTGATGCAGGGGTTAAAAAAGAACACCGCACAGCGCTTACCTAAATCCCCTCGCTCCGGTGACTTCTTACTTACCTGCTGAAGATGGCCGCCGGGATCTTCTCCCTCGGTGGACCGCAGGGCTTCTGTGCGGTCCATTGCCGATTCCAGCCTCCTGATTGGCTGGAATCGGCATGTGACGGGGCGGAGCTACCAGGAGCCGGTCTCCGGCACGAGCGGCCCCATTGAGAAAACAAGAAGACCGGACTGCGCAAGCGCGTCTAATCCGGCGATTAGACGCTGAAAATTAGACAGCTCCATGGAAACGAGGACGCTAGCAACGGAGCAGGTAAGTGAAAAACTTCTGATAACTTCTGTATGGCTCATAATTAATGCACAATGTACATTACAAAGTGCATTAATATGGCCATACAGAAGTGTATAGACCCACTTGCTTTCGCGGGACAACCCCTTTAATCCACGAGCCCACTTCAAGGGTCCTCATTGTCTCATGGTCTCCACTCTAACAGACAACTAACTGCAGGTTACCTGCCTGCAAGCAGGGCAATTGCCCCAATAAGGGTGGCCCTGCGCTGGAACCCTGGGTCTGACTATCCCTGATGGAGTAGCAAACACAGGGGCTGGTAACAGATGGAGAAGCACACAGAAGAAGGACAGAGCAAGGGACCAAAAACAGGGATGGGTACTGACAGAAAAATGACAAAAACAAATGTACACACAGATGCAGAGCTCAGACAGCATAAACTGAACCCAGAGACAAACTAAGGAATATAGAAAGAACTCAGACTGCATGCACAGAATACAGAGAGTGGGACAGAACTAAGATGGCACAGACAATCCTCAAACTCAGGACTACAAACACAATTCAGAGAGGGAGGCAGAACTGAGATGGCACAGGCAGAAATCAAAATCAGGAATACAGACAGAACTCAGACTGCATATAAAGAACTCAGAGAGCAGGGCAGAACTGAGATAGCACAGATAGAACTAAAACAGAAGTAGGTGACCAAAAAAGCTGAGTGTAAGAACACACACCAATTCTGAGGTAAAGGGAATTGCCACAGCTCACCTTAAATAGAGGAGTAATGCCTATTTAACCCCACAGGTGAGCAGAGAGCTGGTTAACCCTCTCAATGCTGGACAGAAGCAAATAGGGAGAGCAGAGATGTTTGCAGCTACCTGGAACCGAATGGGCGGCAGACATGAGTAGCGACTAGAGATGAGCGAGCATACTCGTCCGAGCTTGATGCTCGTTCGAGTATTAGGGTGCTCGAGATGCTCGTTACTCGAGACGAACACCACGCGGTACTCGTCTCGATTAAACGAGCACTGACCATTGAATTCAATGGAGCCGGCAATACAGCCGGCTCCATTGAAAGCAATGGCCTGCCGGCGAGCGCGGGATGAATTGTCGGGAAGGGCTTAAATATATAAGCCCTTTCCTGCAATTCATCCAGAAATGTGTAAAAAAAAAATATATATATACTCACCTTGTCCCGGCAGAACGATGTTAGCCCATTGAATTCAATGGAGCCGGCAATACAGCCGGCTCCATTAAAAGCAATGGGCTGCCGGCGATCGCGGGATGAATTGTCGGGAAGGGGTTAAATATATAAGCCCTTCCCTGCAATTCATGCAGAAATGTGTAAAAATAAAAAAATATATATATACTCACCTGGTCCCGGCAGACGGAGTTCAGCGCGGCCAGCGGCAGTGCTCCTGAACTGCTCTGAACAGCTGTGAGTAGTATTCAGCAGCCGGGGATTTTAAATCCCCGCCTGCTGAATGAGCTGCCTCTAATTGGTCACAGCTTGACCAATCAGAGGCAGATTCCACTCACACACCCATTCATGCTGCACAGGAGCGAGCATCGCTGGCTCTCTGACAGAGCGGCCAGCAGGGGGCTGGAGCGGCTGGAGGAGATTTCTCTCCTCGCTCTCCCCCACCCCTCTCCATTCACTTAACACAGCGGCTGTTCAGTACTGAACGGCTGCTGTTTACAGTCAATGATCATCGTTTAGCTCACCATTCCTCGTTTAGGCTGCATAAACAATGGACAATAACCTGAACAATGATCGTTCAATTAAAACAGCAGACATTCAGTACTGAACGGCCGCTGTGTTAAATGAATGGAGACCTCCGGCTGGCTCTCCTGCACTGCTGTCCAGCCCTTTCAGCAGGCAGGGATTTTTAAATCCCCGCCTCCTGAAAGGGCTGTGCTGATTGGCTGAGCGCTCAGCCAATTACAATCAGCGCTTAGCTAGTCATTCATGTCATTGGCTAAGCCGCTGGCCCCATTGAAAACACTGGCAATATTCCAGTGCTTTTCTTACGCTGCGATGCGAGTGTTTTCACTTGCTCTTGCAGCGCAAGAGAGAATAAAACGCAAGTGGGTGTCCACCCTAATACAAAAATCACATTTTTAACTTCTGAAATCCTTTCTAAATAAATACTGTGGAGCCAAGAGTGAAAACTTATATTAAAGTTGCTTTTGTCAGGCACATGGTAACATAGTATATAAAGCCGACAAAAGACATATGTACATCCAGTTCAGCCTATTACCCCCAATTTTTCTTATTTAAGGGAAAAAAATCCTTCCCGTCTCCAAGCCTGACAATTGGAATAATCCCTGGATCACCAACCCTTCTGTAGTAATTATCTATATATATAAAATTGAATGTATGCGTGTATGTCTGTCTGCCTGCGTGTCTGTCTGTTTGTCCTTTATGCGCTACTACACCATTCATCCGATCGCCATGAAACTTTGGGAAGTTGTTGAGTACACTCCTGGGAAGATTATAGGCATAGTACATTTATGCTATGATAAATGGCGCGCGTGCGTGCGTCGTCGACAGTTATGAACACCCCCCCACGTAGATCGTTCGATTTCCATCATTGCCACTAATTCTCTCACTTCCCGATGTCGTAGAAACATGAAATTTGGCACGAGCATTGATTATGTCATACATAGGAAAAGCTAATGGGTCCCAACTCGATTTTTCAATTCTATGCGCAAAAGAATTAACGTCCAAATTTTATGTACGGAATGTAATTTTCTCACATAGAAACATTAAATTTGGCACGGGCATTGAATTTGTCATAAATAGGAAAAGCTAATGGGTCCCAACTCGAGTATGCAATTCTATGTGCAAAAGAATTAGCGTCCAAATTTTACGTACGGAATGTAATTTTCTCACATAGAAACATTAAATTTGGCACGGGCATTGAATATGTCATAAATAGGAAAAGCTAATGGGTCCCAACTCGATTATTCAATTCGAAACGCAAAACAATTAGCGTCCAAATTTTACGTACGTAATCTAATTCTCTCACTTCCTGATATATATAAATGAATGTCTTTCTGTTTGTCTGTTCTTTATGCATTACTACACCATTCATCCAATTGCCATGAGACTTTGGGAAGTTGCTGAGTACACTCCTGGGAAGATTATAGGCATAGTACAACTATCCAACGATAGGTGGCGCGCGTACGAGCATCGTCGACAGTTATGCCCCCCAGACAAAGATCGTTTGATTTCCATCTCAAGCACGAAAGCAAAAGGCATTACGAGCAATGGGATGCGTGTTCAACCACAAAATGATGCATCCGCCGAATGTTTCGCAAGACAATTGCTGGATATTGAGAATGCTGAGGTAAAATGAAAGCTGTGCTGTGATTGGTTGCTATTTCTTATACTGCTGAGGTAACATGAAAGCTGTGCTGTGATTGGTGGCTACTTCTTATACTACTGAGGTTGCATGAAAGCTGTGCTGCGATTCTTTTTATATATTATACCACTGAGGTAACATGAAAGCTGCGCTGTGATTGGTTGCTATATATAATACCGCAGAGGTAACATGAAAGCTGCACTGTGATTGGTTGCTATTTTTTATATTGCTGAGGCAGAATAAAAGTTGCGCTGTGATTGGTTGTTATTTCTCTTACTGCTGAGGTAACATGAAAGCTGCGCTGTGATTGGTTGTTATATTTTATACTGCTAAGGTAACATGAAAGCTGCGTTTTGATTGGTTGTAATCTAGATATATAAAAACGAATGAATATATGTCTGTCTGTCTTCGCAGCAACGCGCGACGGGTAAGCTAGCAACATATAATATAACACTCAAGAAAGGCGTCCAGGCCCCTTTTGAACTGTTCTATCGAGTTCACCATCACCACGTCCTCAGGCAGAGAATAACATAGTCTCACTGCTCTTAAAGTAAAGAACGCTCTTCTATGTTGTGTAGAAACCTTCTTTCCTCTAGATGTAGAGGGCACCCCCTTGTTACAGTCACAGTCCTGGGTATAAGTAGATGATGGGAGAGATCTCTATATTGTCCCCTATTATAGTTATACATAGTTATTAGGTCGCTCCTCAGCCATCTTCTTTCTATACTACATACTCACACTTTTGATAAACTCTCTGGGTATTGTAGTCCACCCATTCTATTTAATATGTTAGTTGCCCAACTTTGTACCTACTCAATCTCTAATATGTCTTTCTTGAGTACCGGGGCCAAAACTGTCCACAATATTTTATGTGTGGTCTGAGCAGTGACTTGTAAAAAGGAAGAACAATGTTCTAATCATTGCCCCTAGACCTCTTTTGATTCACACCATGATCCTATTTGCCTTGCAGCAGCTGCCTGACACTGATTGCTCCAGGTAAGTTTACAGTTAACTAAAATCCCCAAGTCCTTTTCCATGTCAGTGTTTCCCACTGGTTTCTCATTAATATGTAACAGTGGCATATATTTCCCTGCCCATGTTCATAACTTCACATTTATCAGTGTTAAATCTCATTTGACACTTTTTTGCTCAAGCCCCCAACTTATCCAGATCCAGTTGCCACCGCCTTGCATTCTTTCTGGTGTTAATTTATTTACATAGTTTTGTAGCATCTGCAAATATTGATATTTTACTGTACAATCCATCTACCAGGTCATTAATCAAAAATATTAAAAGATTAGGGCCCAATACTGCCCCCTTTGGTACCCCACTAGTAATGGTGAAGCCTCCAATACTGCCCCTTTGGTACCCCACTAGTAATGGTGAAGCCTCCAATACTGCCCCTTTGGTACCCCACTAGTAACGATGACCCATTCAGAGTATGTACCATTAATAACCATCCTCTGCTTTCTATTATTGAGCCAGTTACTTACCCACTTACATATATTCTCGTCGAAACCAAGCATTCTCATCTTACATACCAACCTTTTATGCGTCACAGTGTCAAACACTTTGGAAAAGACCAGATACACAAGATCCAATGACTCTCACCGTGCCAATCTAGAACTTACCTCCTTATAGAAACTGATAAGATTGGTTTCACAGGAGCGATCTCTTACAAACCTATGCTGATATGGAGTTAAACAGCATTTTTCCTTGAGGTACTCCAGGAAAGCATCTCTTAGAAATACTTCAAACATTTTACCCACAATAGAAGTAAAACATACTAGCCTGTACTTTCCATATTCACTTTGTGACCCCTTTTTTAATATTGGCACCACATTGGCCATGTGCCAATCCAGTGGAACAGACCCTGTCACTATGGAGTCCTCAAATATAAGAAATAAGAGTCTGTCTATCACATTACTTAATTCCTTTGAAACCTGGGGTGTATTCTATAGGGACCCAGTGATTTGTCTATTTTAATCTTTTTAAGGTGGCTCTGAACTTCTTCCTGTGTTAGACTGGGGACATTTAGTGGAGAGTTTACTTTGTCACTTTGCATCTCATCTGACATTTCATTTTCCTCTGTCAATACACTGGAGAAAAAGCTAATGGATTTGTTTTCTCCTCATCACTACAACTTTCCTGCCTTTTTTATTAAAGGGCCAACACTTTCAGTATTAATCTTTTTACTATTCATATAGTTGAAGAACAGTTTAGGGTTAGTTTTACCCTCCTTGGCAATAAGTCTCTTAGTCTCCATCTTTGCTGCTTATATCTGATTTTATTTAATTTATTACATGTTGTAATGATAACAGCGGCAGTTGACACTGACAGTGGAAGTACCATAATACCATAGCAGGAAAGCCTGGTAGCACTTCCTCGAACAAAGTGGATTTGTCTGCATGCATTCAACCTTTTAAACTGTGGCACATGTGGATTTAGCCCTTTTCAATGTGCAAATCTCCATTGCTGATGCCGATTCTGCGTGGAAATGGTGCAGAATCCACATTAAGAAATCATGTCACTTGTCTTTTTTTCTGCATGCAGATTTGAAATTCACATGCAAAAAATACATACCATAAGGTTTAGATTCCCATTGAAAATAACAGGATGCATATTTCTGTGGGATTGGTGAGGAATCCATGAGGATTCTGTATCAAAGCCACTGTGAAATTCCACCATGTGAACATGAGTCAAGAGTATTACTATGTGTGGCTCAAATGGAGAACAAAGGAAGGCACTTTTACTGTGTAGGTGTCACATCCAACCTGGACACGCTGGATCTGTCAATCGCAGATCTTCCACAAGTGGAAATAAAGACAAAACAACAATGGAACCAAAAGATGGGAAGCATTGTCCCTATACAACTAAACACTGGGAAGGAGATCGCCCCGATAACAAAGGCACCTAGTTGACCCTACGTGGGAAAGGAAAACAACACAAGAAAACCAAAATTAGAAAAGAAAACAAACGCGGTACTTAGCTTGAGATGCAGCAAGTAACTAAACACTCCAGGAGCAAGCTTCTGACTTCTAGCCCAGTCAGAGAGAGACTGAAAATCAACAGCAGTTCAGCCCAGTATCAGGCCAGGCCAAATAGCCCTGACAATCACCCACAGGTGTGACCAAGCATGTCACACCTAACACCACACCAAGTGAGCCAGAAAATGTTGAAACATCTCCAAAAGCAGAACCAGACTTATCAGCAAGGCAGCAATCCCAGAACCGCCACAACAGTAGGACACCAAGTGGGCCACTATTGTCATCTGGGGAATCTACTGGAATTATTATTTATTTTTGCAGTGTAGTATTTTTGTGCAGTAGAACATAAACATTCATGGCGAAAATGGGTCAGCACCAGGCACAGTGTTGGGGGTCTCAGCAGCATTTGGAGTCTGTGTAACGTGTGGAGAATAGCTGTGGAGGGTTCTGCATAAACAAGGAGAGATAAGTGTGTGGACAGCAAACTCTATAGATGTGAGTCATGGCAGACATCTTAGCATTCTGGGCCGGACAGAGAAGAAAAGGGAGAAATACAATTTTGAGGAGGTGGTGGGGGGACCAATGTGTTAAACAGCCCTGGGTAGTCGGACAGATCTGGGCAATACATTTAGTGGCTTCTTGTGTCTGGCAGCTGAAACACTGCGTCCTTGAAATAGAGTTGTGTTTTTGTAAAGGTGGTGCATTTTATTATTTCTTTTTTTTCCTCGCTTTTCCAGCCAGGAATCTTCTCAGCACATTTTTAATAGTTTACGGTAATCATCAAGAAAATAATTTTTGTAGATTCCTTTTTTTTTTTTTACTAGAGAGAAATTACATTTTTCGCTATTAGGAAAAGAAATTGTGAAGACTGTTTAACTGTTGATAGATTTTAAAAATAAATAAATACACAGCATTGTGAATGTTTTCTGCAGGGTGACCTGGAGCATTCCACGTAATCCAATATTTAAAGAGTGATGTGTGTAAACTAAAAAGTATGTAATTTTACACAGTCTTCATAAAAAAAAGTCTTCTACTACTTTTGGTCTGCATCTTCTATGCAGATATCTGGGTCCCCATGGTAACAAACTACAAACAAGCCATGTGCAGTCTGATCATGCTGTCATACTCCATCCATCTGTCCCCTACTTGTAATCTATGCAATGAGTATTGAAGATTAGGAGGGGACAGATGGAATAGAGTAGGCCTCAAGAATCTGACTACATGGGGTTTGTTTGTAGTCTGTTACCATGGAGAGGAACAGTAGGAAATTTTTAATCCTTTTCCACACCATGCAGTAATGAAAGGCAGCAAAGTTTATAATGCAGTGGCCATTGACTGCAGGAATGTACTGTGCCTTCAAGGTGGCTGTAGACTGCAACCCATGGCTAGAAGAAGAAACATGAATGAACGTTCATAGCAGAGGTGAAAAGTTGAAGAGTGCCACTGGCCGATAAGAAGTCAGCACAGCATGCCTTTGCAGGAGCTTATGATGGAGTCCCTGCAGCAGCTTATCTTAGAGAAGGAGTCCTATGAGGGTCATTTATGGCTGGAAAATATTCTGCAGAGGTGTCGGCCATCTGATGCACTGGTAGATGTGGGTTCATGATTTTAGAAGGAAGGCAAAGGTAGGCTGTGGTGCCAGCCCAGGTCCTGCCAAGTGGGGTAGCAGGTAAAGAAACAGAAGCCTCAAGCCCAGAGCGCTTGTATGCACTTCTACCTGTCAGAGCCCCCCTGAACAGTGCGCCAGTAGAGCAGTAATAGTGGGAGGCGGGACTTTGGTGGGCACTAAGGCAGAGTGGGGGGTGACTGAATTGCGATCAGATGAGCAGTGGAATTCTTCACCCAGTGGCTCTGTTCCTGGTGCAGGGTTCCAGGCTCATCAGTGTGGTTGTGTGCTTTTATGAAGAGATCACAGAGCATGAGGCTTCAGGCAGTAGACCCACCCACCATCTTGATCAGCCAATATGTGCAGTACGGGGAGGGTTAGGGGAGCAGCAGAAATTTACAGTTCTGAAGGCCTGCATTGCCTAGCGTTCCCTTTCTTCCCTGGTGCCCCTGGATACCTTGGGTCTTATTGTGCTGGGTACCCAGTAGGGGTCCATTGCAGTGGCATTCATAAGGACAGAGAATAGAAGATTTGACTTCTGACCTAGCAGTTTTCCTCGGATTGAGGATCATCTGTTACAGGTTACATTACATTTTTTATTATTGCTACAAAATAGGAGGTTGTCTCTTGGGGCTTCTGAAAGCATCTTTCCTGCATTGTGTTTTTGCTTCGGCTACATGGTAGGAGTCATGTTACTAAAGATTTTGCGGTACTTCAGATAGCTAAGGGTTAGAGAAAAGAAAAGGTTGGAACTAGAGATGAGCGAACGCGTTCGTCCGAGCTTGATATTCGTGCGAATATTAGGGTGTTCGGGATGTTCGTTATTCGTAACGAACACCATGCGGTGTTCTGGTTAATTTAACTTTCTTCCCTGAGACGTTAGCGCTTTTTTTTGGCCAATATAAAGACAGGGAAGGCATTACAACTTCCCCCTGCAACGTTTAAGCCCTATACCACCCCCCTGCTGTGAGTGGCTGGGGAGATAAGGTGTCACCCGAGTATTGAAATCTGCCCCTCCCGCTGCTCGCTATGGATGCATTCTATATGCGCTCAATGGGGCCAGCGGCAGCAGCGCTGACCCCATTGAGAACATATAGAAGACAAATCCTTCTTCTCTGGCACAGCTGTAACAGCTGTAGCAGAGAAGAACGATGTTTGCCCATTGAATTCAATGGAGCGGCAATACAGCATGTTCCACTGAATGCAATGGGCTGCCGGCGATCGCAGGATAAATGGTCGGAAAGGGGTTAAATATATAACCCCTTTCCTGCAATTCATCCAGAAATGTGTTACACTAAAAATATATACCGGCGTATAAGGCGACGGGGCGTATAAGACGACCCCCCAACTGTCACCTTATACGCCGGCAATACAGTGGAGCAAAGAATAAAAATCATTACTTACGTTTTTAGATGATCTGCGGCGCTCCTGCAGGCTGTCACTCCCTCCTGGTCTACGGCAGAGTATTGCTTTCTCCACGAAAGACTTTAAATCCCTGCCTCCAGAAAGACACGTGCCTTCAGCCAATCACAGCCAATGACAATGATGTCATTGAATGGCTGTGATTGGCTGTGTTTCTGGAGGCGGGGATTTCAAATCTCTCTGTTATGTCAGTTATTTGGCATTTTGGAACTTGCATGTGTGGATTTATAGGAGTTTGCTTATTTTGGGCTGTGTTTTCTCTTGCATTTTTAGTGATTTTGCTCTAGCAAGCAAACATAAGAAGGGTGGGTTGATGGTTTTGTCGTGCAAAACATTTTAAAAGTTTGTGTTAGACAATCAAAAATGGATGATTTTGACAAGGGGTCATAGTTATCAATTAAAGCTTTGGGTTCTGGTTGGTGTCCAGCGCATTTAGGGGATGATTTCATTAGTGATCAATGAGGTGATGATCAATTTTTAGTTCACAGGTCGGGCTTGTGCTCACCTGGTTCCAGTTTGGTGCTGTTTTCTGTTCTTGCTTGCGAGAGTTGGGTTTGAACCCTGAAGAGTTTGGAACTCATTCATTTAGGATTTGTGCTGCAACTACAGCAGATGCTTGAGGTCTTGATGTGCCTACGGTTAAGTGGCTTGGCAGGTGGAAGTCAGAGTGTTATGCATCATATGTAAGACCAAATTTGTTGACTTTATAGTATACCTAGGTTCTTTTTTATAGTACTGCAAGGTTCTCGTAATAGTGATACATGCTAGTTTCAGTCTCAGATTATCCATTTCTTTGGATCATTGGTCATTCTTATATTATGGGTTGAGCAGAGAGCAAAAGAACATCCATTTGGTTTTTTACTGGGTTTCCACAACATTGAAGTACACTGGCGTGGCATTAGAGATCTCTGGTGGGTGAAGTTGTTATCCAAAGTAGTTTTCACCCAGCCAGTAATTTTACTGCTGCATGTTGGAGGTAATGACCTGGGTTCATTTAAAACTAGGGAATTGATTGTCTTGATAAAGCAGGACTTAGGCCGTTTTGGGGACTTGTTTGCCAAGACTACGTTGATGCTGTCAGAGTTGGTTCCGTGGAAAGGCTGGCAAGGAGCCAGAAAACCTTCAGCTATCGAGAAAGCCAGGAAAATGTTGAACATTCGGGTACTAAAACGCGTGCAGGTGATAGGGTGTGTGTCTATTTGACTTAGAGAATTGGGGGAAGATAATGCAAATGAGACGGCGTTCATATAAACCCAGTAGAGATGGCCATTTTTCTCTAATTTTTTACTGTACTTTTTTGAGACTTTAAAGCATGTTTATTTTTGCACAACTAACAAAGATGCATTAATTGAATTGACAAACGATCCTTAATAAGTTCCAGACGTGTTCCAGATGTGCGATTTTTCTTAGTGCGCCTATTCAGGTGCTAAAAAAATTGCTTGTCTGATCGAGCCCTAAAGGAATGGCTGCCCCCATATGTGTGCAGAAGTCTATTTCGCCATATGCCTCAGGCCTTTTAATTAGAATTAGAGATGATCGAACATGTTCGGCCCCGCCCCTTTTCGCCCGAACACCGAACTTTGCGAGTACTTCCGTGTTCGGGCGAAAAATGTTCGGCGGTCGCCGTGGCAGCGCGGGGGGGTGCGGCGGGGAGTGGGGGGGAGAGGGAGAGAGAGAGGGCTCCCCCCTGTTCCCCGCTGCTGCCGCCCGCGCTGCCACGGCGCCCCCCGCCCCCCGGCGGCCCCCGAACATTTACGCCCGAACACTGAAGTGTTCGGGAAAGCCGGTGTACAGGTGCGTAAGTGTCCGTAACGGACACGTTCGATCATCTCTAATTAGAATATATAGCTGTTCTAGAAAATAAAACTTAAAAAATGTGTATTTGAAAAAAATCTAAATCATTGAGCTGTATTTAATTTTCTAATTCAGACAGATTTTAAAAAATATAATAAAAAAAAAAAAAAAAAAAAATATATATATATATATATATATATATATATATATATATATATATATATATATACACTACCGTTCAAAAGTTTGGGGTCACCCAAACAATTTTGTGTTTTCCATGAAAAGTCACACTTATTCACCACCATGCGTTGTGAAATGAATAGAAAATAGAGTCAAGACATTGACAAGGTTAGAAATAATGATTTGTATTTGAAATAACATTGTTTTTACATCAAACTTTGCTTTCGTCAAAGAATCCTCCTTTTGCAGCAATTACAGCATTGCACACCTTTGACATTCTAGCTGTTAATTTGTTGAGGTAAGCTTGAGAAATTGCACCCCACGCTTCTAGAAGCATCTCCCACAAGTTGGATTGGTTGGATGGGCACTTCTGGCGTACCATACGGTCAAGCTGCTCCCACAACAGCTCAATGGGGTTCAGATCTGGTGACTGCGCTGGCCACTCCATTACCGATAGAATACCAGCTGCCTGCTTCTGCTGTAAATAGTTCTTGCACAATTTGGAGGTGTGTTTAGGGTCATTGTCCTGTTGTAGGATGAAATTGGTTCCAATCAAGCGCTGTCCACTGGGTATGGCATGGCGTTGCAAAATGAAGTGATAGCCTTCCTTATTCAGAATCCCTTTTACCCTGTACAAATCTCCCACCTTACCAGCACCAAAGCAACCCCAGACCATCACATTACCTCCACCATGCTTAACAGATGGCGTCAGGCATTCTTCCAGCATCTTTTCATTTGTTCTGCGTCTCACAAACGTTCTTCTTTGTGATCCAAACACCTCAAACTTGGATTCATCCGTCCACAACACTTTTTTCCAGTCTTCCTCTGTCCAATGTCTGTGTTCTTTTGCCCATCTTAATCTTTTTCTTTTATTGGCCAGTCTCAGATATGGCTTTTTCTTTGCCACTCTGCCCTGAAGCCCAAAATCCCGCAGCCGCCTCTTCACTGTAGATGTTGACACTGGTGTTTTGCAGGTACTATTTAATGAAGATGCCAGTTGGGTACCTGTGAGGCGTCTGTTTCTCAAACTAGAGACTCTAATGTGCTTATCTTCTTGCTTAGTTGTGCAACGCGGCCTCCCACTTCTTTTTCTACTCTGGTTAGAGCCTGTTTGTGCTGTCCTCTGAAAGGAGTAGTACACACCGTTGTAGGAAATCTTCAATTTCTTAGCAATTTCTCGCATGGAATAGCCTTCATTTCTAAGAACAAGAATAGACTGTCGAGTTTCAAATGAAAGTTCTCTTTTTCTGGCCATTTTGAGCGTTTAATTGACCCCACAAATGTGATGCTCCAGAAACTCAATCTGCTCACAGGAAGGTCAGTTTTGTAGCTTGTGTAACGAGCTAGACTGTTTTCAGATGTGTGAACATGATTGCACAAGGGTTTTCTAATCATCAATTAGCCTTCTGAGCCAATGAGCAAACACATTGTACCATTAGAACACTGGAGTGATAGTTGCTGGAAATGGGCCTCTATACACCTTTGTAGATTTTGCACAAAAAAACAGACATTTGCAGCTAGAATAGTCATTTACCACATTAGCAATGTATAGAGTGCATTTGTTTAAAGTTAGGACTAGTTTAAAGTTATCTTCATTGAAAAGTACAGTGCTTTTCCTTCAAAAATAAGGACATTTCAATGTGACCCCAAACTTTTGAACGGTAGTGTATATATACTTTTTAAGCCTAAGCTTGAAATTGTAGTTTTTAATTCACAAGAATAAATAGAAGATTTTAATAATTATTTACATGTTTGTAAATTCTGATACGATAGATAAATAAGATTAACATTTGAGAAAGCATGTCAAAAATCCAAAAATCATATAAAAAAAACAAATTACAAAAATATAGGAAAAATGTCCAATAAACATCTTATTCTCACAGATAAAAAATGTGCTTATATAAATACAGAAATTATAAAATTATAATATAAATGATATGAAATTATAAAAAATGAAGACTACATTGTGTTATAATTCATTAAAACATCAAAAAAAGTATGCAAAAAAATCTCCAAAAACAGTATTTTTCTTTATTTGTGCAGGTTTGAAAAAATAATAATGTCACAAAACAAAAGGACAAAAGGTCTAAAGATTACAGTATTTTACTGAGAAATAGACGCAGTTTTTAGCAAGATAAAATCTTGCTGAAAAATGTCTGCACCTTATCGTCCAGAGGCAGGGGGGTCTGATAGATCCAGAGATCCCTGACCGCTGCCCGAGCATGTATGTGCATGTATGTAGCAGAGCTGTACGAGCTGTGTGTGTGCACATGGAGTAGATTTGTGTGTTGTGGTAATGTGAATGTATGTGCTTGCATCATTGTTTGAAAGGACACGCTGGGTTTGATAGAGGCTGACTGTTCACCATTAACCCCCTTTTCTATAGTAGAACACCAAAGTTGATGACGGTAGCCCCTCCACATTGTTAGACCCCCAGAGACTTTTCAATTAGAATGAAATATTTTTTCCTGTTTGCTGCTGTCTAAACCTGGGGTGCAACTTATAGTCCGGTGGGTCTTATAGTCCAAAAAATATGGTAATTGCACTCTTTAGCTGCTAACAGGTAAAACAAAGCTGTTTCTGCTGAGAGTGTCGGAGGCTGGTGACACGGTGTTAAGGCTGTTCAGATACGCTAGATGAATATCTGTTGAACCGAAATAGCGAAGGAGGTTATTTTAATGAATTGAGTGCCAGAGGGGGCTTCTAACGGGAAGCATACTGTACCTGTCTGCCGAGCAGATGTGCTGAATCTTAATCATTATTTATAAGGAGCTTGCAGTCTTGCTATATACGACGCTGCGCCTTTGTCCCCGCAATACGTGCCCGTCTCTGTGCATTTCCTGCGCTCTATATAGTTTAACAACTCATTTTGTTGCTGCTAATTTAATCCCCACTGACTTTATGATGAGAAATATTGTTGTGATTCGGTGACTTATGCAAATCACAGCGGCTACATCTGGCGCCGGCAGTTGTATTTCTCATCTGCTCAAATCTGGAGATGAGTCGGAAACAAATGGTAAAGAGAAGATTCTGGAGTTTTATGCAAAATGTATGTAGGAAAGAGGAGATATTCTGGATTGTTGGATATTAAGGGGGTGCCAAATGAAAATACTGAACAACACAACTTTTAGGGGTTCTTTACCGATTCAGATGTTCTTCAGAGAGCCCAATAGTAGCCCAAGAAACTTCTCACGGCTTTATCTTCATTGTTAATCCACCTTCCACCATTGGACCTCCTTTATTCGGAACTAGGAATGGTAGAATTGATTCACCAGGTTTGAGATTTACATCAGATAAGGAAAAAACAGAGGAGAATCTCTATACTGAAACATTGGGTAAATCTTAACTAAAGTTGAGTATGGAGCAGTTGAGAATGGAGCTGAATACTATGATCATTGGGATTTTCTTGGGTGCTATTTAAGGTGGTCTTTGTATACTCAATTGTGCAGTCACTAAGAAGTCATTGATGTTAAAAATAAGAGATTTTTTTTTGTCCAGAAATACTGTTGCTTCAATAGGGTCAGGTTGGGTGGAGACCTAAAAGCAAAAGGAGGGAGGGTGAGTGATGTTATGGGAATAAATCATATCCCTCTGACTTCACTGTACTGCTCCAAATTGGTTACAATGAGAAGTGCATGCATGCAAAATAACTGACAGTGAAACAATGCTGGTCAATCATTGGTGTCCTTCTGGTTTATTAACATCATCACGGTACAAATATACCCCAAATGACGCAGCAATAGAAATACATGCCCCCGGAAACGATGAGAACTCATGATTGGCTCTAGGTGCTAATAGTTTAACATATGTTAACACCTTAAGGTGTGTGTTACAAATAAATATTCTGAGGAAACTAAACTGATTCTGTGTTAAATGTTCTATTAGCTTCTCTCCAAATGGAGGGGGTCATAAACCACTATCTGTGAACATTCCTAAGCCTGGAAAGATTTGTGGGAGTATGTGCAAGTTTCTTGCATGCACATACCAGCATATAATATTGAACAGGCTAACCATTTAGAAGCTGTCTTTTACTAAGAAGGAAGATATACCAATATATACGTTAGCCTGTAGTGTCAAAGACCTTTTTTTGTCAGAATAGAAGGCATATTTCAAGTTTTATGTAATCGAGTATGCTGATTTCAAAAATCAAGACAAAAAGAATTCTCCGCAAACTGGAACACCTCCCTAAATGACCGGAAAAAACGGAAAAATTCACTGCCATGTTTCGATACAAAAAAAATACTTTAACTATCCTTCTCCTAAATAGTATATGAGTACATTGAGTAGGCTAATGAGTATATGACTGTTGTAAAGATTGTAATTTTTTTTTGTACTGTACGTACAGAAATATAAATAACAAATAATGTGGTTATAATGTTTCATGTATTTTGGTTTTAATTAATAAGAAACAACAAATAAATATGTTTTCTTTTATTTTTGAGTATAAAATAAATAATAAACAACATAAATAAATGAATATATAAAATATGAAAATTGTTGATACAAATATGATTTTTCGTTTTTTCAAGTGTAAATAGGGAGGTGTTCCGGTTTTCGGAGAATATTTTTTGTCTTGATTTTTGAAATCAGCATACTCAGCATACTTGATTACGTAAAAGCTGAAATTTGCCTTCCATTCAGACAAAAAAGGTCTCCAACACCACAGGCTAATATATGTGTTTGCATAGGCTGATGTGAGAAACATATGAAAAGATATATATATATATATATATATATATATATATATATATATATATATATATATATACAATAGAATACATATATTATTACTATAACAGAGTCTTGGGTGGGCAGAGTTCGTGTGGTTTCTGCACATAGAAAACGTGTGTGGAAGCTTCTTCCAGTGGGCATGGAGTAGCCTCTGCAACTTTTGGGCCTTCAAACTGCAAGTAAGTGAAGTCAATTGGGCTGCAAATCACCGGGATACTAAATACGGAGTTAGAATCTCCAGACAGCTTCCTGCAACTCGACCTTGCCACTCTGCCTTGGGATAGGGGAAATAATGCCCAGGTGCTTCAAGTTACCCCCCTAGAGCAGGAGTTGACTAACAGCAGGAGGTGTGGAATTATTAGCAAAGAGGGTGTGGCTTGGTGGACTTAATGGGTCTCAAGGGCTGGGCTTTTTCTCAGCAGAAAATGTTTTTCTGCTACCTGCAGGGATTTAAAAAGAGTCAGCAGTGGACAAAAGAGATCAGGTAAGTCAGGTAAGTATGCTTTATTTGTTTGAAGTGTGAATGGATAAGATTAACCCCTTAATAAGGGGATTATTTTGCACCCTAATAACTGACCTATTTCCCTGTTATTTTTTTTTGTTGTTGTATTGAAAGAGCCATATCCCTTTTTTTTATCGACATAGCCACATGAGGGCTTGTTTTTGTGTGAAAAGTTGTATTGGTTAATGGCACAACTTTGGAGTCATACAAAGTGTTGTAAAGCTTCTATTTCATTTTTCGTGGGAAGTTATGTACAAAGAAAAAAAATTCCCCCATTTTTTTATGCAAACAAGGAAGATGGTGAATGTCAATAAAAAAAAAATAATTCCAACTGGTAAAGCAAATTATGAAGTTATTCTCTGGATCAGAATAATTACAGTAATAGCAAGATTATATTGTTTATGTTATTGAACATTTTAATATATATATATATATATATATATATATATATATATCTTGCTCAGTTAAATATATAACTCAGTTAAAAATATATGAAACTGAGCACTGCCTGTGATTGGCTGAGCTCTGTGACCAATCACAGGCAGCGCTCAGCTGTCATTAAACGAATGGCTGAGCGCTGCCTGTGATTGGCTGAGCGCTCAGACAATCAGACGCAGCCCTTTCAGCAGGCGGGGATTTTAAATCCCTGTCTGCTGTAAGAACTTCACTACAGTACAGGAAGAACAAGTGGCTAGATGCGCCTGAGCCCCGGCAGAGGCGGACAGGTGTCTATATCTATTTTATTTTTTACTGTAACTAAGGGTGATTTTCAGGGAAGGGCTTATATTTAAAGCCCTTCCCCGAAAGTCACTGTGGGGGGGCCGGCATCCTATTGCTTTTAATGGGGTGGTCAGCAGCAGCGGCCCCATTGAGAGCAATGCTGCATGGGGAGCGGCCTAGAAAAGGTGGCCTAATTGTTGTTCATCACAGCTTTTCTTCCAGCTGGCAAACCGCGGTCAGCTGGTCACCATTACATCGTGATCATCCAAAACAAAACAAAGTCATAAAACCTTTTATTGTTGCCATTTGGAATATAAGAACGCTTTTAGACAATGAAACAAACTTATGTCTGGAGAGAAAAAACGCACTAATAGCACGCAAATTTCCCGTTATAACATTGACATTGCAGTCATAAGTGTGACACATCCGGCGGGTAGGGGAAAGCTATGTGAGGTCTTGGCTAGCTATACATATTATTTGGTCGGAAAACCTACTTCAGCTAAAGCGGCCAGCAGAGTTGGATTTGCAATCAAGAGCTATCTTGCTAAATCCTTAATAAAGCCTCCAAAAGGTGTCAACGATAGGCTTATGACTGTTCATGTACATGTGTAGTACCAGGCAGTCGTTCATCTATGGTTGACTGTCTGTTTACTGTGAAAGTGTAGTACCCCAGAGTTGGATACTACTGCACTTCTGTGGTTCTACAAAGGTTTAATTCATGTTTATTGACATGCATTATGAAGCTGCTATTTTGCTGTAATAATGATGTGATTTCATGCCTCACAGTGTGTTGTTTACTGGCAATGTTCTCCAGTCCTTTAGTAGTACAGGTCACCTAGCAACAGACAGGGCAGTAGTTAGCCAGGTTCGGAAGGAAAGAGGGCCTGTGATAGGTAGATTGCCTTTATAGGCTGAGTTAGAATGACAGTACAAAAGAGAGGAGTGGTCAGAGCTTGGTCAGTCTAGTCAGCTCAGAGGAGACTGAAGAAGGCCCAGGAGAAAGAGAAAACATCTGCAGGTCATCACAGAGCAAATCAGTGCAAAGACTGTTACCTGAGAGCATCAGAAGGAAAAGGAGAAACTAAGTAAAGTAAAGGAAACTAAGTCAGCCATTCATAGGCACAGCCAGGGAGAAAAGCTAGAAGGAACAGCAGAGAGTAAAAATGTAGTTTTCTTGTGCCAAATCCCCTGAGGAAAATGCAGAAGTGATTAATGCCTGCAAACATAATTGTCTACCACAAAGTCATCTCATGTGAATAGTGTAGCGCTAGTTAATCTGAACTCTCCTCTGTTCTGGAAGATTAAAGCTGTTTTAGTTTACTTTGCAACCTGACTCCTGGAGTCCCTTACCACCAACTTTAGACCTAAGTACTGAGGTACCACACTACGTGCTCCAGAAGCATGGAGGTTCTACCCTGTTATAATTATTTCTCCACTTTATGTATTTTATTATTATTTATTGGAATGGGTCCCTACTCATTTATGGACTGGTGTCACAACAAAACAACATCTTTCCCTACCCGACTCCACAGGTAGCGCCCCACTGGGGTATCACCATCTCACCCTGCCTGACCCCATGGACAGCATGCAATAAGAACTGCCAAATTTACCACTATGCAGGGAAGAGCCAGGCCACATTTTCAATTGGAGAGGAGCAGCCTTGCCACCATGACTACCACCGTTTCACTGCCCTCCTCCTAGGTCTGGCCCACTGCACATGTGGCCCATAAGAAATATCTCCACCAAATAAGCGTGTATGCCCCTACATTCACATCACCAGACGAGTATACGGCTAAATTTTATGAAGACCTGCGTGGAGTCTTGCAAAATATTCCTTCTATCAATAAGATTGTTCTGCTCTTAGACTTTAACATGCAACAAGGGACCAAATATCTGGCCTGGAACAATGTTACTAGGACGACAAAGTGTTTCAAAAAGCAACACAAATGGTACAGACTTACTAACTCTCTGAGCAGAATTTGACCTCAGCATCACTAATACTTTCTTTCAGTTATCAGAGAAATATAAAAACGTGATGAATGCATCCTTGCTCCAAACATTGGCATCTACTAGACTATATCATCGTACGTCAAAAAGACATCAAAAATGTTGTCATAAATAGACCCATGCGCAGACCTAAAGGATGGACTGAAACATTGAAGTATTGCTTCTAGCCAAGTTGGCTGGCATGGAATGCATGCTTGTGCAGGGACAGCTTGGATGGTGAGGACATGTAGTGCGGATGGACTCTTCAAGACTGCCCAAAGCTGTGTTATATTTGAAACTTTTCTGTGGAAAACACAAAAAGGGAAGCCAATACCTTAGATATAAGGATTTCTTGAAGCGGTACTTAAGTCCTGTGGTATTTCACATGACACATGCTCAGCGAAGACCAGAATGGCGAAATGCTGTCAAAACAGGCACTAATGCCTTTAAACAATCCCGCCTTAAAGAACTTGACGCCAAACGCCAAATTTGGAAAACTTGCTCAAAGCCCTCCTACAACTACACCTACAATTCTAGTGGACTACTATACTGTGCCACCTGTGACCTTTTAGATCAAGTTCAGTTTTGAATGCATGCCAGAAGCTAGAGTGTCACAGTCGACGGACCCATCGTGCAGGACATTGTCATCATTATTGGTAATGTTAGTCTTGGTATAATGGGATTTGCTCAGTGACAGGATGGAAGTATTTATATGGGCCGTAATGATTACAGTAATACCATGTGTGTATGTTTTATCTTTCTTCACTTCTATAAAAACATTTTATTAAACTTTACTAACGTTTGTTGCATCATCTATTTAGACCCATGAGGGATGTCACAATGTGATCTTTGGCATACTCAGTATAGTAAAGAATTAAAGCAATCTATTAAGCTTTGCTGAAGGATTAGCCTAATAGGAATATAGCTGAGGCATGCCCGCAGGTCTTTCCTTGGCCTCTAGCTGACATGGTTACCCATCGGCATCCCACAATTTCATTTGTGAGGGGAGCGATGAGGCTCGAGGGAGTTGCCTCCCTCTGTCTAACTACCTAGATACCAAGGTCGCTATTGGCATCAGGGGAATTAAAGGACAAGGATCAGGGTTTCTCTGCTCCTGGCCATTACAGTCAACATGGGGGATCATGCAGAACACAGGACATGTCTGTCATGGAAGCTAAAGACAAGCCAGTTTATAATGTTCATTTGTATCATATAGCCTTAATGGCTTCGAAATAGGCAGCACCTTAATATATACCTCCAATTCTAACGTCTTCTGTGCTTCATAGTAAATTTGGCCCCAGCAGCCATATTTATTAACAAACATAACATTAAACATAGTAAACATTTCACCCCAATAGGAAAACCTAGAGAGAGATCCTTGGAGCCCTGAAAATTCTGTCACCTCCCCAACACGGGAAATAGTTGTAACTGCCACCCATCACATCCTAACCAACTCAGGCGATACTACTTCCCTAACCACGCCTTCCGATGCAAACCAACTGATTCGGGATGCCCACCACTCACCAACTAGCCTGTAGTCAACAAACTCCCGACACTGAGGCCGGCTAGCCATACCCTCTCTATCCACTCCCACCAGCTTTGCAGGGCACCACCCTGTCAAAGCCAAAAGGCGACAGACCCACATACTAATCAATCAAAGGGGGAAGGTAGCTATCCAGCCCCTGCCTTCCCCCACTATACTTTTATGCTGACTCCAAGGACCCCTTCCCCTCACTGCTGCCATAACAAGTTTCCCAAAAAATCCCCCCTAACCCTTCCCCTAGGGTGTGCCTCATCTCAGCTCTGCTGCCCTTCTTCTTCTTGCTTCTTCTTTCTGTCAGCTCCAACTGACTCCTCCTCACGTCTTTCCGATGTTTGTCCCCCATTCCCCTCTTTCTCCACCTCCCCTTTTACCCAGCATTCCCTAGCAAAGTTAACTCTTTCCCTCCCCGTTAACCCTGTCATGCCTGCCTTCCACTTATGCCCTGTGGTCTTCAGTTCTGGCATTCCTGATTCTGCTGCGTTCTATCCTGGATAGATGCCCTGGAATTACTTATACTCTTTACTTGTGTTCATAGTTTTCTTTTACTTTCTCAAAAAACAAATTGCATTTTTTTGTATTTTTTTGCATTTGTTAGAAATGTCGATGGTGTCATTCAGGAAACATAAGATCAATTGTTATGTTTTATATTCTATGTACAGACCATAAAACATACGCAGCCCTCAGGGACAATTCTTGTGCCAGGTCCCCTGTTGGAGCTATAATTTATTACTCTGTATATTTCCTTCTCTCTTGATTTTCTGTTAAGGAAATGATTGATATATTTCTTCTACATATAAACCTATAACAAGTCCAAGACCTTCCTGCTGGTATAAAATGTCACACATTATGTCACTGTTTATTAAAATGTTAATCGACTGTGAAGCAGCGCTGTGAAAAGTATGTGCGCCTTTTCAAGTGTCTCTTGTTATTGCATATATGTCACAATGCATGGTTTTGTATCTTAATGTATATATTGCATTAACAAAGTTTCCATGACTCACATAAAAAGGTAACTGCCCCCTTATCCTTAGATCTGGTTGCACAAATTATTTTTATGCCAAAAATCCATAATGCTATTACTATCCATTTTAAAGGCATTTCCAGCATTTCTACCATAAAAAATACTTTTTAAAATTTTTTTTTGGCTTTCATGCGTCTCAGTTGGTGCTACTAGGGGTGTGTTCTGAACATAATCAGTCTCCTTCCCCTCTGGCACCCCACTTGCTTGTTGCAGACAATTTTTGGTTAAACAGGAACAATTTGTTTTCTTATGTAGAGGCCCATCACTCTTTGCGGTTACTGTCACTGTACGTGGCACACATGTGTAATAGTTACAGTGTCTAGATGAGGTATACAGCTTGGTGGTTGCACTTACCAATAGCAAATTACAATTGGGGTAGTTTCGGCAGCCTACTAGAGACTGAGGTTTCCAGGGGGCCAATGGCCACCCAAACTGCCCCAACATCTAAGCAATTTAACAACCTGTATTCCAGATACTGGCTGCAGCATCATGACATCACGGTCCTAAGTTCAGGATAGCCGACTCCTTCCCCTGTCTCCTCTCTCTCAGTATAGTACATGTAGGAGAGAAGGAGGAGAGAGAGGCTATACCCAGCCCCAGACCGCAATGTGATAGAGGAATACAGGTTATTCAGTGTGACCAGTGTTGTGGGGGTAGTAGAGGGTCAACAGAGCAGTACTATTGTGTGTAACAGAGGGATAATACAGAGGGGCACTATTTGTGGCGGTAAACAGAGGGACACCATTATTTTTGGAGACACAAAGGGGGCTCTATTATTTGTAAGTTTACAGACAGTGTTCTATTATTTTGTCTGGGCACAGAGGGGGCTCTATTACTTTGATGAGCACATAAGGAATATTATTACTTTTCCATGGCATTAAGTGCACATTATTACGTTGTAACAGGGGCACAAAGGCATAAAGGGCAAAAGGAGGGTGCTATTAAAGTAGATGGAAAAGGAGACATAATAAGTAGTGGGCAATATGGAGGAATTATTACTCTATTGGGGCACTATTATTTTGAGTCAAAAAATTGAACACTAGTACTCAATGAGGCCACTATTGCTATGGGGAAGCACTGAGAGGGGTATTAAGGCTATGTATATTGCTGACTATAATAATGGTGGGCTACTTAATCCACCATTGGCACTTACTGTATGATGGACACAGTCTCCTAAATGGCACAACAGAAGAACAGTTGTAGTCAACTTGAAAAATCCATTAAGGGCTTATACTTAAGGTCACATCATGACCTAATATAGCTGATGTCTTTTGTCTGAACCTTTGTTCACTAGAGGTCTAATGGAGGACATCTAATAACAGCATGCCCCAAGAAGTTGTTGTTGGCAGAGATGCACTAACCTCTTGTATATCAATACCTAGGTGCCTTTGGGGTGTCTGTGATGGCTAAGTCACTACCTTTTCTTCAGAAACACCTTGACTAGCCCAGTGTATGCCTACAATGTGCATGTGAACAGCAACTGCAGATAAATAGAGAGCAGTCCCTTTAACCCCTTAAAGACTCAGCCTATTTTGGCCATAAAGACGCAATTATTTTGGTGGCATTTTCCTCTCCACTTTTCAAAAGCCATAGCTTTTTTTTAAATTATTTTTCATTGACATAGCCATATGAGGGCATGTTTTTTGCATGCCAAACTGTAGTTTATTCGCACAATTTTCTTCGTACATGTAATGTATTGTAAAACTTTGTTTTGGAGGGCAGGGAGTAAAAAAAACAAATTCTGCCACTGTATTCTCATTTTTACTCATGCAGTATAAAGGCTCATTCAGACGAGCATGTTTATGTGTGTACATACGTCCGCACAAAACCACGCATCTATTGGAACCATTGGTTCCCTATGGTGTGTTCACATGTCTGTGTTTTACAGGAATGCAAATGCACGTACCTGCAAAACATAGGCCATGTGTGCACCATAGGTCCGTGGTGCATGTCAAAATTCCCCACAGGGAGTCTCCTTGTCACTGAACACTGTGACAGCATTGTCACTGTGTTCAATGACAAGGGAACTCTCCGCTGGGAGAAAAGAATCCCTTGCCACAGCTGGGACAGCTGTGACAGCTGTGGCAGAGGATCACAATTTTCTGCCATTGCTTTCAATGGGGTCGGCACTGCTGCCAGCGGACCCATTGAAAGCAATAGGATTACGGCACCCCTGCAGTAATTTTCAGGGAAGGGCTTTAAATGTAAGCCCATCCCTGAAAAATCATTCCTAGCAGGTATAAAAAATAAAAATACTCACCTCTCTGCTGCTGCCGGGTCTCAGGTGCATCTAGCATCTTGGGTCCCGGCACTGTAATGAAGTTCTTTCAGTGGGTGGGGATTTGAAATCCCTGCCTTCTGAAGGGGCTGCGTTTAATTGGCTGAGTGCTCAGCCAATCACAGGCAGCGCTCAGCCTTTCATTGAACAACAGCTGAACACTGCCTGTGATTGGTCACAGCACTCAGCCAATCATAGGCAGCACTCGGCCATTTATTGAATTCCCTGGAAAAACTAATTAGCTCAGTTATGTGCACAAAATAGTTTTTCACTTGACATTTTTCCTAATCACGCCATTCTCATTATACTGTCTTGACTGCTGCATTTGAAAACCCCATAAGGTTGGCAGTGTATGAAATCCTGGCCCCGGCTAGTCTAGCACTAATGACCAGGCCTCCTTGGAAGACACTCATCTGGATTTTCCCATTCTTATCTGGATTCACATTTAAACTGATTCAAAGAAAATTTACAAATTTTATGCTGTGCTCTGGGGTCACAGGTCTAATTTCCATTCGGGGAAGCTCCAATCATGAAAGGGCTGATGTCTCTAATAAAGTGTCTATTTAGTGTACACGCTTCTAAATATCATATTTCTCATTCACCTTAGATAAAGTAAATTTTCACTAAATTTACTGCTTAATAAAGAGGCGAAACCAACCTCTCTGGTAGCTTCCAGGCTGCATTTTTTCCAAAAGTTAGGACCATGAGTTAATATTTAGATTTTTTTTCAAATTCTGAATCTCTTCTAAATCCATACTCCTCCACATATGCTAATTGCATCCATGAATAAACATGTTATGGGTAGAGTTGGTGCACTTAAGAAATACTTACTGCACACTTTCCCTAGATACAAGCCGTGACGATCTGGAGTTAGGAACGATTGTGTGGCTTTTATATGAAGTGTAATGGATTTTTTTTTTCACATTGGGTATTGAGGACCGGTTAGAATCGTGTACATGGAGTTCTCAATTTAGCGCTATCCTCTGAGACTTTTGCATTATGGCAGTTTAAATTGAGACATTTCATAAAATATTAACTTAAAAACTACTGTTTTAGTTTGTCGAATGAGAGTGCTTGTGTTCTACTCAACAGGGGATGATGAAAGTGAGATCCGGCCAACCGTGGGATGGAATCGGCTCGTTCCAATTACACGGCATCCTAATCATAAAGACGTTGACTCATATATATCAATCTGTCATTTTTATAGCTTTCATTTCAGTCTCTTCTCTATTAATCTTTTATTATTTCACTTTAAATGGTACGATCCTCCTAGGATGTGCTGATTACCTTATGTAATTCCTCCACGCTTAGATCATAGCAGAGCCGAATGCTCCCTGTAGCAAGTCACACTAATCAATCTCCCGGTGCTTCTATTCCATCCCGATGCCATTGGGGGGTACAAATTCCCGTCGTCTCTTGATGTCCTATTATTCGGGGGCTATAAAAAAATAGGTTTCAAAAAGGTAAAGATGATCATGCATGGCATATCAGGAGTATTAAAAGTTTACGGGGAACAATAAAAATTGTATTTCATCTTTCGCAATTAGATTTCTAGGGAATATGAAAACAACAGTTACATGATGGGAAGCCTGACAATGGGAAGCAGAAAGGAAGTGACAGTATATGACAAAACCAAAAACACAAAAGAGCAAAGGATGTTCAAAGATTTTCATCAGCACTGCTGCTGGGATGAGACATGACTCAATGGAAAACTGTTTTTAAACGTTCAAATTTATTTGACACGGTACAACTGCTGATTGGAGTCTTCATCAGGTATGCCAAAACAATGGCATCAGTCCACTTTTATACAGACTGTAATTACTGATATCATAGTTCAAAAGCCATGCATCAAAAAGGACACAGTACACATATAACTAAGATCATTAGTGTTGAGAGAACCAAACTAGTAGAACCCTCTTTTGGGTCAAACTTTGCTAAAAGTTTGGTTTGGCATACACCTGAACCGAGCTTTTATCAAAGGTCTACTCGAAACAGGGTTCTACTGGTTCAGTTTGGTAAGCACTAATAATATTTGTTTTACTGGTGTATAGCACTGTCAAAGCACCATAAAAGCCCCTTTAACACTCTCAGAATGTTATGTAGGGCTTTAATGGCTCTTAGGTGGGGTTATACACCAGTTTCAGGGATTTTTGTGAACTTCTGGTTCAAATTGAAGAAATTCAGACTCAACCATACATTTTGAAGAAGTTCAGCTAACTGGCCAAACTGAACTGTTAAAAAGTTTGCTTATCAGTAAACATCGTAAAAGAATAAAATAGAGGTCACTATTAGAGATGAGCGAACACCAAAATGTTCGGGTGTTCGTTATTCGTAACGAACTTCCCGTGATGCTCGAGGGTTCGTTTCGAACAACGAACCCCATTGAAGTCAATGGGCGACCAGAACATTTTTGTATTTCGCCGATGCTCGCTAAGGTTTTCATGTGTGAAAATCTGGGCAATTCAGGAAAGTGATGGGAATGACACAGTGACGGATAGGGCAGGCGAGGGGCTACATGTTGGGCTGCATCCTAAGTTCACAGGTCCCACTATTAAGCCACAATAGCGGCAAGAGTGGGCCCCCCCCCCTCCCAACAACTTTTACTTCTGAAAAGCCCTCATTAGCATGGCATACCTTTGCTAAGCACCACACTACCTCCAACAAAGCACAATCACTGCCTGCATGACACTCCACTGCCACTTCTCCTGAGTTACATGCTGCCCAACCGCACCCCCTCCCCCCCACAGCGCACACCAAAGTGTCCCTGCGCAGCCTTCAGCTGCCCTCATGCCACACCACGCTCATGTCTATTTAGAATTGCGTCTGCCATGACGAGGGACCTCAGGCATACACTGCAGAGGTTGGCACGGCTAGGCAGCGACCCTCTTTAAAAGTGGCGGAGCGATAGCCCACAATGCTGTACAGAAGCAATGAGAAATAGAATCCTGTGCCACCGCCATCAGGAGCTGCACACGTGGGCATAGCAATGGGGAACCTATGTGCCACACACTATTCATTCTGTCAAGGTGTCTGCATGCCCCAGTCAGACCGGGCTTTTTAATTCATAGACACAGGCAGGTACAACTCCCTATTGTGAAGTCCCTGTCGACCCACAGCATGGGTGGCTCCCTGGAACCCACCGGCGGTACACAGAAATATCCCATTGCATTGCCCAACACAGCTGAGGTAGTAATGTCGTGCTTAATGCAGGTGGGCTTCGGCCCACACTGCATGCCCCAGTCAGACTGGGGTTCTTTACAAGTGGACACATGTAGGTTTAACTCCCTGTGGACCCACTGCCTGGGTGGGTGCCAGGAAGCCACCGGCGGTACATAGAAATATCCCATTGCATTGCCCAACACAGCTGAGGTAGTAATGTCGTGCGTAATACAGGTGGGCTTCGGCCCACACTGCATGCCCCAGTCAGACGGGTTCTTTAGAAGTGTACAGATGTATTAAAAACTCAGTGTGCACCTACAGCATGGGTGGCTCCCTGGAACCCACCGGCGGTACACAAAAATATCCCATTGCATTGCCCAACACAGCTGAGGTAGTAATGTCGTGCGTAATACAGGTGGGCTTCGGCCCACACTGCATGCCCCAGTCAGACTGGGGTTCTTTACAAGTGGACACATGTAGGTTTAACTCCCTGTGGACCCACTGCCTGGGTGGGTGCCAGGAAGCCACCGGCGGTACATAGAAATATCCCATTGCATTGCCCAACACAGCTGAGGTAGTAATGTCGTGCGTAATACAGGTGGGCTTCGGCCCACACTGCATGCCCCAGTCAGACGGGTTCTTTAGAAGTGTACAGATGTATTAAAAACTCAGTGTGCACCTACAGCATGGGTGGCTCCCTGGAACCCACCGGCGGTACACAAAAATATCCCATTGCATTGCCCAACACAGCTGAGGTAGTAATGTCGTGCGTAATACAGGTGGGCTTCGGCCCACACTGCATGCCCCAGTCAGACTGGGGTTCTTTACAAGTGGACACATGTAGGTTTAACTCCCTGTGGACCCACTGCCTGGGTGGGTGCCAGGAAGCCACCGGCGGTACATAGAAATATCCCATTGCATTGCCCAACACAGCTGAGGTAACGTCAGCTGTAATGCAGGTGGGCTAAAAATTAATTTGATTACACTGTAGGCGAGGGCCCACAAAAATTGCTGTATCAACAGTACTAATGTACATCCCAAAAATTGGCCATGGCCAGCCAAGAGGGCAGGTGAAACCCATTAATCGCTTTGGTTAATGTGGCTTAAGTGGTAACTAGGCCTGGAGGCAGCCCAGTGTAACGAAAAATTGGTTCAAGTTAAAGTTCCAACGCTTTTAAGCTAATTGAAACTTATAAAAATTGTTCTGAAAAATTATTTGAGTGAGCCTTGTGGCCCTAAGAAAAATTGCCCGTTCAGCGTGATTACGTGAGGTTTCAGGAGGAGGAGCAGGAGGAGGAGGAGGAGGAATATTAGACACAGATTGATGAAGCACAAATGTCCCCGTTTTGGATGGTGAGAGAGAACGTAGCTTCCATCCGCGGGTGCAGCCTACGTATTGCTTACGTATCGCTGCTGTCCGCTGGTGGAGAACAGAAGTCTGGCGAAATCCAGCCTTTGTTCATCTTGATGAGTGTTAGCCTGTCGGCACTGTCGGTTGACAAGCGGCTACGCTTATCGGTGATGATTCCCCCAGCCGCACTAAACACCCTCTCCGACAACACGCTAGCCGCAGGACAAGCAAGCACCTCAAGGGCATACAGGGCTAGTTCAGGCCACGTGTCCAGCTTCGACACCCAGTAGTTGTAGGGGGCAGAGGCGTCACCAAGGATGGTCGTGCGATCCGCTACGTACTCCCTCACCATCCTTTTGCAGTGCTCCCGCCGACTCAGCCGTGACTGGGGAGCGGTGACACAGTCTTGGTGGGGAGCCATAAAGCTGGCCAGGCCCTTAAAGACTGTTGCACTGCCTGGGATGTACATGCTGCTCGATCTACGCACATCCCCTGCAACATGGCCCTCGGAACTGCGCCTTCTGCCACTAGCGCTGTCGGCTGGGAATTTTACCATCAGCTTGTCCGCAAGGGTCCTGTGGTATAGCAACACTCTCGAACCCCTTTCCTCTTCGGGAATCAGAGTGGGCAGGTTCTCCTTATACCGTGGATCGAGCAGTGTGTACACCCAGTAATCCGTAGTGGCCAGAATGCGTGCAACGCGAGGGTCACGAGAAAGGCATCCTAACATGAAGTCAGCCATGTGTGCCAGGGTACCTGTACGCAACACATGGCTGTCTTCACTAGGAAGATCACTTTCAGGATCCTCCTCCTCCTCCTCCTCCTCAGGCCATACACGCTGAAAGGATGACAGGCAATCAGCCGGTGTACCGTCAGCAGCGGGCCAAGCTGTCTCTTCCCCCTCCTCCTCATCCTCCTCCTCCTCCTGTACGCGCTGTGAAATAGACAGGAGGGTGCCCTGACTATCCAGCGGCATACTGTCTTCCCCCGCCCCCGTTTCCGAGCGCAAAGCAGCTGCCTTTATGGTTTGCAGGGAATTTCTCAAGATGCATAGCAGAGGAATGGTGACGCTAATGATTGTAGCATCGCCGCTCACCACCTGGGTAGACTCCTCAAAATTACCAAGGACATGGCAGATGTCTGCCAACCAGGCCCACTCTTCTGAAAGGAATTGAGGAGGCTGACTCCCACTGCGCCGCCCATGTTGGAGTTGGTATTCGACTATAGCTCTACGCTGTTCATAGAGCCTGGCCAACATGTGGAGCGTAGAGTTCCACCGTGTGGGCACGTCGCACAGCAGTCGGTGCACTGGCAGCTTAAAGTGATGTTGCAGGGTGCGCAGGGTGGCAGCGTCCGTGTGGGACTTGCGGAAATGTGCGCAGAGCCGGCGCGCCTTTACGAGCAGGTCTGACAAGCGTGGGTAGCTTTTCAGAAACCGCTGAACCACCAAATTAAAGACGTGGGCCAGGCATGGCACGTGCGTGAGGCTGCCGAGCTGCAGAGCCGCCACCAGGTTACGGCCGTTGTCACACACGACCATGCCCGGTTGGAGGCTCAGCGGCGCAAGCCAGCGGTCGGTCTGCTGTGTCAGACCCTGCAGCAGTTCGTGGGCCGTGTGCCTCTTATCGCCTAAGCTGAGTAGTTTCAGCACGGCCTGCTGACGCTTGCCCACCGCTGTGCTGCCACACCGCGCGACACCGACTGCTGGCGACATGCTGCTGCTAACACATCTTGATTGTGAGACAGAGGAGGAGGAGGAGGAGGAGGGTGCTTTAGTGGAGGAAGCATACACCTCCGCAGATACCACCACCGAGCTGGGGCCCGCAATTCTGGGGGTGGGTAGGACGTGAGCGGTCCCAGGCTCTGACTCTGTCCCAGCCTCCACTAAATTCACCCAATGTGCCGTCAGGGAGATGTAGTGGCCCTGCCCGCCTGTGCTTGTCCACGTGTCCGTAGTTAAGTGGACCGTGGCAGTAACCGCGTTGGTGAGGGCGCGCACAATGTTGCGGGAGACGTGGTCGTGCAGGGCTGGGACGGCACATCGGGAAAAGTAGTGGCGACTGGGAACTGAGTAGCGCGGGGCCGCCGCCTCCATGATACTTTTGAAGGACTCCGTTTCCACAACCCTATACGGCAGCATCTCAAGGCTGATGAATTTTGCGATGCGGACGGTTAACGTTTGAGCGTGCGGGTGCGTGGCGGCGTACTTGCGCTTGCGCTCGAACACTTGCGCAAGCGACGGCTGAACGGTGCGCTGAACTACACTGCTGGATGGGGCCGAGGACAGCGGAGATGAGGGTGTGGGTGCAGGCCATGAGGCGGTAGTGCCTGTGTCCTGAGAGGGGGGTTGCATCTCAGTGGCAGGTTGGGGCACAGGGGGAGAGGCAGGGGTGCAAACCGGAGGCGGTGAACGGCCTTCGTCCCACCTTGTGGGGTGCTTGGCCATCATATGTCTGCGCATGGTGGTGGTGGTGAGGCTGTTGGTGTTGGCTCCCCGGCTGAGCTTTGCGCAACAAAGGTTGCACACCACTGTTCGTCGGTCGTCAGGCGTCTCTGTGAAAAACTGCCAGACCTTAGAGCACCTCGGCCTCTGCAGGGTGGCATGGCGCGGGGGGGCGCTTTGGGAAACACTTGGTGGATTATTCGGTCTGGCCCTGCCTCTACCCCTGGCCCTGGCCACCGCACTGCCTCTTGCAACCTGCCCTGCTGATGCCCTTGACTCCCCCTCTGAAGACCTGTCCTCCTGAGTAAGCGTTGCACACCAGGTGGGGTCAGTCACCTCATCGTCCTGCTGCTCTTCCTCCGAATCCTCTGTGCGCTGCTCCCTGGGACTTACTGCCCTTACTACTACCTCACTGCAAGACAACTGTGTCTGATCGTCATCGTCCTCCTCACCCACAGAAAGTTGTTGAGACAGTTGGCGGAAGTCCCCAGCCTCTTCCCCCGGACCCCGGGAACTTTCGAATGGTTGGGCATCAGTGACGATAAACTCCTCTGGTGGGAGAGGAACCGCTGCTGCCCAATCTAAGCAGGGGCCCGAGAACAGTTCCTGGGAGTGTTCCCGCTCCTGAGCAGGTGTCATTGTAGTGGAGTGAGGAGGCTGGGAGGAAGGAGGAGCAGCAGACAGAGGATTCGGATTGGCAGCAGTGGACGGCGCAGAACTGCGGGTAGACGATAGGTTGCTCGAAGCACTTTCTGCCATCCAGGACAGGACCTGCTCACACTGCTCATTTTCTAATAACCGTCTCCCGCGTGGACCCATTAATTGGGCGATGAATGTGGGGACGCCAGAAACGTGCCTCTCTCCTAATCGCGCAGCAGACAGCTGCGACACACCTGGATCAGGAGCTTGGCCTGTGCCCACACCCTCACTTGGCCCTCCGCGTCCTCGGCCACGTCCACGTCCACGTCCTCTAGGCTTACCCCTACCCCTCAGCATGCTGTATTACCAGTGATTAGATTTCCCAGGCAGGAAATAAATTGGCGCAAGACTGCAGGCCAAATATAATTTTTGCCCTTTTTGGAAAACGAAAGGCCCCACTGCCTCTAGTGAATGAATTATCTAAGTTTAATAACTGCGCTGTGTCCCTGCTTATGTGTCACAGAACGTGAGGGTAGCAGAGTTATTAACTGTGGCAGAGCAGGTATTTTTTTTCCCAATTAAGGAAAGCAAATGGCGAAGCCAGCAGTAAAGCGTAGCTGGCTGCGTATGATTTAGCAATGTTTTTCACGCAGCTCACACGTCTCCACAGGCGTAAGGACGGACACAGGCTGGACAAATAGATTTCTTTTCAGTTTTTTCCCACCAACAGGCAGCACTGCGTATATTCAATGAACCTGCGAAGTTTAATAACTGCGCTGTGTCCCTGCTTATGTGTCACAGAACGTGAGGGTAGCAGAGTTATTATAACTCTTGGAGAGCAGGTATTTTTTTTCCCAATTAAGGAAAGCAAATGGCGAACCCAGCAGTAAAGCGTAGCTGGCTGCGTATGATTTAGCAATGTTTTTCACGCAGCTCACACGTCTCCACAGGCGTAAGGACGGACACAGGCTGGACAAATAGATTTCTTTTCAGTTTTTTCCCACCAACAGGCAGCACTGCGTATATTCAATGAACCTGCGAAGTTTAATAACTGCGCTGTGTCCCTGCTTATGTGTCACAGAACGTGAGGGTAGCAGAGTTATTATAACTCTTGGAGAGCAGGTATTTTTTTTCCCAATTAAGGAAAGCAAATGGCGAACCCAGCAGTAAAGCGTAGCTGGCTGCGTATGATTTAGCAATGTTTTTCACGCAGCTCACACGTCTCCACAGGCGTAAGGACGGACACAGGCTGGACAAATAGATTTCTTTTCAGTTTTTTCCCACCAACAGGCAGCACTGCGTATATTCAATGAACCTGCGAAGTTTAATAACTGCGCTGTGTCCCTGCTTATGTGTCACAGAACGTGAGGGTAGCAGAGTTATTATAACTCTTGGAGAGCAGGTATTTTTTTTCCCAATTAAGGAAAGCAAATGGCGAACCCAGCAGTAAAGCGTAGCTGGCTGCGTATGATTTAGCAATGTTTTTCACGCAGCTCACACGTCTCCACAGGCGTAAGGACGGACACAGGCTGGACAAATAGATTTGTTTTCAGTTTTTTCCCACCAAAAGGCAGCACTGCGTATATTCAATGAACCTGCGAAGTTTAATAACTGCGCTGTGTCCCTGCTTATGTGTCACAGAACGTGAGGGTAGCAGAGTTATTATAACTCTTGGAGAGCAGGTATTTTTTTTCCCAATTAAGGAAAGCAAATGGCGAACCCAGCAGTAAAGCGTAGCTGGCTGCGTATGATTTAGCAATGTTTTTCACGCAGCTCACACGTCTCCACAGGCGTAAGGACGGACACAGGCTGGACAAATAGATTTCTTTTCAGTTTTTTCCCACCAACAGGCAGCACTGCGTATATTCAATGAACCTGCGAAGTTTAATAACTGCGCTGTGTCCCTGCTTATGTGTCACAGAACGTGAGGGTAGCAGAGTTATTATAACTCTTGGAGAGCAGGTATTTTTTTTCCCAATTAAGGAAAGCAAATGGCGAACCCAGCAGTAAACCGTAGCTGGCTGCGTATGATTTAGCAATGTTTTTCACGCAGCTCACACGTCTCCACAGGCGTAAGGACGGACACAGGCTGGACAAATAGATTTCTTTTCAGTTTTTTCCCACCAACAGGCAGCACTGCGTATATTCAATGAACCTGCGAAGTTTAATAACTGCGCTGTGTCCCTGCTTATGTGTCACAGAACGTGAGGGTAGCAGAGTTATTATAACTCTTGGAGAGCAGGTATTTTTTTTCCCAATTAAGGAAAGCAAATGGCGAACCCAGCAGTAAACCGTAGCTGGCTGCGTATGATTTAGCAATGTTTTTCACGCAGCTCACACGTCTCCACAGGCGTAAGGACGGACACAGGCTGGACAAATAGATTTCTTTTCAGTTTTTTCCCACCAACAGGCAGCACTGCGTATATTCAATGAACCTGCGAAGTTTAATAACTGCGCTGTGTCCCTGCTTATGTGTCACAGAACGTGAGGGTAGCAGAGTTATTAACTGTGGCAGAGCAGGTATTTTTTTTCCCAATTAAGGAAAGCAAATGGCGAAGCCAGCAGTAAAGCGTAGCTGGGTGCGTATGATTTAGCAATGTTTTTCACGCAGCTCACACGTGTCCACAGGCGTTAGGACGGACAGAGGCTGGACAAATAGATTTGTTTTCAGGTTTTTCCCACCAACAGGCAGCACTGCGTATATTCTATGAATAATAACTGTGTTGTGGCCCTGCCTATACAATTCTTTCCCTGCAGTATCAATGGAGGGTGGAATGCTCTGCAGAGGCGATTTTGAGAAGCCCAAAAAAAATGCAGCACAGCCAACAGCAGCCTGGACAGTACTGCACACGGATAAATATGGCCCTAGAAAGGACCGTTGAGGTTCTTGAAGGCTACACTCACTCCTAACACTCTCCCTGCCTATGCAGCACTTCTGTCCCTAATGCCAGGTGCAACGGTCTGCAGAGGCGACTTTGAGAAAAAAAAAAATCCCACTGCTAACAGCAGCCAACACACAGCTATCAGTGGCCCTAATAAGGACCTTTGGGGGGTCTTGAAGCCTACACTAACTACCAATTCTTTCCCTACAGCAGCTCCGGTATAAACAGCACTGTCCCTCATCTAACTCACACCGCATCTGAGGCGAGCCGCGGGAGGGGCCGACTTTTATATTAGGCGAACACCTGATCTCGCCAGCCACTCACAGCAGGGGGGTGGTATAGGGCTTAAACGTTGCAGGGGGAAGTTGTAATGCCTTCCCTGTCTTTCAATTGGCCAGAAAAGCGCGCTAACGTCTCAGGGAAGGAAGTGAAAGTAACCAGAACACCGCATGGTGTTCGTCACGAATAACGAACATCCCGAACACCCTAATATTCGCACGAATATCAAGCTCGGACGAACGCGTTCGCTCATCTCTAGTCACTATATCATTCATAAGCAATATGGAAAGAATAAAATTAGCAATAAGCTGTTAATTATAAGCAGCTAGGTAAGAAATGTATGATCTGAAAAGAGGCTATAAAAGATCAAAAGGATGCAAAAAGAAAACTTAGCTGTAAGTGCCAGGGTAGTAAGAGGACGCTACCAAAGGATCTGTGGTACAAAAGTTTAAAATAAGACTGCAAAGGGTAAAGCAGGAAGAAAGCGGAATAGACTGCTTGTAGATTGTAGCTAAGCATTTACAATTGCAAGAAAAACTAAGGGAACCCTTTGGAATACCCTGTATTTCTGAATTGATTACCAATAAAATGTGTGATTGTTATCTAAGCACAATTGCAAACACAATGTACTTAAAAATACACAAACAGTTGTACAATTCATGTATTTTGTTGAGTCCATTAAATAATCATCCAAGTAAGTGAAACCTTGAGTTTAATAACCTGTCTATTCCCCGTTAGCAGAAAGCCCTTCCACCAAACGTTTCTTGTAGCTACAGATCACATTTGCACAATGTTGAGGAGGAATTATGGACTATTCCTCCCTGCAAATGTCTTTAAGTTCAACAATATTTCTGGGATGCTTTGCATGCACAGCTCTTTTCATGTCATGTCACAGCATCTCAATACAGTTAAGGTCAGGACTCTGACTTTGTCAATCCTTTTGCAAGGCTTTTGCAGCCCTTTACACATAAATGCATCTCTATAACACATCTTCTGAAAGTTGTTTGATTCGAGGCATGGTTCACACTAATCAAACTTTCTGCTGAACAACCAACTTGTCACTAACTGGACTTCTGCAGAGCAACCAATTAGTCCCTAACCAGACTTCCTGTGCCTTTATTCAATAGGCAAAGCACTTGTGAAACCCACACATCCAATCCCATCTCCTTAACTGAAAAATCTTTTCCCAATTACTGTACCACTTACTTAACACAAAGTTTCACTTACTTTTTCTCCCTGCACTGTGGATATTTAGTCAATATGCTCTGTAAAAGACATGAACGGTACAAATGTTTGGGTACAGTTTCACCGATGCAGTAATAGTATGCAGTTGAAACCCCACCGATCACCATTGGCTAATGGCTAGATGATTAGGACAATAGGAGGACAGTGTTATCACAAAAATGTGTGGTCACAGGTGAGTGGAGTTTCGGACACATGCAGTTTACCCCATTGTGGGACCTTTGTGTGTTATTAGTTTAGACTGTGTTTGACTATAATTATGATTTAGATATTAAGTCCACATCTTATTAGTAATTAATCCAGAAATCCAGGTAATTGCAAAGGGCTCGCTTTTTCTTACAAAATAAATTGATCATACAATGTTGTTTTGGATATATATGGAAAGTATGAGAATTACAAATATCTAAATAATAAAAACTTTTATATTATACTAGACTGACACAGCCTGAAGGTGTAAGATGTAATTTGGCTATATAGATACTAGTTTAATTTATCAGTGTCAAGGGTATGACATTTATAAATCCAATATGATACTCTGCATTTTAAGACTCAAGTGGTTTTGGCAGAAAGGCGAGATTTGCTTACAATGCACAAGTCACATCGTTAGATTGACATATGACAAGATGCATAGCCTTTTCGGTGGGGCTGTGTGTGGATTAATATGTACAGCATATGGTCCCAAATACAGTAATGGTAATGTACATTTCAGCAGACTGTTTTTGCCGGTAATTATCTTTTATCCCCCCCGACCTCAGAAGGATGGAAGGCTGAGTCAACCTTGAGCCAGCTACCTGACCCAAGTGGGGATAGAACCTGCAAACTTCACATCATGAACGTTGCAGGTTCAATCCCCACTTAGGACTGCACTTCTGTTGCTTTAGCACTCTGTGCCACACGAGGTCCAGCCCTAGTGTTGGGCTAATGCCTATTAGGGTGTGCTCAACTGGTCCTACTTATATTTTACAATGCACATTCAAATTCAATCACGTGAACTACAAACTCTGACTCAGAATTTAAAAAAGCTTTATCTAGAATATTTTTATATTCTGGGAAGTAGAAGCACAACTCAAGCGTCTTGGCTTCCTACATCCAAAGCTTCTAATAACTGGTGGAAATAAAGAGGTCCTACTTGGAGTCAAGATACTTTTTAATGCCTTTGTGCATTAAAGGGGTTATACAGGATTAAAAGTTATCCCCTTTCCACAGGTTGGAGGATAACCTTTAGACCAATGAAGGACCAACCACTGGGAGCACCATTGATTCCATGACAGGAGCTGTTATGGACTAAGATATACCTAGGCTCATATATCCTGTCTCTCCTAGAGACAGGCTATATGACATCATTTAATAACATAACATTATCAAATTAGCATCTCCCATCCTCTCCAAGCCAGGCTTGTGAATATTCATTGGCCTCCTGCTCACACCTGAAAAAAGGCTCTGACCCTGATCATCCTCCCTTTTTCGCCTTAGCCAGACTCTGTGTCTCTGAACTGCTCCAGGATAGAGGTTCCTGGTAGAACAAAGGGAAATGTAAAAACTAAAAATTACAGGTTATCCATTAGAGATGAGCGAGCACCAAAATGCTCGGGTGCTCGTTACTCGGGACGAACTTTTCGCGATGCTTGAGGGTTCGTTTCGAGTAACGAACCCCATTGAAGTCAATGGACGACCAGAGCATTTTTGTATTTCGCCGATGCTTGCTAAGGTTTCCTTGTGTGAAAATCTGGGCAATTTAAGAAAGTGATGGGAACGACACAGCAACGGATAGGGCAGGCGAGGGGCTACATGTTGGGCTGCATCTCAAGTTCACAGGTCCCACTATTAAGCCACAATAGCGGCAAGAGTGCCCCCCCCCCCCTCCCAACAACTTTTACTTCTGAAAAGCCCTCATTAGCATGGCATACCTTAGCTAAGCACCACACTACCTCCAACAAAGCACAATCACTGCCTGCATGACACTCCACTGCCACTTCTCCTGGGTTACATGCTGCCCAACCGCCCCCCCTCCCCCCCCACAGCGCACACCAAAGTGTCCCTGCGCAGCCTTCAGCTGCCCTAATGCCACACCACCCTCATGTCTATTTAGAAGTGCGTCTGCCATGAGGAGGAACCGCAGGCACACACTGCAGAGGTTGGCACGGCTAGGCAGCGACCCTCTTTAAAAGGGGCGGGGCGATAGCCCACAATGCTGTACAGAAGCAATGAGAAATAGAATCCTGTGCCACCGCCATCAGGAGCTGCACACGTGGGCATAGCAATGGGGAACCTATGTGCCACACACTATTCATTCTGTCAAGGTGTCTCTGCATGCCCCAGTCAGACCGGGCTTTTTAATTCATAGACACAAGCAGGTACAACTCCCTATTGTGAAGTCCCTGTCGACCGACAGCATGGGTGGCTCCCTGGAACCCACCGGCGGTACATAAAAATATCCCATTGCAGTGCCCCACACAGCTGAGGTAGTAATGTCGTGCTAAATGCAGGTGGGCTTCGGTCCACACTGCATGCCCCAGTCAGACTGGGGTTCTTTACAAGTGGACACATGTAGGTTAAACTCCGTGTGAACCTACAGCATGGGTGGCTCCCTGGAACCCACCGGTGATGCACAAAAATATCCCATTGCATTGCCCAACACAGCTGAGGTAGTAATGTCGTGCTTAATGCAGGTGGGCTTCGGCCCACACTGCATGCCCCAGTCAGACTGGGGTTCTTTACAAGTGGAAACAGATGCATTTATAATTCCCTGTGGACCCACAGCAGGGGTGGGTGCCAGGATGCCACCGGCGGTACATAGAAATATCCCATTGCAGTGCCCAACACAGCTGAGGTAGTAATGTCGTGCTTAATGCAGGTGGGCTTCGGCCCACACTGCATGCCCCAGTCAGACTCGGGTTCTTTACAAGTGGACACATGTAGGTTAAACTCCGTGTGCACCCACAGCATGGGTGGCTCCCTGGAACCCACCGGCGGTACACAAAAATATCCCATTGCATTGCCCAACACAGCTGAGGTAGTAATGTTGTGCTTAATGCAGGTGGGCTTCGGCCAACACTGCATGCCCCAGTCTGACTGGTAATATGTACCTTAACAGTAACCGCGTTGGTGGGAAATGGCCTCGCCGCCATCATGTCTTTGGGAAGCCTCTGTTTCCACACCCCAGAGACATACCATTAGCAGCGGTATAGGCAGAGCCCATAATTAGTAACATTTCAGCCGTAGCATTAGCGACAGGCCCCACTAACATATCACTAGCAGCATTATAGGGGGAGCACAGTCTTAGTTCCATTTCAGTAATAGTAGCAGCCTACACAGGCCCCAGTAACAATTCCGAAGCAGCAGTATAGTGGGAGCGCAGTCTTCGTTCCATTTCAGTAATAGTAGCAGCCTACACAGGCCCCAGGAACAATTCCGAAGCAGCAGTATAGGAGGAGAGTAGTCTTAGTTCCATTTAAGTCATTGTAGCAGCCTACACAGGCCCCAGGAACAATTCCGAAGCAGCAGTTCAGTGGGAGCGCAGTCTTAGTTCCATTTCAGTAGCTGCAGTATAGCCAAGGCCCAAGTTACATTTATGTAGCTAAAGTGTAGGCCAACCCCACACACACTTCTGTACCATGAGTGCAGGCGAAGAACATACAAATTGCTATGATTACACTGTAGGTGAGGGCCCAAAAAAATTGGTGTACCAACAGTACTAATGTACCTCAGTAAAAATTGGCCATGGCCAGCCAAGAGGGCAGGTGAAACCCATTAATCGCTTTGGTTAATGTGGCTTAAGTGGTAACTAGGCCTGGAGGCAGCCCAGTTTAACGAAAAATTGGTTCAAGTTAAAGTTTCAACGCTTTTAAGAGCATTGAAACATATAAAAATTGTTTAGAAAAATTAGATGAGTGAGCCTTGTGGCCCTAAGAAAAATTGCCCGTTCAGCGTGATTACGTGAGGTTTCAGGAGGAGGAGCAGGAGGAGGAGGAGGAATATTAGACACAGATTGATGAAGCAGAAATGTCCCCGTTTTGGATGGTGAGAGAGAACGTAGCTTCCATCCGCGGGTGCAGCCTACGTATTGCTTACGTATCGCTGCTGTCCGCTGGTGGAGAAGAGAAGTCTGGGGAAATCCAGGCTTTGTTCATCTTGATGAGTGTTAGCCTGTCGGCACTGTCGGTTGACAGGCGGGTACGCTTATCTGTGATGATTCCCCCAGCCGCACTAAACACCCTCTCCGACAAGACGCTAGCCGCAGGACAAGCAAGCACCTCCAGGGCATACAGCGCTAGTTCAGGCCACGTGTCCAGCTTCGACACCCAGTAGTTGTAGGTGGCAGAGGCGTCACGGAGGACGGTCGTGCGATCGGCTACGTACTCCCTCACCATCCTTTTACAGTGCTCCCGCCGACTCAGCCTTGACTGGGGAGCGGTGACACAGTCTTGGTGGGGAGCCATAAAGCTGTCCAGGCCCTTAAAGACTGTTGCACTGCCTGGCTGTACATGCTGCTCGATCTCCACACCTCCCCTGCTACCTGGCCCTCGGAACTGCGCCTTCTGCCACTAGCGCTGTCGGATGGGAATTTTACCATCAGCTTGTCCGCCAGGGTCCTGTGGTATAGCAACACTCTCGAACCCCTTTCCTCTTCGGGAATGAGAGTGGGAAGGCTCTCCTTATAGCGTGGGTCGAGCAGTGTGTACACCCAATAATCCGTAGTGGCCAGAATGCGTGCAACGCGAGAATCACGAGAAAGGCATCCTAACATGAAGTCAGCCATGTGTGCCAGGGTACCTGTACGCAACACATGGCTGTCTTCACTAGGAAGATCACTTTCAGGATCCTCCTCCTCCTCCTCCTCCTCCTCAGGCCATACACGCTGAAATGATGACAGGCAAGCAGCATGGGTACCGTCAGCAGTGGGCCAAGCTGTCTCTTCCCCCTCCTCCTCATCCTCCTCATGCTCCTCCTCCTCCTCCTGAACGCGCTGAGATATAGACAGGAGGGTGCTCTCACTATCCAGCGACATACTGTCTTCCCCCGGCTCTGTTTCCGAGCGCAAAGCGGCTGCCTTTATGGTTTGCAGGGATCTTCTCAAGATGCATAGCAGAGGAATGGTGACGCTAATGATTGCAGCATCGCCGCTCACCACCTGGGTAGACTGCTCAAAGTTTCGAAGGACCTGGCAGATGTCTGCCAACCAGGCCCACTCTTCTGAAAAGAATTGAGGAGGCTGACTCCCACTGCGCCGCCCATGTTGGAGTTGGTATTCCACTATAGCTCTACGCTGCTCATAGAGCCTAGCCAACATGTGGAGCGTAGAGTTCCACCGTGTGGGCACGTCGCACAGCAGTCGGTGCACTGGCAGATTAAAGCGATGTTGCAGGGTGCGCAGGGTGGCAGCGTCCGTGTGGGACTTGCGGAAATGTGCGCAGAGCCGGCGCACCTTTACGAGCAGGTCTGACAAGCGTGGGTAGCTTTTCAGAAAGCGCTGAACCACCAAATTAAAGACGTGGGCCAGGCATGGCACGTGCGTGAGGCTGCCGAGCTGCAGAGCCGCCACCAGGTTACGGCCGTTGTCACACACGACCATGCCCGGTTGGAGGCTCAGCGGCGCAAGCCAGCGGTCGGTCTGCTCTGTCAGACCCTGCAGCAGTTTGTGGGCCGTGTGCCTCCTATCTCCTAAGCTGAGTAGTTTCAGCACGGCCTGCTGACGCTTGCCCACCGCTGTGCTGCCACGCCGCGCGACACCGACTGCTGGCGACGTCCTGCTGCTGCTGACACATCTAGATTGCGAGACAGAGGTTGAGGAGGAGGAGGAGGAGGAGGGTGCTTTAGTGGAGGAAGCATACACCGCCGAACATACCACCACCGAGCTGGGGCCCGCAATTCTGGGGGTGGGTAGGACGTGAGCGGTCCCAGGCTCTGACTCTGTCCCAGCCTCCACTAAATTCACCCAATGTGCCGTCAGGGAGATGTAGTGGCCCTGCCCGCCTGTGCTTGTCCACGTGTCCGTAGTTAAGTGGACCTTGCCACTAACCGCATTGGTGAGGGCGCGTACAATGTTGCGGGAGACGTGGTCGTGCAGGGCTGGGACGGCACATCGGGAAAAGTAGTGGCGACTGGGAACTGAGTAGCGCGGGGCCGCCGCCGCCATCATAGCTTTGAAAGACTCCGTTTCCACAACCCTATACGGCAGCATCTCAAGGCTGATAAATTTGGCTATGTGGACGGTTAACGATTGAGCGTGCGGGTGCGTGGCGGCGTACTTGCGCTTGCGCTCCAACAGTTGCGCTAGCGACGGCTGGACGGTGCGCTGAACTACACTGGTGGATGGGGCCGAGGACAGCGGAGGTGAGGGTGTGGGTGCAGGCCATGAGACGGTAGTGCCTGTGTCCTGAGAGGGGGGTTGTATCTCAGTGGCAGGTTGGGGCACAGGGGGAGAGGCAGCGGTGCAAACCGGAGGCGGTGAACGGCCTTCGTCCCACCTTGTGGGATGCTTGGCGATCATATGTCTGCGCATGCTGGTGGTGGTGAGGCTGTTGGTGGTGGCTCCCCGGCTGATCTTGGCGCGACAAAGGTTGCACACCACTGTTCGTCGGTCGTCAGGCGTCTCTGTGAAAAACTGCCAGACCTTAGAGCACCTCGGCCTCTGCAGGGTGGCATGGCGCGAGGGTGCGCTTTGGGAAACAGTTGGTGGATTATTCGGTCTGACCCTGCCTCTACCCCTGGCCACCGCACTGCCTCTTGCAACCTGCCCTGCTGCTGCCCGTGCCTCCCCCTCTGAAGACCTGTCCTGTGTAGGCGTTGCACACCAGGTGGCGTCTGTCACCTCATCGTCCTGCTGCTCTTCCTCCGAATCCTCTGTGCGCTCCTCCCTCGGACTTACTGCCCTTACTACTACTTCACTGCAAGACAACTGTGTCTCATCGTCATCGTCCTCCTCACCCACAGAAAGTTCTTGAGACAGTTGGCGGAAGTCCCCAGCCTCATCCCCCGGACCCCGGGAACTTTCCAATGGTTGTGCATCAGTGACGATAAACTCCTCTGGTGGGAGAGGAACCACTGCTGCCCAATCTGAGTAGGGGCCCGAGAACAGTTCCTGGGAGTCTTCCCGCTCCTGAGCATGTGTCATTGTAGTGGAGTGAGGAGGCTGGGAGGAAGGAGGAGCAGCAGACAGAGGATTCGGATTTGCAGCAGTGGACGGCGCAGAACTGTGGCTGGACGATAGGTTGCTCGAAGCACTTTCTGCCATCCAGGACAGGACCTGCTCACACTGCTCATTTTCTAATAAAGGTCTCCCGCGTGGACCCATTAATTGGGCGATGAATGTGGGGACGCCAGAAACGTGCCTCTCTCCTAATCGCGCAGCAGTCAGCTGCGACACACCTGGATCAGGAGCTCGGCCTGTGCCCACACCCTCACTTGGCCCTCCGCGTCCTCGGCCGCGTCCACGTCCTCTAGGCCTACCCCTACCCCTCAGCATGCTGTATTACCAGTGATTTGATTTCACAGGCAGGAAATAAATTGGCGCAAGCCTGCAGGCCAAATATAATTTTTTAACTTTTTTTAAAAAGGAAAGGCCCACTGCCTCTAGTGAATGAATAATAAGTTTAATAACTGTGTTGCGGCCCTGCAAAAGTGTCACAGAACTTTACTGTTGCAGAGTTATTAACTGTGGCAGAGCAGGTATTTCCCAGGCAGGAAAGAAATTGGCGCAAGCCTGAACTCAACCGTAGCTGGTTGCGTCTGATTTTTTTACGTTCTCCACGCAGCACACACGTACCCAGAGCCCTGATGGCTGTCAGAGGCAGGGCAAATATACTTTTTTCCCTTTTGTTTAAAAGGAAAGGCCCACTGTGCCTATTCAATGACTAATATAACTGTGTTGCGGCCCTGCAAAAGTGTCACAGAACTTTACTGTTGCAGAGTTATTAACTGTGGCAGAGCAGGTATTTCCCAGGCAGGAAAGAAATTGGCGCAAGCCTGCACTCAACTGTAGCTGGTTGCGTCTGATTTTTTTACGTTCTCCACGCAGCACACACGTACACAGAGCCCTTAGGACTGACAGAGGCAGGGCAAATATACTTTTTTCCCTTTTGTTTAAAAGGAAAGGCCCACTGTGCCTATTCAATGACTAATAACTGTTATGTGGCCCTGCCTACACAATTCTGTGCCTGTAGTATCAATGCAGGGTGCAATGCTCTGCACCGCCGATTTTGAGAAAAAAAAAAAAAAGCAACACAGCTAACAGCAGCCAGCACAGTACTGCACACGGTTAAATGTGGCCCTAGAAAGGACCGTTGAGGTTCTTGAAGGCTACACTCACTCCTAACACTCTCCCTGCCTAAGCACCACTTCTGTCCCTAATGCCGGGTGCAATGCTCTGCACTGCCGATTTTGAGAAAAAAAAAAAAATTTCTCCACTGCTAACAGCAGCTTGCACACACGTAGATGTGGCCCTAAGAAGGACCGTTGGGGTTCTTGAAGCCTACACTCACTACAAACACTCTCCCTACAGCAACTCCAATAGAACAGCACTTTCCCTCAGCTAACTCACACGGCATCTGAGGCGAGCCGCGGGAAGGGCCGATTTTTATACTCGGGTGACATCTGATCTCCCCAGCCACTCACAGCAGGGGGGTGGTATAGGGCTGGAACAACACAGGAGGAAGTTGTAATGCCTTCCCTGTCTTTCAATTGGCCAGAAAAGCGCGCTAATGTCTCAGAGATGAAACTGAAAGTAACCCGAACACCGTGTGGTGCTCGTTACGAGTAACGAGCATCCCGAACACGCTAATATTCGCCCGAGCATCAAGCTCGGACGAGTACGTTCGCTCATCTCTATTATCCATGTGAGGATAGGTCATCAGTAGTATTCTCCCTGGAAAACCCCATTTAATCCATTGCATTCACTTCCATTGTTGTGTAATATCAAAAACAAGCCGAATTGTATATCTGCTGGACTAATGATGCCTTGCACACCATGTTTGATGTCTATTAGTAGATTAAATCATGTTCTAAAATATGGCAGTCATAGTTCCTCTCCTGGAGAGCCTCCTGAGGAAATATGACCGAAACATGAAATTGTATTTCCTTCTTGCAACTTTGTGCACGCAGACAGCTTTTCTCTGCTGTCATGGTTGGAGGTCAGAGAATAGTATGTGTATACTGCAACTGTCCAGAGATTTCTGCCTGTCTTCTCAAATACAGTTTTGACTGATCTGATCCATAAGAACTGACTTCATGATTGTTATTCCTTTTATTTTCAATAGCTCTCTTTTGTATATCTATATATATAAAGACGAAAGCCCTCACTGACTCACTGACTCACTCACTGACTGACTGACTGACTCGCCAAAAGTTCTCCAACTTCCCGATGTCGTAGAAACATGAAATTTGGCACACGCATAGATTATCTCCAAAATAGGAAAAGTAATTGGGTCCCAACTCGATTATTCAATTCTAGCGCAAAAGAATTGGCGTCGAAATTTTACGTACATAATCTAAATCTGTCACTTTCCAATGTCATAGAAACTTAAAATTTGGCCCGAGCATTGATTATGTCATAAATGGGAAAAGCTAATAAGTCCCAACACGAATATTCAATTATATGCGCAAAAGAATTAGCGTCCAACTTTTACGTACGGAATCTAATTCTCTCACTTCCCGGTGTTATAGAAACTCGAAATTTGGCAGGAGCATTGATTATGTCATAAATAGGAAAAGTTAATGGGTCCCAACTCGATTATTCAATTCTATGCACAAAAGAATTAGCGTCCAAATTTTACGTACGGAATCTAATTATCTCACTTTCCGGTGTCATAGAAACGTGAAATTTGGCAGAGCATTGATTATGTCATAAATAGGAAACGCTAATGGGTCCCAACTCCATTATTCAATTCTATGCGCAAAAGAATTAGCGTCCAAATTTTACGTACGGAATCTAATTTTCTCACTTTCCGGTGTCATAGAAACGTGAAATTTGGCACGAGCATTGATTATGTCATAAATAGGAAAAGCTAATGGGTCCCAACTCGATTATTCAATTCTAGCACAAAAGAATTGGCGTCGAATTTTACGTGCGGAATCTAATTTTCTCACTTTCCGGTGTCATAGAAACGTGAAATTTGGCACAAGCATTGATTATGTCATAAATAGGAAAAGCTAATGTGTCCCAACTCCATTGTTCAATACTAGCGCAAAAGAATTGTCGTCGAAATTTTAAGTGCGGAATGTAATTTTTTCACTTTCCGGTGTCATAGAAACGGGAAATTTGGCACGAGCATTGATTATGTCATAAATAGGAAAAGCTAATGGGTCCCAACTCCATTATTCAATTCTATGCGCAAAAGAATTAGCGTCCAAATTGTACGTGCGGAATGTAATATCTTCACTTTCCGGTGTCATAGAAACAGGAAATTTGGCACGAGTATTGATTATGTCATAAGTAAGAAAAACTAATGGGCCTCAACTTGATTATTTAATTCTATGCGCAAAAGAATTAGCGTCCAAATTTTACGTACGGAATCTAATTTTCTCACTTTCCGGTGTCATAGAAACGTGAAATTTGGCACGAGCATTGATTATGTCATAAATAGGAAAAGTTCATAGGTCCCAACTCGATTATTCAATTCTAGCGCAAAAAAATTGGCGTCAAAATTTTACGTGCGGAATGTAATTTTTTCACTTTCCGGTGTCATAGAAACGGGAAATTTGGCACGAGCATTGATTATGTCATAAATAGGAAAAGTTCATAGGTCCCAACTCGATTATTCAATTCTAGCACAAAAGAATTGGCGTCGAAATTTTACGTGCGGAATCTAATTTTCTCACTTTCCGGTGTCATAGAAACGTGAAATTTGGCACAAGCATTGATTATGTCATAAATAGGAAAAGCTAATGTGTCCCAACTCCATTGTTCAATACTAGCGCAAAAGAATTGGCGTCGAAATTTTACGTGCGGAATGTAATTTTTTCGCTTTCCGGTGTCATAGAAACGGGAAATTTGGCACGAGCATTGATTATGTCATAAATAGGAAAAGCTAATGGGTCCCAACTCGATTATTCAATTCTATGCGCAAAAGAATTAGCGTACACATTTTACGTGCGGAATGTAATTTTTTCACTTTCCGGTGTCATAGAAACGGGAAATTTGGCACGAGCATTGATTATGTCATAAATAGGAAAAGCTAATGGGTCCCAACTCGATTATTCAATTCTATGCGCAAAAGAATTAGCGTCCAAATTTTACGTGTGGAATGTAATTTTTTCACTTTCCGGTGTCATAGAAATGGGAAATTTGGCACGAGCATTGATTATGTCATAAATAGGAAAAGCTAATGGGTCCCAACTCCATTATTCAATTCTATGCGCAAAAGAATTAGCGTCCAAATTTTACGTGCGGTGTCCAAATTTTATGTACGTTATCAAATTCTCTCACTTCCTGATGTCATTTTATATAAAGGAAACGTCGCATGGTTACCTCCCCGTGGTGTTTCCCGGGTAACGCAGATAACTATGCAAAATGGTGAACATATTTTTTCCCTCAGTATCTCTAAAGTAAGCACGACTTCATAAGATTTTCCGTGTGAACACCAGATAAACACCAGTACCAAATTAACTCGGGCGAAGCCGGGTATATCAGCTAGTATATATATATATATATATATATATATATATATATATGTATGTATATATATATATATATATATATATATATATATATATATATATACTGTATTTCGCTTTCCCTTTGCTTATTACCCCATATGTAAAGTACTCTTTATAAGCACTGTATTTAAAAGGTTATGAGCTATCTAGGTTATAGGGAAGCCGTACTAAAACCAAACCATTTTCAAGGCATGCAGTTGCAGTTCCTTTTTTTCAAGATAAACAGGATTTTTGAGTGGTACAGCATTGTGATATCCGTGTGTGCTTCTTTTATTAATTTCTTTGGTTAGCCCTCTTCTAGAAAAATGTTGTGAAAATTTGTGTCTGATATTTCTATATACAGTAGTATGTCTCTTAATTCAAACATTTTTTCTTACCCAGTGATATTTGCTAAATGGAATGCTTTTATCCTATTTTTGAGTATTTTTAAAATTTGGAGGCTGGATGACCTATTTTCTATCACTTTTCTATTTTGGTTTCTTTTCACTTATTCTCCATGTCCTTTTTGTTCATTATTACCTATTCCCCATAACTTATTCAATGTTTTAGTCCCTTATGACCAATTGCTGAAAACATTACCAGCCCTAATGGTGGGATGCTCCATCATTTACTATCAGTCCACCATCAGGGCTGATGGTGATTTCCTCTTACCTGCACTAATCAGTAGCTTTGCTACCAGTCCAACATTAGGGCTGGTAGCATTTTTATCTTACTTGCATCCACCAGTCACTTTGCTACCAGTACACCATCAGTAGTAGATTTAAACAGTCCTTTTTTCCTTGCTGATTTGGCACGCTTTCCATCAGAATGTGCCAAATTCTATCATCTTCTCAAAAAAACAACTGACTACTAAGAAAACTCTAGCAGTAGAAATGCGTCAAGCCATTTTTTTTCTTGGGACTGAAAAGTCTAAATGATAGATTTCAAATCAGCACAGAGAGACTTACTCAAAGCCTCTCCTGCTAGAAATGCAGCTAAGAACCGCAGCCTGATTAGACAGCTGAGAGCGAATGTCAGTTAATCCTGACATTGTTCTCTGGACCACCATATTGTGGTGAACAACCAAAGTGTATATTCGCTAGAAGGCTAGCAACCCATTTAATAATGAGATTAGTGAGATATCAATATTTCACTCAGTCTGAGATAATCTCCTGGGTTCTTTTAAATGGTTGCTAGTCTTTCATCTGTGGGCCATTTTTGTGAGAATTATTTTCTTGAGGTCCCAGCAAATGTAATTTAATTATTGTAGGATAGCTACGATCCATGTCTAACATTCTCTGTATGTAGGGAAGGAAAAGGGAAAAACAATGCCTATTCTTAGTTTGGGGAGAAAAAAGAAAACAACCATAGCTCATATATCTACTAGGTCAAAAAAGTCTACTGGCCATTTTCTCAACTTCTATATCTCCTGCTGAGGTAGTGTTGCTATTTTTGGGTCTGTGGCACTAAAAATACGAAACTATACATGGTCAGGGCTGACCTACGTATTCACAGCTTGTCATTCACTTTTTGATTCATTATGACCTATTTTCCTTATTTTACTTTTACGACATGATTTTACGATACTCTGTTGGGAGTTGTATGTACTATAAGTGTCTAATGTGGCTACCAAGTGATTGTGATGTTGAGTGTTTTGTTAACGTGCAACAATAATGTATTGAATTTGTATTGTGAGGAATTGGAAACCTTCATAGAAATTCATAGAAGGATAGGTGTACACATCACTACGTCCTAGTAATATGGCTTTTGGCCTAGCGATACCTGCCATTGATATGGCCTTGTCCCTGGTGCCAAGCTGTAGTAATGATAAGATATTCCTGGTGTTTCTAGTGCCCAATTGTTTGTATAGCTGCTAACATGTAGAGAGTCACATGCGGGATGCTGAAGACACTGGCTGAGGAATACTAACATAAAGGGGTTCTACCAAAATTGACTTTCATCATCGATTCATGGGATGGGTGATAAAAGTCTGACTGGAGGAGATCTCACCAGTAAGACCCCAACAGATCTTGAGGACGGGCATCTACATCCTACTCTCCTTCTCGCCACAGGCTCACTGCTCCCCTCACAGTGAAGAGCAGAGTGAATGAACTGGCAGTCAAACAAGTGCAATGTTTCTCCATTCATTCTCCGTGGGACTGCCAGAGATAGCCGAGTACTTCTATTTCTATTCTATTCTATGAAATGAATGGAGACAAGCTACACACATGCAATCACCTCTCCATTCAATCTCCACATCACTGGGTGGGTGCTATGAGCCCATGATGAGAAGAAGAGGGGTCACAGGACCTCATTCCCAGAATCAGCAGGAATCTCAGTGGTGAATTCCCCAGCGATCAGCCTTGAATCACCTATCCTATGGATAGGTGATAGAACTGAAATTTGGTACAATCTCTTAAATTTAAACTGCAATGTATCATTTCCTTCTGTCTTGTTGAAATACAGTATTTCTTGGACCATTATGAACTGTCAGAAATGTCTTGTTGAGCACTGTGGTCCGTAATAATTAACTATTCTCAATGTCTTGTTGAGCTTCATGGTCTGTAAAGACCTATTCTTCATGTCTTGTTGAACTAGATGGGTCATAATTAGAGATGAGCGAACGTACTCGTCCGAGCTTGATACTCGTTCGAGTATTAGCGTGTTCGAGATGCTCGTTACTCGAGGCGAGTACCACGCGATGTTCGAGTTACTTTCACTTTCATCTCTGAGACGTTAGCGCACTTTTCTGGCCAATAGAAAGACAGGGAAGGCATTACAACTTCGCCCTGCGACGTTCAAGCCCTATACCTCCCCCCTGCAGTGAGTGGCTGGCGAGATCAGGTGTCACCCGAGTATATAAATCGGCCCCTCCCGCGGCTCGCCACAGATGCATTCTGACAGAGATCAGGGACAGTGCTGCTGGTGCCGGAGCTGCTATAGGGAGAGCGTTAGGAGTTATTTTAGGCTTCAAGAACCCCAACGGTCCTTTTTAGGGCCACATCTAACCGTGTGCAGTAGTGTGGAGGCAGCTTTTTGCACTGTTGCACATTTTTTTTTTTTTTTTTGTATATCGGCCGTGCAGAGCATTGCGTCCTGCAGTAATTTTCCATTGTCCAGGGCCAGTAGTGGTGAGGCAGGGACAGAAGACATATTTAGTGTATATAGGTAGTGGGCCTTTCCAAAAACATTTGGGAAAAAAAATCTATTTGGGCTGCCTGTGACCGTCCTCTGTGTACTGGGTCTCTGCTGGGGGTAGTTGTCCTAATTCATACGCAGCCAGCTAAGTGTTACAGCAGGCTTGCGCAAAATTCTTTCCTGCCTCTGTGTTGCCTTTTACATCACCGCTGTATTCCTGTCCACAAGTGTACTGGGTCTCTGCTGGGGGTAGTTGTCCTAATTCATACACAGCCAGCTAAGTGTTACAGCAGGCTTGCGCAAAATTCTTTCCTGCCTCTGCTGTGCGTTTTGTAAGCGAAGTCAGCCTCCAACCACAGGCCAATAAGCGGCACATTTAATTACAGCGTTCTGTTTCTGCACTACTGGTAATACAGCATGCTGAGGGGTAGGGGTAGGCCTAGAGGACATGGACGCGGGCGAGGACGTGGAGGCCCAAGTCAGGCTGTGGGCACAGGCCGAGCCAGTGCAGTGGCCAGGGGTAGAGGCAGGGCCAGACCGAATAATCCGCCAACTGTTTCCCAAAGCGCCCCCTCGCGCCATGCCACCCTGCAGAGGCCAAGGTGCTCTAAGGTGTGGCAGTTTTTCACAGAGACGCCTGACGACTGACGAACAGTGGTGTGCAACCTTTGTCGCGCCAAGATCAGCTGGGGAGCCACCACCACCAGCATGCGCAGGCATATGATGGCCAAGCACCCCACAAGGTGGGACGAAGGCCATTCACAGCCTCCGGTTTGCACCACTGCCTCTCCCCCAGTGCCCCAACCTGCCACTGAGATCCAACCCCCCTCTGAGGACACAGGCATGAGAGCCTACTGGCCTGCACCCACACCCTCACCTCCACTGTCCTCGGCCCCATCCAGCAATGTCTCTCAGCGCAGCGTCCAAACGTCGCTAGCGCCACTGTTTGAGCGCAAGCGCAAGTACGCCGCCACGCACCCACACGCTCAAGCGTTAAACGTCCACATAGCCAAATTGATCAGCCTGGAGATGCTGCCGTATAGGCTTGTGGAAATGAAGGCTTTCAAAAGCATGATGGCGGCGGCGGCCCCGCGCTACTCGGTTTCCAGTCGCCACTACTTTTCCCGATGTGCCGTCCCAGCCCTGCACGACCACGTCTCCCGCAACATTGTACGCGCCCTCACCAACGCGGTTACTGCCAAGGTCCACTTAACAACGGACACGTGGACAAGCACAGGCGGGCAGGGCCACTACATCTCCCTGACGGCACATTGGGTGAATTTAGTGGAGGCTGGGACAGAGTCAGAGCCTGGGACCGCTCACGTCCTACCCACCCCCAGAATTGCGGGCCCCAGCTCGGTGCTGGTATCTGCGGCGGTGTATGCTTCCTCCACTAAACCACCCTCCTCCTCCTCCTCCAACGCAACCTCTGTCTCGCAGTCAAGATGTGTCAGCAGCAGCACGTCGCCAGCAGTCGGTGTCGCGCGGCGTGGCAGCACAGCGGTGGGCAAGCGTCAGCAGGCCGTGCTGAAACTACTCAGCTTAGGAGAGAAGAGGCACACGGCCCACGAACTGCTGCAGGGTCTGACAGAGCAGACCGACCGCTGGCTTTCACCGCTGAGCCTCCAACCGGGCATGGTCGTGTGTGACAACGGCCGTAAACTGGTGGCGGCTCTGCAGCTCGGCAGCCTCACGCACGTGCCATGCCTGGCCCATGTCTTTAATTTGGTGGTTCAGCGCTTTCTGAAAAGCTACCCACACTTGTCATACCTGCTCGGAAAGGTGCGCCGAGTCAGCGCACATTTCCGCAAGTCCAAGACGGACGCTGCCACCCTGCGGACCCTGCAACATCGGTTTAATCTGCCAGTGCACGGACTGCTGTGCGACGTGCCCACAAGGTGGAACTCTATGCTCCACATGTTGGCCAGACTCTATGAGCAGCGTAGAGCTATATTGGAATACCAACTCCAACATGGGCGGCGTAGTGGGAGTCAGCCTCCTCAATTCTTTACAGAAGAGTGGGCCTGGTTGGCAGACATCTGCCAGGTCCTTGGAAACTTTGAGGAGTCTACCCAGATGGTGAGAGGGGATGCTGCAATCATTAGCGTCACCATTCCTCTGCTATGCCTCTTGAGAAGTTCCCTGCAAAGCATAAAGGCAGACACTTTGCGCTTGGAAACGGAGCGGGGGAAGACAGTATGTCGCTGGATAGTCAGAGCACCCTCATGTCTATATCTCAGCGCGTTGAGGAGGAGGGGGAAGAGCATGAGGAGGAGGGGAAAGAGACAGCTTGGCCCACTGCTGAGGGTACCCATGCTGCTTGCCTGTCATCCTTTCAGCGTGTATGGCCAGAGGAGGAGGAGGAGGAGGAGGATCCTGAAAGTGATCTTCCTAGTGAGGACAGCCATGTGTTGCGTACAGGTACCCTGGCACACATGGCTGACTTCATGTTAGGATGCCTTTCTCGTGACCCTCGCGTTACACGCATTCTGGCCACTACGGATTACTGGGTGTACACACTGCTCGACCCACGATATAAGGAGAACCTTTCCACTCTCATACCCGAAGAGGAAAGGGGTTCGAGAGTGATGCTATACCACAGGACCCTGGCAGACAAACTGATGGTAACATTCCCATCCGACAGCGCTAGTGGCAGAAGGTGCAGTTCCGAGGGCCAGGTAGCAGGGGAGGCGCAGAGATCAGGCAGCATGTACAGCGCAGGCAGGGGAACATTCTCCAAGGCCTTTGACAGCTTTATGGCTTCCCAGCAAGGCTGTGTCACCGCTCCCCAGTCAAGGCTGAGTTGGCGGGAGCACTGTAAAAGGATGGTGAGGGAGTACGTAGCCGATCGCACGACCGTCCTCGGTGACGCCTCTGCCCCCTACAACTACTGGGTGTCGAAGCTGGACACGTGGCCTGAACTCGCGCTGTATGCCCTGGAGGTGCTTGCTTGTCCTGCGGCTAGCGTCTTGTCAGAGAGGGTGTTTAATGCGGCTGGGGGAATCATCACAGATAAGCTTACCCGCCTGTCAACCGACAGTGCCGACAGGCTTACACTCATCAAGATGAACAAAGCCTGGATTTCCCCAGACTTCTCTTCTCCACCAGCGGACAGCAGCGATACCTAAGCAATACGTAGGCTGCACCCGCGGATGGAAGCATTGTTCTCTATCACCATCAAAAACGGGTACATTTTTGCTTCATCAATCTGTGTATTCTATTCATCCTCCTCCTCCTGAAACCTCACGTAATCACGCCGAACGGGCAATTTTTCTTAGGCCCACAAGGCTCAGTCATATAATTTTTGTAAACAATTTTTATACGTTTCAATGCTCATTAAAGCGTTGAAACTTGCACCTGAACCAATTTTTATTTTAACTGGGCTGCCTACAGGCCTAGTTACAAATTAAGCCACATTAACCAAAGCGATTAATGGGTTTCACCTGCCCTCTTGGTTGGGCATGGGCAATTTTTCTGAGGTACTGTACATTAGTACTGTTGGTACACCAATTTTTTGGGGCCCTCGCCTACAGTGTAATCCAATTAATTTTTTGCCCACCTGCATTAAAGCTGACGTTCCATCAGCTGTGATGGGCAATGCAATGGGATATATTTATGTACCGCCGGTGGGTTCCTGGTACCCACTCATGCTGTCGGTCCACACGGAGTTGTAACTCCATGTGTACACTTCTAAAGAACCCCAGTCTGACTGGGGCATGCAGTGTGGGCCGAAGCCCACCTGCATTTAATCAGACGTTACCTCAGCTGTGATGGGCACTGCAATGGGATACATTTATGTACAGCCGGTGGGTTCCAGGTACCCACTCATGCTGTCGGTCCACACGGAGTTGTAACTCCATGTGTACACTTCTAAAGAACCCCAGTCTGACTGGGGCATGCAGTGTGGGCCGAAGCCCACCTGCATTTAATCAGACGTTACCTCAGCTGTGATGGGCACTGCAATGGGATACATTTATGTACAGCCGGTGGGTTCCAGGGAGCCACCCATGCTGTGGGTGCACACAGAATTCCCATTGCGGAGTTGTACCTGCCTGTTACTATTTATAAAAAACCGTGGTCTGACTGGGGCATGCAGACACCTTGACAGAATGAATAGTGTGTGGCACATAGGTTCCCCATTGCTATGCCCACATGTGCAGCTCCTGATGGCGGTGGCACAGGATTATATTTCTCATTGCCTCTGTACAGCATTGTGGGCTATCGCCCCGCCCCTTTTAAAGAGGGTCACTGCCTAGCCGTGCCAACCCTCTGCAGTGTGTGCCTGCGGTTCCTCCTCATGGCAGACGCACTTATAAATAGACATGAGGGTGGTGTGGCATGAGTGCAGCTGAAGGCTGCGCAGGGACACTTTGGCGTGCGCTGTGGACACTGCGTTGTGCGGGGGGGGGGGGGTTGGGCAGCATGTAACACAGGAGAAGTGGCAGTGGAGTGTCATGCAGGCAGTGATTGTGCTTTGTTGGAGGTAGTGTGGTGCTTAGCTAAGGTATGCATTGCTAATGAGGGCTTTTCAGAAGTAAAAGTTGTTGGGAGGGGGGGGGGCCCACTCTTGCCGCTATTGTGGCTTAATAGTGGGACCTGGGAACTTGAGATGCAGCCCAACATGTAGCCCCTCGCCTGCCCTATCCGTTGCTGTGTCGTTCCCATCACTTTTTTGAATTGACCAGATTTTCACAAATGAAAACCTTAGCGAGCATCGGCGATATACAAAAATGCTCGAGTCGCCCATTGACTTCAATGGGGTTCGTTACTCGAAATTAACCCTCGAGCATCGCGAAAATTTCGTCCCGAGTAACGAGCACCCGAGCATTTTGGTGCTCGCTCATCTCTAGTCATAATGAATTATTGTCTACTGTATGTCTTGTTGAAATCCCCAGTCTATAATGACTTATTATCTATGTCCTGTTGAACTACTTTATATATAATGTGATGTACAGTAGTGTTCTTAATGTCTGGCTGAACTACTTGGTCTTTAATAATCTATTCTCCCTGTCTTTATGAAATATTTAGACCGTTAAAAAAATATTCTCAATGTCTTGTTGATCTTTTTGGGCCATTTTGACTTATTTTTCATGTCTTGCTGAACATTTTGGACTATAATTAACTATTTCTACATCTTTTTTGACTGCTTAGCCTGTGATAAATTATTTCCTATGTCTTATGAAGCTGCTATTTGTTATCATAGTGGTTCAGTGGTTATCACTGTTGCCTTACAGCACTGATATCCTGGGTTAAAATTTGATTGTGCAACATCCGCATGGAGTTTCCATGCTTTCGTAGTTTTTATGGGGTTTTTTTGTTTTTTTTTACAGGTTGCATGGTTTGCTTCCACATAAAAAAACATATTGGGGCATATATACTTAGACAGAAGGTTCATATAACGGTCTAAGTAGACTCTGTATTGGTATTTCTGCCATAAATGTAATAAGAGGCTTGTGCCTTTTAATGCATTTATGACATCTGGTGGCACCTCCATGTTCCAGAACTGAAACGTACGCCACCTCAAAACAATCCCTGGCTTTAGTAACAGGGATTGCTGTAAATGATGACAGTATATGTGTAGCATTGCTGAATATGCTAATGCTATTTAAAGGCTATATACACCTTTGCACTCTTTTTTTTAAATCAATGTGCTTTTGTAAATGAGGACTTTTTGTAATTGATTTTCTTTAAAAATTTCAGATTCTTTGATTTGTACACTTGAATTGTTTTCCAAGACAATGCAGACCGGAGGACTAAATCTTAGCAAATTCCGTCCATCAGATTAAAATGATTGGCTCCTCCTCTAGGTTCCCTGTTGTGAATGGGCATTAACTGTATTTCCACTGAGCTATTACAGAAGGCTGTAATGGGGGATGGTAGAAGGGAGGCAGAGCTCAGAAAGCTAATATTGCAGGGGCTGTAAATCACTCTGGATAAATTTCTGGCTTTTATCAGTAGTGTGGGAAAACGGACGAGCAGCTACTCAGACTGAGGGTGGGGTAGCTGTGTAATATTGAGTGGGCGTGGTTATGTGGTGCCCACCCACGGAGAAGTTGGTGACTGGGTTGGCGGTGAATCCACTGCCCCTCTCCTGACTATGGCAGCACCAACAAAGTAATTAAAATGGAGGCAATTTTTTAATTTGTGACGCCAGCCTGAAGATGGGTCAAAACATGTTCCAGGCAAAATAAGAAGCCAAATGATTAAATTAAAATAAAATGGAAGTGGTAGTCCTTCCCCCTGGAGAGGGGTGTGGTACCTGAGTGCAGAGGGTGATGTGGTGAGAAGGGACTCCAGGAGTCAGGATGAACGGTGAAACAATAAACGCTTTATTTACAGAGCAGAATCTTCGGTGGCGAACACGTTATACAATGGGCATCCCTGTATGTCCTGAGATGGACAAATCCACGCCATCACAATAATCACATCTGCTCAGAGAAATCAGTCGAGCTGCTACATGTGTACAGTTGGACTTTTTCATAAGTTCAAGCTCAGGAAACGTTTCTGTACCCTAGGCTTTTACTCCTTCTGTTTCTCTCTCTTTATTTGCTCTGTATTTCTTCTTCTATCTACTTCTTCTTGCCATTAATTCACCTCTTCACTTTATTTCATTACACATACAAACTCTCTTTTTCTTCTCTTGCTACTGTTAGACGAACTATCTCTTTCCTCCTTGATTAATGCATAAACTGGTTCTCTTTCCTTTTCTTTGTTGTCTATGTGAACCATTGCTCATGCTTTCTCTCTGTCGTCTCAATGCAAACTTTTTTTGTACTCACACTTCTACTTCTCACCGCACTGTATCTCTCTTTAGCTCTGGGCTTTGCTACTGCTCTCTTCACTTGCTTTTTCTGTCTTCTCCTCAACTTCCACTTCCTCTGTTCTCACTAAATTCACTCAACCAATCCGTGAGGAGGAGTCATCCTCCAATCACAGAACAACTATCTCCCTGTTACCTAACTAGCCAATAGGGTATCTCCCTGTTACCTAACTAGCCAATAGGGTACAGTGTGAGTTACCAGACAGAATATGCATGAAGAACAAACATTTAACATTCTTAAAGTAGTATGCACATATTTCAGTAAAGGAACTGCATTGCCTTCTGTAGGGGGATACTACAGTTATGCTACGCAGACTCTGAAAGTGGAGAAGGGAGGTGGAGTTGAGCTGTGTACATTCATGTATGAAACTAGGTGATCAGTTCTAGGAACGCCCCCGGAACTAGGAACCTGAATTTAGGAGAGCCAGCAAACCAATCACGAGGCTTTCTAAATGAATAAGAAGGAAAACTCAATTGAAAAAAACAGTTAGGTGCATCATTTTCTTTCTGCATAGTAAGATGTGTATTGATTTTTCATGCACAAAAGTATCCATAACCTTTAAAAAGAATCCATAACCTTTAAACAACAGTAAACAAATAGAAACGTAAATGATGAACCATTTTTTTAAATCTTGCTGAACTGCTTAGCCCATTTTCATGTCTTATTGAACAATATTACCATAACAGGGATGTAGATATGGTATAGAGGTTCATAGGTAATGCATAGGTGTGTTGTCAATAGTCCCTAAGGGTACTCAGCCAGACTTGTCACCAAAGAAGAGATAAGTACAATAATCCATGGTGGATAGGGGGTCCTAATACTACTTCTGCACTGGTTCCCAGAGGCTTTTTTTGTCAATTGGTTTGGGTTTCATTTTCATGGTCCTTGCATCTAAAACTCCCCATGCAAAAAAAACCCCTGAAGAGTGAAGGAAATCTATTTTATATATACTTTTATTCTCTTAAAAGCAGTACCTGGAATAACGTCACACCTGGGAATTGTACAAGTGTCAGCTCAGCAGTTATAGCTTGAAATGTTCTATAGCAAAAGGTCAGAATTTTGTGTGGAACAATTGTAGTCAAGGAAACCCGTATAGCGCACATGCTTTTATTATATCCCAAAGTGGTTTATGTTCTGAAAGGGCAAAATAAACCACAATCTCCTATTTGTTTTTGTAATTGGAGAATATACTGTGGACAAAAGGGAATTAAAAAAAATCAGAACCATTACTTACAATATCTCTCCAGTATCCATATCTTTACCATGGCTTCCAACAGACCTTGATCTAGAAAAACAGTCTTACATTTTGGGCTCTGCCTGATATGTGCAAAATATGGCACTCTTTGGCCACTTTTTTCACAATGTGGGTACTGTTTGGTTGGATGTGAGCACTATTGGGATATACATTATATTGGCATAGTATACCGCTATGTGCACTATTTGGATTTTTTTGGTTCTTCTTGGGCAAAGTTTGGCTTTATGTGGACTACACAGTTGCAATCAAAGTTATTCAGCATCAATTCTAAACTAGGGTTATTTGCCAAAACTATAGATTTTCAGCTGTTTGCAAATAAAAAAAAACTGGAAGGGTTATATCACCTGCAGTTGTTCAACCCTCCAATCTGCCGGATCCGTGTTCTGTTTTCAGTCATCCAAGATGCTCAATGCAATTTTAAGATTACCTAATTCCCACAGTGTATTAATAGTTTTAGGACTACCAATGCACTATACTTGCTCTCTGATTAGCCAGAGCTGCTCATGCTAGAAGCGCTGGCCAGTCAGACAGCAGTACACAGTGTGCATTACCTAGATAGAAAATTTCTGCAGCCATCATAGACAGCTAATATAGGGCCCGAAACGGGTGTATTGGAGAGGCGGCAGAGAAGAACAACTGCAGGTAATATACCCCCCTCCACCCCTCCCCCCCCCCCCCCCAAAAAAAATAAAAAATACATCTTAGAATTGCTGTTTTTTCTTCATTTCACTCCACTTAAAAATGTTCAAGTTTTTCAGTATGTTATATGATACATTAAATAGTACCATTGAAATATATAACTTAACAAAATAAAACCTTTAGACGGCTACAGTAACGAAAAAATAATTTTGGGGAAAGTGGAAAAGAAAAACAAAACAAAAAAAGGGACGCATGTTTAAGTGGTTAATTACTATTGCAGTCTCAGAATACTTCAACCCCCTGAATAGAACCTCTCATTAGAGCACTCATTTACAAATCAATTGTTGTCTCAAGCATACTTGATGCAACTAATCAAGAGCTTCATCACTTACATCAGGTGTGCTTAATTTAAAACACATCAAATACCTGCACTGGCTTGTTTGTAAATTTAGAAAATAAACCTAATTTGCAAGGAGATTAAATAATTTTCATTGCAACTGTATATGTCTGATGTTGATAAAGTACGGCACTCTTTGAAGACTGATATTGTACTAAGTATGCAGTACGTAGCTATGTTGGTAATGTTTGGCACAATCCAAGTACTGTTTACAACTGTATCAACATTAAATGGGATTCTTTTTTGACTGTTCAGAAATGTGAGTGCAATTTGCTTTTATTTAGATAGTATCTGACTAAGGCATATCGGCCGGCCATTTTCACAGCTGGCTGATATACGCTTTGCTGGGGGCAAAAAAACTGGTGAATGGGCGCACAAATCAAACGTTTGTGTACCTGTTCATATGGTCTGTTGAGGCCGGCGCAAATGCGCTGACCTCACTAGGCCATCTCCCATTTCCCCAACCTCCCCATCACAGACTTACCATTTCTTCATCCCTGCTCGGTCTGTGCTATGTGAGGGGGCAGAGCTAAGTGTCGGTCCGCCCCGCCTCCTCCCATTGATGGCTATGGACAAGGGGCGGGGAAAGGGCGGTCATTTAGATCCACCCACGTCCCACCCCTTGTCCATAGCCATCAATGGGAGGAGGCGGGGCGGATTGGCACTTAGCTCTGCCCCCTCCCATTGCACAGACCGAGCGGCAGGAGAGGTAAGCCTGCATGGGGAAGGGGAGTAGAACAGAGGGAGGTAGTTTAGCACCCACGCTGCTAAACTCCCTCCTACCTACGGTCGCTGCCCATGCAGCGGCCCGACGTATTCCGGCCCAAACATAGTTGCAGAACTATGTTTTGGGCTCGACGTAAAAATGCCCAGCGCTATATTGGCCGGCCGGGCTTTTTTACGTCTGGCAAGTACGTCCATGTGATCTGATGTATTGGAATCCGGCCGTGAAAATGGCCGGCCGATATGCGCTCGGGGGAAAGAAGCCTCAGCATGCCAATTATATACTACGTGCGTAATATTTGGCTTTATGTTGGCTCTATGTATTTGTACACTGCATACTGTACATAGGTTCCATGTAGCATTGCCTGGGCACTACATAGCATTCTTTGGTAATGTGCACTAATTTTCTGGGTACTGTATAGCACTATTTATCTAAGCACATTATGGCACTTGGGGAATATATGCATTATAGGTGTTATTAAGGTGGAGTCAAATTCTGAAATTCTGTGCCATGCTGTGCTGCTCCTCATGGGCTTGTAATTGTTTAGTGCTTGTTTTGCCATTTTATTTGGCAAATCAAGCACCTACAAGGAGTTGTCCTTTTGCTGCAAAACTCGGCATGCAGTTACATCTCAGGCAGATATGCAAATGATTAGAGTTGTGGTGTGATTAGATGGACGGCCTTACTACCTGAGACCATAAAAGTGGTTCCACCCTTGGCCTATAGAACGCCTCTCAGAAGCTACTTGTGTGTAGTCACCTCTTTTTCCACTTGTGTAGAGCTTGTTGACCACTAGACGCCTCCACGATGCAATCACAAAGATTTCATCTAGTTAACAGAGTTTGAGAGGGGCACATGATTGGAATGTGAGAAGCTGGATGGTTGTATTGACCATATTTGTATTTGGAAGCAAAGGGTTGAGTGTAGAGATGAGCGAGCACACTCGTCCGAGCTTGATGCTTGTTCGAGCATTAGGGTGCTCGAGATGCTCGTTACTCGAGATGAGCACCACGCGGTACTCGAGTCAATTCCATTTCCTTCCCTGCATGTTTAGCACCCTTTTCTAGCCAATAGACAAGCAGGGAAGGCATTACCACTTCCTCCTGTGACGTGCCAGCCCTATCTCACCCCCCTGCAGTGAGTGGCTAGCGAGATCCAGTGACCGCCGAGTATTTAAAGCGGTCCCGCCCGCGGCTCGCGTCAGACACACACTGGGAGAGTATAGGGAAAGTCCTGCTGCTACTATAGGGAAAGTGTTAGTGTAGGATCCTGTCTTCAAGAACCCCAACGGTCCTTCTTAGGGTCACATCTGACCGTGTGCATTACTGTTGTGGCTGGCTGGGAGCAGTTTTGCACAATTTTTTTTTCATCTCGGGCTGTGCAGGCCATTACAGCTATAGCGTTCTCAGTCTGCAGTGTATTATACAGAGTATAGGGAAAGTGCTGCTGAGATAGGGACAGTGGTAGTGTAAAATCCTGTCTACAAGAACCCCAACGGTCCTTCTTAGAGCTACATCTGACCGTGTGCATTTTACTGGATGGCTGCTGGGAGTTGTAGTGCTTCCATTTTAGTATTACACAGCTAGGCCTGTTTGCAGCCTTCCGTAATATTTTTTTCTGACTGGAGTTTGCGTTAAAAAAATGCTCTCAGGGTGAAAGTGTACGCAAATAATTCCATACTTATTTACACCGTTCTGTGTCTGCAGTGAATTAGACGCACAGCGTAGGGCCAGAGCCACTTCTAAAGGGAAAGTGATATACACTATACAGCCTGTATCCTCTGTGCAAAAAAAACAAAAGCTCCTTCGTTGGGCTACATCTGACTGTGTGCATTTTACTGGGTGGCTGCTGGGAGTTGTAGTGCTTCCATTTTAATATTAGCAGCTAGGCCTGTTTGCAGCCTTCCGTAATATTTTTTTCTGGCTGGAGTGTGTGTTAAAATACCGCTCTCACCGTGAAAGTGCACGCAAATAATTCCTTACCTATTTACACTGTTCTTTGTCTCTCACCGATAAACAGTACTATAATATTACCGGGGCCACTGCAAAGTATTATAGCTCAGCCGCTGTGCAGAGCGTCTCATAATACCATTTCCGTTGGTGGGGTTGAGATCGCCGCAGTTACCAGCACTATCCACTGGCTTTACAGTCTTCTCCCACTCCACACAGCCTCTATAATCTACAAGTCTCTGCAAGCGGTAAATTACCCCTAGGTATCAGCGCAAGACCGCGGGTTACTTTTTTCTAGTCACACCATAAAGCCTCCATTATCTACTGTGTGCGGTGAATTAAGGCCCAGTTGTTAGTACTGTACAGTGGGGTAATTTATTTGGACCCTGCTCTATTCGTAATCCGCCATGATGAGGAGTAGGGCTAAGGGTCAAGGACGTGGACGCGAACGCGGATGTCCAAGTGAGGGTGTGGGCACAGGCCGAGTTCCTGGTCCAGGTTAATCACAGCCGGCTGCTGCGGGATTAGGAAAGAGGCAAGTTTCTGGGGTCCCCAGCTTCATATCACACTTTAGGGGTCCACGTGGTAGACCTTTATTACAAACCGAGCAGTGTGAGCAGGTCCTGTCGTGGATGGCAGAAAATGCATCCAGCAATGTATCGACCACCCAAGCTTCTACGCAGTCCACTACTCCCGGCTTAGGGGCTGCAACTCTGAATCCACTGGCTGCTGCTCCTCTTTCCTCCCAGCCTCCTCACTCCATGAAAATGACATATTCTGATGAGCAGACAGACTCCCAGGAACTGATCTCGGGTCCCTCCATGAGTGGGAAAAAATGGTTCCTCTCTCACCTGAGGAGTTTGTCGTGACCAATGCCCAACCTTTGGAAAGTTCCCGGGGTCCGGGTGATGTGGCTGGGGACTTCCGGCAACTGTCTCAAGAGCTTTCAGTGGGTGAGGAGGAGGATGATGAGACACAGTTGTCTATCAGGGAGGTAGTAGTAAGGGCAGTAAGTCAGAGGGAGAAGCGCACAGAGGATTCAGAGGAAGAGCCGCTGGATGAAGAGGTGACTGACCCCACCTGGTTTGCTAAGCCTACTGAGGACAGGGCTTCAGAGGGGGAGGCAAGTGCAGCAGCAGGACAGCTTGGAAGAGGCAGTGGAATGGCCAGGGGTAGAGGCAGGGCCAGAGTGAAGAATCCCCCAACTGTTTCCCAAAGCACCCCCTCGCGCCAAGCCTCCGTGCAGAGGGCTAGGTATTCAAAAGTGTGGATGTTTTTCAGTGAGAGCACGAACGACCGACGAACAGTGGTGTGCAACCTGTGTCACACCAAGATCAGCCGGGGAGCCACCACTAGAAACCTCACCACCACCAGCATGCGCAGGCATATGATGGTCAAGCACCCCACAAGGTGGAACGATGGCCGTTCACCGCCTCCGGGTCACACCACTGCCTCTTGCCCCGTGCCCCAACCTGCCACTCAGATCCAACCCCCCTCTCAGGACACAGGCACAAGCGCCTCCTGGCCTGCACCCACACCCTCACCTCTGTTGTCCTCCACCCCATCCAGCAATGTCTCTCACCGCAGTGTTCAGCTGTCGCTAGCACAAGCATTGGAGCGAAAGCGCAAATACACCGCCACGCACCCGCACGTACAAGCTTTAAATGTGCACATTGCCAAATTAATCAGCCTGGAGATGCTGCCGTACAGGCTTGTGGAAACGGAGGCTTTCAAAAACATGATGGCGGCCACTATTTTTCCTGGTGTGCCATCCCAGCCCTACACCAGCACGTCTCCCTCAACATAATTCGTGCCCTTACCAACGCGGTTACTGAGAAGGTCCACTTAACCACCGACATGTGGACAAGTACTGGCGGGAAGGGCCACTATATCTCCCTGATGGCACATTGGGTGAATTTGGTGGAGGCTGGGACCGAGTCAGAGCCTGGGACCGCTCACATCCTACCCATACCCATAATAGCGAGTCCTACCTCGGTGCTGGTATCTGCGGCGGTTTATGCCATCTCCTCCAAACCATCCCCCTCCTCTTACGCAACCTCTACCTCTCAATTAAGAAGTGTGAGCAGCACGTTGCCAGCATTCGGCGTGGCGCGGCGTGGCAGCACAGCGGTGGGTAAGCGTCAGCAGGCCGTGCTGAAACTACTCAGCTTAGGTGACAAGAGGCACACGGCCCCCAAACTGTTGCAGGGTCTGACAGAGCAGACCGACCTCTGGCTTTCGCCGCTGAGCCTCCAACCGGGCATGGTTATGTGTGACAACGGCCGTAACCTGGTGGCGGTTGTGCAGCTCGGCAGCCTCACACACGTGCCATGCCTGGCCCACGTCTTCAATCTGGTGGTTCAGCGGTTTCTGAAAAACTACCCTCACTTGTCTGACCTGCTCAGCAAGGTGCGCCATGTCTGCGCACATTTCCGCAAGTCCAACACGGATGCTGCCACCCTGAGGGTGCAACATCAGTTTAATCTGCCAGAGCACCGACTGCTGTGCAACGTGCCCACACAGTGAAATTCTACGCTGCACATGTTGGCCAGGCTCTATGAGCAGCATAGAGTAATAGTGGAATACCAACTCCAACATGGGCGGCGTAGTGGTAGTCAGACTCCCAAATTCTTTACCGAGGAGTGGGCCTGGATGGCAGATATCTGCCAAGTCCTCGGAAACTTTGAGGAGTCTACCCAGATGGTGAGCAGCGTTGCTGGTTTCATTAGCGTTACCATCCCGCAACTATGCCTGCTGAGACGTTCGCTGCAAGGCATAAAGGCCGACGCTTTGTGGTTGGAAAAGGAGACGGGGGAAGACAGTATGTCACTTGATAGCCAGAGCACCCTCATGTCTATATCTCACCGCGTTTTGGAGGAGGAGGAGGGGGAGGAGCAGGAAGAGGAGGAGGAGGGGGAACAGACAGCTGGGCACACTGCAGAGGGTACCCATGCTACTTGCCTCTCATCTGTTCAGCATGTATGGGCTGTAGAGGAGGAGGAGGATCCTGAAAGTCATCTTCCTAGTGAGGACAGCCATGTCTTGCATACTGGTACCCTGGCACACATGGCTGACTTCATGTTAGGCTGCCTTTCTTGTGACCCTCGCGTTAGACGCATTCTGGCCAACATGGATTACTGAGTGTATACCCTTCTTGACCCAGGGTACAAGGAGAACCTTTCCACTCTCATTCCCGAATAGGAAAGGGGTACGAGAGTGATGCAATACCACAGGGCCCCGGTGGAAAAAGTGATGCTAAACTTCCCATCTGACAGTGCTAGCGGCAGAAGGCGCAGTTTCGAGGGCCAAGTAGCAGGGGAGGCACGGAGATCAGGCAGCATGTTCAGCGCGGCAGGGGAACACTCTCCAAGGTCTTTGCCAGCATTATGGCTCCCCACCAAGTCTGTGTCACCACTCCCCAGTCAAGGGTAAGTCGGAGGGAGCACTGTAAAAAGATGGTGAGGGAGTACGTAGCCGATCGTACCACCGTCCTACGTGATGCCTCTGCTCCGTACAACTATTGGGTCTCAAAGTTGGACACATGGCACGAACTTGTGCTGTATGCCCTGGAGGTGCTGGCTTGCCCTGCCGCTAGCATCTTGTCTGAAAAGGGTGCTTAGTGCGGCTTGGGGAATCATAACGGATAAGCGTACCCGCCTGTCAACTGCCAGTGCCGACATGCTTACACTCATAAAGATGAACAAAGCCTAGATTTCCCCAGACTTCTCTTCTCCACCGGCGGAAAGCAGCGGTACCTAAAGATTCTTTTTGATGCAACCGGATAAATAAGCATTCTTGATCACCGGAAAAAAAAGGGGGAATTAGCTTTGTCAATCACTCTCGGATATTAGTCCTCCTCCTCCTACTCCTCCTCCTGAAACAACATGTCATCATGCTGAACTTCCAATTTTTCTGCAGCCCAAAAGGCTCTGCTTACAATTTTTTTTACAATTTTTCTAAGTTTCAAAAGTATTGATACTTTACCAGAAACCAATTGTTTTTACTGGGCTGCCTCCAGGCTCTGTTGCAAATTAAGCAACAGCGAGCTGTATCTTTAAAAAATATTTCTGGGTTTCACCTGCCCTCTCGGGTGATAAATTTTTCAGAGGTACACTTCTACTTCACAAGTAAAGACCTATGCGGAGCATCGATCATATACAAAAATGCTCGAGTCGCCCATTGACTTCAATGGGGTTCGTTACTCGACACGAGCTCTTGAGCATCACGGAAAGTTCGACTCGAGCAACGAGCACCCGAGCATTTTGGTGCTCGCTCATCTCTAGTTGAGTGTCTTAATCCTGCCTTTACTGTGAAGCAACACAATGCCCCCACTACTATTATCATGGTCTGGGGGCCATCACAAACCTACAGTTGGTCACTCCTAGTGGTGTTATGAGGGACAATGACAGTTCACAGATATGTTCAGGATACCATGCAGCCGCATGTGTTGACTGTCATGGCAGCTTCCTAGAGGCATTTTTCAGCAGGATAATGCTCAGCCGCACACAAAAGTGGGTCACAGGAATGCCTCTAAAATATTGCCACACTTCAGTGGCCTGCCCAATCACCAGATGTATTGCCAATACAAAATCCATATTAGCATCTTGGACGCCAAGTTCAATAACCTACGAGTTTGCACAATCTAGAGGCTCTAGTTAAAGCAAATGTAGACCGAAATGCCGCAGGATACCATGCATAATCTGTATGCCTTCATGCTAGCCCGCACAAATCACTTACAGTATCCAAGTTAGGGGTTGCCCAACAGGGTACTGGAGCCTCCATTCCCACCAATATCACATCTTGTATCCAAGCTAGAGGCAGTACAACAGGATACCAGAGCCTCCATGCTGCCAGTATCACATTCTACATCAAAGGCAGAGGTCGTACAAGAGGGTACTAGAACCTCCATGCCTGTTCATATCACATCTTGCATTCAAGCAAAAAGCAGTACAACACGGCACTAGATCCTCTATGCCCGCCCTTATCACATCTTACACCCAAGCTAGAAGCATTACAACAGGGTGCAAGAGCCACCATGCCCACCCATGTCACATCTAGGCTATAGGTGACCAATAGGGTACTAGAGCCTCTATGCCCACTCATATCACATCTTGTATCCAAGCTAGAGGCAGTAAAACACATTTTTAGAGCCTCATTGCTGCCTGTATCACATCTTACATTCAAGCTAGAGGTGGTACAGTGGGATATTAAAGCCTTCATGCCGGCTTGTATCACATTTTGTATCCAAGATAGTGGCAGCCAAACAGAGTACAAGAGCTTCCTTGCCCACCTATTTCACATCTAGTATCGAAGCTAGAGGCAATTCAACAGGGTACCACAACCTCCATGTCCACCAGTATCCACAGGGTACTAGAGCCTCCATGCCACAAGAATCGTATCCTAAATCCAAGGTAGAGGTGGTACAACAGGGTATTAGAGCCTCTATGCCTGTCTATATCACTTCTTACATCCAAGCTAAAAGCGGTACAACAGAGTACTAGAGCCTTCATGCCCGCCCTTATCACATCTTGTATCTAAGCTAGAGGCAGTACAACAGGATACTAGAGCCTCCATGCCAACCCGTAACACATGTATTGTCAGGCTAGAGGTGTCCCAATAGGGTACCAGAGCCTCCATGCCTGCCAGTATCACATCTTGTATCCAAGCCAGAGGTGGTAGAACAGGGTACTAGAGCCTCTATGCCCACCCATATCACATCTTGTATCTAAGCTAGAGGCAGTACCACAGATACGAGAGCCTTCATGCCCACCCATGTTGCATCTAGTATGCAAGCTAGAGGCGGTCCAACAGGGTGCAAGAACCTACATGCCCGCCCGCATCCCATGTTGTATCAAAGCTACAGGCGATACAACAGGGTACTAGTGCCTCTATGTCTGCCCGTATCAATTCTTGTATCCAAGCTAGAGGTGGCAAAACAGGGTACTAAAGCCTCCATGCCAGCCATTATCACATCTTTCATCTAATCTAGATGCGGTACAACAGGGTACATGAGCCTCCATGGCCGCACGCATCACATATTACATCCAAACTAGAGGCAGTACATTAGGGTAGTATAGCCTCCATGCCCACCCGAATCACATCTTGTATCCAAGCTAGAGGCGGTCTAACAGGGTACAAAGCCTCCACGCCAGCCTGTATCACATCCAAGATCCAAGCTGGAGGCGGTCCAACAGAATACTAGAGCCTCCATGCCACCCATATGACATCTTACATCTAAGCCACAGGTGACACAACAGAGTACTAGAGCCTCCATTCCTGCCCGTACCACATCTTACATCCAAGCCGAAGGCAGCACATTGTGGTACTAGAGCCTCCATGCCCATCTGTATTTCATCTTACATCCAAGCTATAAGCAGCCTAATAGGGTACTAGAGCCGCAATGCCAGGTAGTGTCACATCTTGTATCCAAAAGCTAGAGGCAGTACAGCAGGGTAGAAGAGCCTCCGTGCCCACCCACGTCACACCTACTATCCAAGCTAGAGGCAGCACACCAGGATACTAGAGCCTCCATGCCAGCCAGTATCACATCTTGTATCCAATCTAGAAGCTGTGCAACAGGATACTAAAGCCTCCATGCTGCCAGTTTCACATCTTGTATCCAAGTTAGCGGCAGCCCATTAGGGTACTAGATCCTCCAGGATCACCCATGTCATATCTATTTTCAAGATAGAGGTGGCCCAACAGTGTACTAGAGCCTCTATGCCTGTCTGTATCACATTTTGTATCCAAGCTTGAGGCAGTTGAACAGGATACTAGAGCCTCCATGTCCACCGATATCAAATCTTATATTCAAGCTAAAGGTGGTACAAAAGGTTACTAGAGCCCCCATACTGCCTGTATCACATCTTAGATCCAAGCTTGGGGCGGTACAAGATGGTACTTGAGCTTCCCTGGCTGCCCGTATCACATCTTATATCCAAGCTAAAGGCGTCACAACAGGGTGCTAGAGGCGGCACAGCAGGGTACTAGAGCCTACATGCTCATTCGTATTACATCTTGTATCCAAGCTAGAGTGGTACAACAAGGTACTAGAGCCTCCATGCCGACCAGTATCACATCTTACATCCAAGCTAGAGCTGCAATGTTAGCTAGTATTATGTATTGTATCCAAGATAGAGGCAGTACAACAAGGTAATAGAGCCTCCATGTCCATCCATATCACATTTACTATCCAAGCTTGAGGTGGCTCAACAGGGAACTAGAACATCCATGCTAGCCAGTATCACATCTTATATCTAATCTAGAGCCAGTACAATAGGATACTGGAAATTCAATGCCACCCATATCATATCTTAGATCCAAGCTTGAGGCAATACAGCAGGTTACTAGAGTGTGTCACATCTTGAATCCAAGCTAGAGGCAGTCAAACAGGGTACTAGAGCCTCCATGCCCGCCCATATCACATCCCAGATCTTGTATCCAAGCTAGAGGTGGTGCAACAGAGTACTAGAGCCTCCATGCCCCCTGTATAACATCTAGTATCTAAGCTATAGGCGGTTCAACAGGGTACTAGAGCATCCATAACTGCCCATATCATGTCTTACATCCAAGTTAGAGAGGGGTTCCCACAGGGTACTAGAGGCAGTCCAACTAGGTACTAGAGCATCTGTGCCAACCAATTTCACATCTTACTACCAAGCTAGCATCAGTACTTCAAGGTCCTCGTGCCTCTGCCTCCATGTCCACCCATTTCACATCTAGTATCCAAGCTAGAGGTGGTAAAACATGGTACTACAGCCTCCACGCACGTCCATATCACATCTAGAATCCAAGCTAAAGGTGGTCCAACAGGGTACTAAAGCCCCCATGCCTGCCCGTGTTACATCTAGTATCCAAGCTAGAGGCAGTACAACAGGCTACTAGAGCCTCCATGCTACTCATATCATAGCTTACATCCAAGCTTAAGGCGGTATAAAAGGGCACTGGAGCCTCCATGCCCGTAAATATCACATCTAGTATCCATGCTAGAGGTGGTACAACAGGGTACTAGAGCCTCCATGGCTGCCTATATCACATCTAAAATCCAAGCTAGGGACGGTACAACAAGGTACCAGAGCCTCCATGTCCACCTATATTACATCTTACATCTAAGCTAGAGGCAGTACAGCAAGGTACTAGAGTCTCCATGCTTGGCCGTATCACATATGTTATCCAAGCTAGAGGCAGTCCAGCAGGGTACTAAAGTCTCCATGCCCACCTGTATCACATCTTGTATTCAAGCTAGAGTTGGCCCAACAGGCGATCAGAGTCTCCATGTCCCCCTGTATCACATCTACTATCCAAGCTAGAGGCGGTACTACAGGCTACTGGAGCCTCCATGCTACCTGTATCTCATCTTACACCCAAAACTATAGGCAGTATATTAGGGTACTAGCACCTCCGTGCCTGCCCATATCACATCTTACATTCAAGCTAAAGGCCGTACAACAGGGTACTAGAGCCTCCATGTCTGCACATATCACATCTAGTTTCCAAGCTAGAGACGGTCCAACAGGGCACTAGAGCCTCCATGCCTGCCTGTATCACATCTTGTATCCAAGCTAGAGGTGGTGCAACAGGGTACTAGAGCCTCCATGTCCACCCATATGACATCTATTATTCAAGCTAGAGGCGGTACAACAGAGTACTGAAGTTTCCATGCACACTCGTATCACATCTAGTATCAAAGCTAGGGGAGGTACAGCAGGGTGCTAGAGCACCTCTTCAAGTATTACTCCCTTTCTGCAATTAATTATCCTCTTGATCACTTACTTATATTAAGAATACTATCACATAGAGAAACAATTTCTAGGTGCCTAATTTTTTTGACGATGAGTGTATATTAGCCTAAAGTATACCGATTTACTGATTAATTGCCCAATAACCCAACATTCTTCAAAATCCTTTTTGCTACAATGTAATATTTAGGCACTATCATATGATTCTGCTGTGACCCAATGTCAAAAATCGTATGTCAATATATCATAGGATTTGCCTGTGTGTCTGTAATCTCACCAGTCCGGATCAATTCTTGTTGGCACATAAATTTGGGACCTGGATGAGCAGCCTCTTATCAGAGTAAGATTGCAGAATGTTTCAATTCCCTGACAACAAGCAGAGATCTTGAAGAGCATACACAAGGAATATTAGAAAACTGAAGAATATTTAAATAGACAATTAATAAGCTTTAATCATATAAAAGTGCAAAACGGCTGTAGAGACAATAAGGAAAAAAGCATTCAATACCCAATTTCACATCGGCTGGTAATACCGGGCACTGAAGGATTTTCAGACTTGGCAGTATTGTATTCTATGTCTTCACATCAGTGAATTTCTACAAAGCAAAAGAGACCAGTGATTATTCTGGCTGTAATCCCTGTCCCGGCCTCGGTGTCTTCTCCCAATATAAATTTGTGCTTGTGATTGCATTGTTCAATAAACTGGCAGGACTTTCCGTTTTCTGCAGTGTGTGGAATTTTGCATCGAGAGATAGAATGCTGATTGGATTAGGATGTAAGGGGCTATCCAAGGGTTAAAGTGCTGCTATGGCAGTGAACTGAGAGATGCACCAAAATGTGCTCCAAATTATTGCATATCTGCACCACATTTTGGCATGACCAAACAGAGCATGCCTGAGGCACACTTTTTGATTTGCTGAGGCTCCGCACTTAAATGGAGAATTTCTGCTGCACCACAGGAGGAGCGTACGGACTGAGTAAGAAAGCAGATATGCTGCTGTAGATTTGCTGCAATAGTCTGCAGATGAGCTGCTATGGTCAAAGAGAGGCAGGACTGGGCAGCAGGAGTCTGGATTTCTAGGGGTGAAAAGCCTGTTTGAAGAGGGCAAATAGTGCTGTGCAGAGAAATTGGAGACTGCCTGGAGCTGCAAGGGGAGAGAAAGAAAGATAGTCTTTGCTACAGTCCCAGGCTGGTAGAAGTATCATAGTTGCTTCATGGATCCAATGGAACCATAGTGGATTTGTACTTTCATGATTGGACAAGCCTAGGCCTGTAGTAGTGATGATTTCCATGCAAAAAACTAAGTAAAGCCAGCCTCACTTACAACTCACTGGCAGGAGGTTCAACCTCAACCGCTACTCTATACCATAGTTTCTATTGCTACTCCAACTTCAGCCGCAGTTTCCTCAGGGCCCTTTTGGTCCTGCATCCTTAGCTCCCAGTCATCAGAGCCCTTTTTATCCTTCAACTTCAGTCACTGGTCATCAGAGCCTTCTCGGTCCTGGGGAAAACACAGCCCCTGCAGAAAGTGGTTTCTGTAACTTGAAGAGTAGACCTCTTGGATGCTGCTCTCACTTGTGACGCAGCTCTTTTAACTTTTATAGCAGGAGGCTAATGCACCTGGAACTCTTCCAGTGCTTTGAGGCTGGGGGTGGGGCTTAGCCTCATACATTGTCTCTGTTAGGGGGGCAGTCTTCGGGGTGCTGACAAGCTATGAGCTTCACCGTCGTGTGATCCTGGAAGTGGAGCCTCTTTTACATTGCACTTCCTGTACCTCTACTAGTGCTGTAAGTGCTGTTTCCCCCTCTCCCTGTTGTTACACTGGCAGGGAAGTGGGGCTTTGGGTACCTTCACCACTTCCCCCCCCCCCCCCCCCATCTGAGGCTCAGGGTGGAGGGGCAGAGCTTCTTCCCAGCAACTAGACCGGTCTCTTGTCACAGCGGCTGAGCCGCTAGCATAAAGGGGAGCATGGGACAGCGCTTTACCCTTACATTATGACTAAATTCTAACCACCTTATATAACAATGTGTGATGTACTACATGTACAAAGTTGCAAAAGTGCATTTAATTTTGCACAGGAGAACAAGGGGAATTTTTCAGTTGCTGTAGTGGGCACTAATGTACTTAGAAACCTCCATTTAAAGTGTAACTGCGCTTTCTAAGAACTTTTGTCATGTGAAAGAGAGAAGCGTCAAAAGTCTTGAACGGTGGTGTTCTGGCTGCTAAGACCCACACTGAATTGCTAGAAAAAGTCAGCTGCAGCGCTCATTTGAGTGCTAACATTGCACACTAGCTGAAGACGAGCCTATAGATTTTCTATTGAGCCCATCTCCAACTAGCGAGCCATAACAGCAGTTGGATGAACGCTTCAGCTGCCTCATTCGAGCGTTTGGTGGCGGCTGGACCTCAGTAGTCAAAAAATGTTGACATGTCAGAAGTTTTCAGATAGGGCAGTTACACTTTAAATATCCTGGTTTTCAGGTCTTTGCTCACTTAGCGCTGCCGCATTTCAACTTAACTCAGAAGCACTATAGGATGGGTCCCATCACCAATTGAAAAAGGTTTTCAAGTTCATATCTGTAATGATGGAGAACATAATAATAATTACAGTAAAATTCCATAAATCTGGCAATGTTGTATTTAATGGGAACCAGTCACCACCATCTTACCCCCCAAAACTAACTTCACTGGCCGGCAGGGGATAAAAAATCATTCACTTCTAATACCAGCTCTTTTTTCCTAATGAGCCAATGTACCACTGCAATTCGGTTCTGAAGTTATCCCACACCACAAGCAGATCCACCGAGAAGAGTTATCTGGCCAAGAAGGGTGATGCCGATTCATGAGCTAACCACGCCCCCTTTCTTCACTAGACTGGATTTCCTGTTTAACTTGAGATTATAAGACCTTTCTATATGGAGGAAGCGGCTGTTAGCTCAGCAGCTAATGAATCGATGTGACTTTTCTCTGCAGATTTGTATATGATGTAGGATAACTTTAGAATCGAATTTCAGAGGTGCGTAACTCATTAAGAAAAGAGAGGGTAATAGAAGTGATGACATTTTCATCCCTCGCCGGCCAGTGAAGATAGTTTTGGGGTTAAATGGTGGTAACAAGTTTCCTTTTAAAGGGTTTTTCTACCAAAGACATTTACTCCTATCCACAAGATAGGAGCTGATTACTGAGGGTCCAACTGCTGGGACCACCTGATATTCTGAGACCCAAATGCCCCATGTGAATAGAGCAGTGGTGCTCATGTGTGATGACCACTTCATTCATTTTTATGAGATAGGAGATAGCTGTGTGCATCAATCTCCACCTATCCCATAGAAGTGAAAGGAGTGGTGTTCGAGCATGCTGCTTCATTCCCATGGGGTATTTGGGACACTGTTCTCAGGATTGCTGGGGGTCCCAGTAGTCAGACCTCTATTAATAAGACATTTATCCACTTTAAAGGGTTTTACCACTAAATACATTTATCCCTATCGATGCACTTGGCTATCTGCCTTCGCCCCATAGAAGTGAATGAAACGGTGGTTGAGCATGAGCACCACCTCTCTATTCCTATGTAGCATTCAGGGTGCACCATTGTCTGGATCACTGGGTGTCCCGACAGTCAGACCCCCAACGATCAGCCATTTATCCCTGATCTTGTGGATAGTGAATATCTTAAGTGAGATGATCAACCTCCAAGAAGATGACTCAAAATAAAATGCTACCAGAAAATGGGCCTCCACTGAGATTTTCTAGAAAAACATTCAGGACTGCATGCCAAATTAAAGGAATTTTACTAAACTGTCCCAGAAACCCACCTTCAAGTATTGGATAAAATCAGCTAGCAGCCAAGGATGAAGAATTGGCACTAAATACTTCACTACATGAGACGATAATTGTATCAAAAATACTATATGCGGGCCATTGTTTAATAGTAGTAATAGAATATGAATGGGAATCTTTAATTCTGCGCATTGTCCCTTTAAGATTTCAACTACACAGGTTAGTGACGTGTTTAGCTCTGCTTCATCCTATACCAGCAGAACAGGGAGCAGAACTTGCCAGGCCTGATTGATGTTGATAGTGAACTGGATTAGAACAGTAATCCAACAGAACAAATACCGGCAAGACATGGGTCATTGAGTAACCCTTCAAGACTGTCCCAGAACAATGAGAAGGAAACACAGTCCTTTTCTTACAGATATCATTTTTATTTCGGTTCCATCTTTGCCGGCTGCCTATTAATTTACACCTGAACAATTGGAAGGTAGATAGGAAGACGGCGGATGATTAAGGGCCGGTCGTGTGACAATGGACGGATTGATTCTTCGCTGGTATTACAAATCTGTAGAGCGGAACTGAACTTTTTCCCCCCTTATTACTTTTTTTTATTTTTGAGGATCAAAAGAAAATGTGAGAAGAAAAGGTTCTTTGGAAGGAGAAAAGAAAGGACATTAATGCGGAAGAAAGGAGACTCGAAGACGTGTGGAGAAGAGTGATGTAACCCTGACTTGAGACTGGGAGTGAATAAAGACTCTGTTATGTTCAATGCTTCACTTTCAACTACGCTCAGACTGACCGCAGAACAATGTCCTAGTTGTGAATCAAACAAGCATCGAGGTCTCCTGGCGGGAACTGGTGGGCAAAATGGAAACCAACCAAGCTCTCTTCTAACTAACACAAGCAAAAGGCACTTGTCCTTTGACAGCCAACACGTTACATTCTTGGGCCTGGTGTTCATGGGTCACCTTTGTACTGTATATAGAGAAATGCTCTACACTCAGAGTGTGATCTGTATCCCTTTTACTTATTCTATCATGTCCTAGGAATAGTCAACAAAGAAAGTGACACCAGTACAGCATGTCTCCATCCAAGCGACCCCAATAATAGTGTCAGACAGCTCCCTGCAGCAATGCTGCAAGAAAACTATTAGTTATATTCTTGTATATAGGAGGCAGTATTAGAGTAGTTATATTCTTGTACATAGGGGGCAGTATTATAGTAGTTATATTCTTGTACATAGGGGGCAGTATTATAGTAGTTATATTCTTGTACATAGAATGCAGTATTATAGTAGTTATATTCTTGTACATAGGGGGCAGGATTATAGTAGTTATATTCTTGTACATAGGAGCAGTATTATAGTAGTTATATTCTTGTACATAGGGGACAGTATTGTAGTAGTTATATTCTTGTACATAGGGGACAGTATTATAGTACTTATATTCTTGTACATAGGGGGCAGTATTATAGTACTTATATTCTTGTACATAGGGGGCAGTATTATAGTAGTTATATTCTTGCACATAGGAGGCAGTATTATAGTAGTTATATTCTTGCACATAGGGGGCAGTATTATAGTAGTTAAATTCTTGTACATAGAGGGCAGTATTATAGTAGTTATATTCTTGTACATAGGAGGCAGTATTATAGTAGTTATATTCTTGTACATAGGAGGCAGTATTATAGTAGTTATATTCTTGTACATAGGGGGCAGTATTATAGTAGTTATATTCTTGTACATAGGGGGCTGTATTATAGTAGTTATATTCTTGTACATAGAGGGCAGTATTATAGTAGTTATATTCTTGCACATAGTGGGCAGTATTATAGAAGCTATATTCTTGTACATAGGAGGCAGTATTATAGTAGTTATATTCTTGTACATAGGAGGCAGTATTATAGTAGTTATATTCTTGTACATAGGAGGCAGTATTATAGTAGTTACATTCTTGTACATAGGAGGCAGTATTATAGTAGTTACATTCTTGTACATAGGAGCAGTATTATAGTAGTTATATTCTTGGACATAAGGGGCAGTGTTATAGTAGTTATATTCTTGTACATAGGGAGCAGTATTATAGTAGTTATATTCTTGTACATAGGAGGCAGTATTATAGTAGTTACATTCTTGTACATAGGAGCAGTATTATAGTAGTTATATTCTTGTACATAGGGGGCAGTGTTATAGTAGTTATATTCTTGTACATAAGGGGCAGTATTATAGTAGTTATATTCTTGTACATGGTGGGCAGTATTATAGTAGTTATATTCTTGTACATAGGTGGCAGTATTATAGTAGTTATATTCTTGCACATAGTGGGCAGTATTATAGAAGTTATATTCTTGTACATAGGAGGCAGTATTATAGTAGTTATATTCTTGTACATAGGAGGCAGTAATATAGTAGTTACATTCTTGTACATAGGGGGCAGTATTATAGAAGTTATATTCTTGTACATAGGAGGCAGTATTATAGTAGTTATATTCTTGTACATAGGGGGCAGTATTATAGTAGTTATATTCTTGTACATAGGGGCAGTATTATAGTAGTTATATTCTTGTACATAAGAGGCAGTATTATAGTAGTTATATTCTTGTACATAGGGGCAGTATTATAGTAGTTATATTCTTGTACATGGGAGGCAGTATTATAGTAGTTATATTCTTGTACATAAGAGGCAGTAATATAGTAGTTATATTCTTGTACATAGGGGCAGTATTATAGTAGTTATATTCTTGTACATGGGAGGCAGTATTATAGTAGTTATATTCTTGTACATAGCGGACAGTATTATAGAAGTTATATTCTTGTACATAGGAGGCAGTATTATAGTAGTTATATTCTTGTACATAGGGGGCAGTATTATAGTAGGTATATTTTTGTACATAGGGGGCAGTATTATAGTAGTTATAGTCTTGTACATAGGGGGCAGTATTATAGTAGTTATATTCTTGTACATAGGGGGCAGTATTATAGTAGTTATATTCTTATACATAGGGGGCAGTATTATAGTAGTTATATTCTTGTACATAGAGGGCAGTATTATAGTAGTTATATTCTTGTACATAGGGGTCAGTAATATAGTAGTTATATTCTTGTACATAGGGGGCTGTAGTATAGTAGTTATATTCTTACACTTAGGGGGAAGTATTATAGTATTTAGAGTGTGGTATTATGTATTATTATGTTATATTCCTGTTAACATTGGATGTTAAAATAATAATAATTGCTGCTCCACTAGTAATAATATAATAGCAATTAATAGATCTTTGTCCTTTTTTCCATAAAGAATAGAATTATTTTAGATCAACAATATTCTTTATTTTCTCAGTTGTCAACTTACTTTGCAAATGACACTATATTCAGGATTTTAGTGTAAGTTTCCAACAGTTAAATATTCTTCAGTATTTCCTGATATTTTTTGAAACTACAGATCTCTTGTCTAGCATCCAGGGAGATGTCTTAAGGAATATATCAGTGAAGTGCCATTACCAAATAGGTGACATAATACTGACTGTGTCCCCTGGGAGGGGAGCACAGGATCTCAGTTGTGTTTCCACCTTCTGTTCACTGGTAATAATAGCTCTGAATGTGGGTGCAGGAATGACCTTGCCTATTATATAGAAATACATCTGGGAGATCACATAAAAATCTGTCCATCATGCAGAATTTTAAGTTTTCAGTATGCACTTTTGAAGGTTACCAGCACTGAGCAATTGTTTTATTTTAGGTACAAAAGGCAGAAAACTAGAATTTAAAGTACCATCTATCCTGGAAAATTACATTCAGAATACCATAATCTTAAACCTGATAGTCTGGAAATCTCACTGTATACTGTAGGAAAGACACAAATAGCAGTGTTTGACGGAGGTGGTTGCTAAAAGTAAAGGTGACAAGTTTTTCGTCATTGTCGTGGTGCTACCTATGTCATGTGACCTTTTATTCCAAAAATATTCCAATTTTAGGGCAGATTTACTACTGAAAATGTGCCTGTTTCCTTACACAAATTAGGACACAAAAGTGGCTTATACGCTTTGCACCACATTTATGATATCTTTTGTGCAGTTTTTAGAGTCTTTTTTTGTTGGCCAAGCCCGAAAAGGGGGTGTGGCTTTGTGGGAATGGGCGTGGTTTCACTTGAAAAGTAGGCTTGGCTTTAATGTGACTTTTCCTGCTATAATGTTGTCACAGAATCTGTTACAAAACTAATAGAACTAAAGGTGGTAAAACGTTAGAATAGACGGCCTTAAACATTGACAGTTTTATCATTCAGCAAAACCACTGTGATAAACAAGCCACATTCTAAGACTGTCTTGCCAGAGTTTGCACTGTCTAACAGATAGTATTAGTAAATCTCCCCCAATGTGCTGACGCATTTTGAGACTCTGATACAGGTTTACTGAGAGCTGCAGATTTGCTATTGAAAATGCACCAGTTTTATGATGTGTTTTAGACAGATTAGACACTGTTTTCAGCATGGCTTCATATGAAGCGCAGTGCCTTTGCAGGTAAAGGGGAGTGGCTTAATAAATTTTCCCATCAAAAACCCGTTGGGTAACTAAGGTAACTAATAAATGCTGTCTATTAAGTTACACTAGACAGTCTAAAGATCCACCAAATTTATCATCCAGCAAAGTCACTGTAATAAATCTGTTACATTTTAAGACTGTCTGGGGCAGATTTAGTACTGAGAATTCGGCAGCCTCTGTCTGTGTAAATCTACTCCTGTTTGGAAATGGCCCCTTTGTGTCTATTTCTTCCCCTGGACACCCGTTGTCTCCAGATTTGCTGTGTGAATGCACTTCCCTTAATTTGATGCTATAGTGCTGAGCCTGGCACGTTGAGCCATTTGGATATGTGCCTTGTGCCTCCACTCCTCTCTCACAGCATGAAGACTCACAGAGAGAGAGAGAGAGAAAGCCGCTGCATCTCCATCCTCTCCGAAAGTAATTTAATGTATTTTTCTTTTTTTTTTTCTTCAAATCAATTTTTATTTAGTTTTCTCGATACAAAACATACATCGTACAGCGGTGACAGTGTTCTAACAAAGCGGCGACTTCCACATTTGCGTTCAACATGCCTATGAGTTAGCTTCATAGGTGCCGCACTATCTTGAGGGTGATTAATGTATACAGTGCTGTCCTGTCATCAGAGGTAACTCCGTCACAAAGGGACAGCATTATAGCGGGCCGTACAAACAGCATACCATCGTGAAGAACAATGAGTAACATCGTAAATTACACTTGTAAGCATAGGGAGTGTGGTGGGACCAGACGGGAAGGTAGTGATCGGGGGGAGGGGCAGGGAATGGGTGGGGGGAGGAGACAAACCTTTAGTTCGTAAAGATGTCCAAGAGCCTCAAACTCCTCCAGGGGTTCCATATCTTAATGAAATTATCGTGGGTACCCCTATTCCAGCTCAATAATTCTTCCAGGTTATAGATCCTGTCCACTTTTTCCTTCCATTGTTTCATGGTGGGGGGTGCATCGCACTGCCATAGCGAGGGGATCAGAGCCTTTGCAGAATCCATGAGAAAGGCCATAAGTTTGTCCCTGCGGCGTTGGAACATCGAATTGGGCTTCCATAAGAGCAGCACCTCTGGAGTTAGCGGAAAGTTCTGCTTTATCCTACCCAGTATCCCCTCCACTCCCCCCCCAGAAGGATCCCAGAGACGGACAGCTCCACCATAGATGTAGGTAGGAGCCAACCTCTCTCTTACACCTCCAGCATATGTCTTGGTCAGCTAGTTTGTATGCATGGAGCCATTGCAGGGTCTTGTACCACCACACAAGTAGCTTATAATGGGATTCCTGAGAAAGAATGCAGGGGGAGATGCCGAACAAGGTGCTTAGTATAGATTTGATCTCATCCTGGGTAAGTATTATATTCAATTCCTTTTCCCACGAGGAGATGAACGTTGGCTTACTCATAGACTGGGGAACAATATAATTTTTGCGGATCAAAGGGATTTTCCTCGAGGTGATATTCTTGCTGCTCAAAGTGCTCTCGAATGGTAACAGAGGTCTGGTGGATTTAAAAGTTTTAATAAAATCCCCTAATGTTCTAGTTAGTGAGGCCTGTTGTAGAAATGAGAATTTGTCGGCAGGTAACAGCGTTTGTAGGATCTCTGTGGGGTGGGGGTGGGCCTGCGCTTGTAGGTCCCCTACACAGTATTTATCAAGTTTGTTCCACCACGAGATGGTGGCTGGATCTGACCTACAGCCCATTAATTGATGAACTAAATTAAGCGGGGTGATAGGAGATGGGGTTGGAGCTAATCTGCTCCTCAGACAGTCCCAAACCTCGCAGGGGCCTCTCAGAAGAGGATTAAAGTTCCTTGCTCTGTAGCTATTTTTCTCTGGAAACCAAAGCATTTCCATTAGTGTTTTCCCACTCTGTCCACTCGCCAGCTCTGGGAGTAAGCTGTCTTTTATCGGGTAGGCCAAGTTCATTCAATAACTTAGTTGAGCTGTTCGGTAATAGTCTGGGATGTTAGGGAGATCAATGCCACCCTCCACCCCCTCCTGATCATGAGACTGCATGCCAGCCTCGGTCTTCTTTGCCTCCAGATGAAACCTGAGAAGACTGTACGCAGGGGTTTGAAGTAGCTTGATGGGATGTGTATAGAAGGCATTATAATCCTATAAAGGATTATTGGGAGAATATGTTTTTAGAATGTTCTTCCTGCCGAACCAGGAGATAGTTGGAATATTGTAAGCTCTCAAGAGGTTTTTTATTTTATTTAAAATTGGTGTAAAATTTGTCGCGAACAGATCTTCTGTTTTTTTTGTTATTGTGACCCCCAAGTAGTCCAATGAGGTCTCCGACCATGTAAATGGGGAGTTCGGTTTCAGAGTTCTGAAGAGAGTTTGGGGTATAGATATATTTAATGCGGAGGACTTGTAGAAGTTTATTTTGAAGTTTGAGAATTCTCCAAATTGGTTCAAATGTTCCACAAGTCTGGGTAGGCCCTCCTTAGGATTGGTGATTAGGAAGACTATATCATCTGCAAAAGCAGCTGAAGATAGTCGTTTATCTCCTATGGATAGTCCCTTTATGTTCGGGTCCTGTCTGATTTGGGCTAGAAGAGGCTCTAGGGTTAGAATGAATAGAGAGGGGGAGAGAGGGCATCCTTGACGCGTTCCATTTTTGATTTCAAACGGATGAGATAGTCCGTCATTTATTTTTATTCTTGCATGCGGGTTGGAGTAGAGCGAAAAAATGGCAGACACGAATTCCGTGGGGAATCCGAAATTGAGTAAGACACTTTTCATATAGGCCCAGTTGACCCTATCAAACGCCTTTTCAGCGTCAGTTCCTACAAAGGCGAGAGGGATATTATGGTGTTGGGCATACTGGGCCGCATGAAGAAGTCTATGGCAGTTGTCTCTGCCCTCTCTCCCCTTCACAAACCCCTCCTGCTCCTCGTTGATCAAGCGAGGGAGAAACCTCTCCAGTCTCCTAGCTAGGAACTTCGCCCACAGCTTAGTATCAAAGTTGATGAGAGATATGGACCTATAATTGCCGCATATAGTGGCATCTTTGCCTTCCTTATGGATTAATGTAAGTTGGGCTTCCTGTGCTTGTTTGAGTAATTTAGCACCGGATAGGAGGGCATTGAAAAGGTCTGTTAGCTTGAGGACCAGGACCTGTTGAAAGGTTTTATAATAGGCCAGTGTGAGGCCGTCTGGGCCTGGGCTTTTGTTTGGAGGACACGAAGCCAGAAGTTCTTTTACTTCATATTGTGAGACGGGGGTCAATAGTGAGCTTGCTTCGTCTTTATCCAGTTTGGGCATGCTCAATTGGTGTAGAAAGGAGTCTATTTGCTCCTTAGTTTTGGTAGCCTCCCCTGCTGGCCTAGATCTTTGTAGATTATATAAATCTGCATAGAAGAGTTGGAACTCTTTGGAAATTTCTGGGGTAGTCTCAGCTAGTCTCCCAGAGCCAGTTTTGATAGATTTAATTAGATATTTCATCTGCGCTTTATTAATTAGGGACGTCATGAATTTACTGCCCTTGTTTCCCTGAGCATACACTACATGCTTCATAAATAATGTCTTTTTATTAAACCTGGATTCCAGAACAATGCATATTTTCCTTCTCATTTCGTCTAATTTTGCTAAGTTAGTGATTGTTTGGGAAAGTTTGGCCGTCAATTCCAATGATGCGATTTGGATGAGCATATCGTCTATCTCTTTTTGTGCCTTTTTTTCTGGTCCTGGAACCCAAGGCTATCAATAAGCCCCTGGTGAAGGCTTTATGGGCCTCCCAGACCGTGGGGATGCTGACCCCTCCATTCAAGTTAAGGAGGAAGTATTCCTCGATTGCCTTGGTAAGGGCCGCATTATCCTTATCGGAGTCCAATAATGAAGGGTTAAGCCTCCATCTCCATTCTCTACTGGTATATTGAAATGGGCGCAGTGTGATATGAATTGGAGCATGGTCGGCGACCGTCATCGGTTCCACCGTGGCTTTTATAAGGGACGTGAGGAGGCTAGAAGACACGAGGGGGTAGTCCAACCTCTGGTAAGAGGAGTGGACCGGGAAGAAAAAGGTAAAGTCCTTCGCTGAGGGGTGGAGCAGTCGCCAGGCGTCAACCAGTCCCAGTTCCTGTATAGCCTGTATAGTTCATGTACTGAAAGCCTGTAATGTACATAAGGAAGTGGCCATGGACTGCAGGGATGGAGCATGCCTTTAAGGCTAAGAAGGGCAGCAACCTCCAGTCTGGGGGTAAATTTGAGTACAAAGGGGTGTTACCTTTAGAGGTAAAAAGTGAGAAGAGTGGGAGGGGTGGCACATTCTGCAGAGGGACATCAGTACATGCAGTCTGAGGAGGCCTTGGTCACCTGGTATGTCTTTAGCATTGCTGCAGAATACTCCCTAGCCCAACCTCTTTTCCTGGGAGAGAAGGGAGGGGCCAACCAACTGACCTCAGGCCTACGGTGAAGAGATAGTGCTATTCGACTCTCATGGCAATGAAGCTTTCCTGCATGCGTCCTGCTAGGTACGGCATGATAGGTCTGAACCGTGAGTAACAGTTATGAATATGACCATACAGTCTGCCAATCTGAATAGATCCTACATAGCAGAGATTAACCTAATATGGGCCGGGCACCGCTAAAACTAAATTCATAACTATTAGCAACCATATTCCCAATAACAACTAAGCAAGAGAAAAATGTTGCTAAAGCAGCAACATTTAAAGGGATATTAACCAAGTAATTATTCTTCTACTTATATGCTGTAATACTCCATGTTGTACTATAATGACTGTTATTCTGGAATTGCACCAGAAGTGTTAGTAAAGTTCTCAAAGTTGTTTCACGAAATTCATGTGTCAGAAGTCTCATTTCTGCTCTCTGCATCACTAAACAGCTACCTTGACAAAAGGGTAGATTGGGACCCAGGGACCTCAGGTTAGCAACACCACCCCGGCACATGACATAGAACTTCAACACCCAGCTAGCCTGCGGTATCATCCCACCGGTTACCACACTTGTATACAAATCATATGGCATATATATGCTATACCATTTTCTTAACGCTCCCATAAAAAATAATGGACAATCCTTGAACACAAATTGCTCAAAAATAAGCCACCCTGTGATTTAACTCGCAATTGGACAGAACTTGGGCATGAAAATTGTTTGCGTACATATGGTCTAAGAGCCAAAATGGACAGCCATTCTGCATGAGTAGCTACCTTTCTGACGGTCTTGCGCTAATCGTATCTTCTATTGATGGCCATTTATATGAATAGTTGCCCTGTAATTCTAAAGTCCTCTAGGGGGCTTCATTTTGTACGGGACTCTCAAAGGACAAAACCCCTTTAAGGCTTGCAGGTTTTAGTCGCTGAAATATTGCATACTTCAAACTATAAGAAACAAAGTTGCAGCATACTATAGTGACCATCACAAAAGATCTGATCTGGTTGCCGTATAAGTTCAGCCGAAACTTCTTCACTCAGAGAATATATAGTTAAGTCCTATTCTAGTTTTAATAGACATTCTGTTTATCGAGTAATGCTTTTTTATAAATGATCTGCAGGAGGGAATTGATGGAAAACTGATCAAATTTGCCGACATCACAAATAGCTGACACTAGGAAAGAGAGAGAGTATTCAAAAAAATCTAGAAAAGCTTGCACAGTGGGCAGCGACTAACAGAATTGTATTTAACAAGGAGAAATGCAAAGTCCTACATCTGGGCAAGAAAAATGAAGAAAGCACATACAGAATAGGAGGAATTGAGCTAAGCAGTAGCACATGTATAAAAGACTTGGGTATACTAATAGATTATAGACTGAACATGAGTCAACAATGTGATGCAGCAGCCAAAAAGGCAAAGACAATTCTGGGATGTATTAAGAGAAGCATAGAGTCTAGATCACGTGAGGTCATTATCCCCCTCTACTCTTCCTTAGTCAGACCTCATCTGGAATACTGTGTCCAGTTCTGGGCACCCCACTTTAAAAAAGACATAGACAAATTCGAGCAAGTTCAGAGAAGAGTTACCAAGATGGTGAGCGGTCTGCAAATCATGTCCTATAAAGAATGGTTAAAGGATCTGGGAATGTTTAGCTTGCAAAAAAGAAGGCCGAGAGGAGACTTAATAGCTGTCTATAAATATCAGAAGGGCTGTCACAGTGCAGAGGGATCAGCCCCATTCACATTTGTACAAGGAAAGACTAGAAGCAAGGGGGAGGAAACTAAAAGGGAGGAGACACAGATTAGATATCAGAAAAAACTTTCTGACAGTGACGGTGATGAATGAGTGGAACAGGTTACCATGGGAGGTGGTGAGTTCTTCAATGAAAATGTTCAAACAAAGTCTGGACAGACATCTGTCTGGGATGATTTAGTGAATCCTGCACTGAGCAGGGGGTTGGACCAGATGACCCTGGAGGTCCCTTCCAACTCTATCATTCTATGATTCTATACTTAACTTTTAATGATAAATACCGATTTTACAAAAAAATTAGTGTTTTTATGACAAGTTGATGCATTTTCAGCACAATGAAAAACTAAAGCAGTGGCCGCCACATGTATTGTAAAATCCCATTATAAAGCACACACAGCCGAAATCAGCTTTGATTCTCCAACTGAAATTCTAATGCAATATTAATAGCTACTCAGTAGGGTCAGAAATAGACTACTCTTAAATTTGCCCATTTCTCAGTCCAGCTGGCGTCGTTCCCTGGTGATAGAGTGAATCAGAAAATTGATATTAGCATCATTAAACCAAGAAACTTTAATAAGTGAACCACGATATAAATATTATGCGAGGAGCGCCTACAAACAAGAACATAGGGGATACTTGACAAATATATCTATTACATATACACAATAGGGGGCCTGAAATAGGTGTGGAAATGTTAAATTGCAGAAAGGTTTTGTCCGGCATATTAAGAAGTCAAGTTGATTTATGTTAAGAATAGTTTGGGCTCATATGAGGATGTAATAAAATCAGATTACCCCCACCAAAGTCATGCTCCCTCGAAACCATAGCTCACACCTAAACTACCAATGGAAGAGGTTATCCGGGATCAAAAAATATTTCAAGGCTTTTCACAATGCTGTAAAACAATAATAGACGCTATACTCACATCGCCAGCTCCCCAGACACTCATGCTTCACTGGTGCCCGCTCCGCCACTGGTTTTCACTTCTGGCTGCAATGATTCAGTGATGACGTCATCGATGCCAAAGACGTGACTGCTGCAGTCAATCCCTGAACCGTACTCACTTCTGTGAGTGGTTAGCTGCAGTGATCACATGTCCGTCATAGAGACAATATTGCTGCTGCAGCCAGTAATTAAGACCAGCAGAAGACCAGACACCAGAGAAATGGAACTTTCAGAGAAGTGGGTGACGTGACTGTAGTGGCCCAGTAGATCTATTCCTGTCCCCCTCTATAATATCATACATGTTATGTCTTATGTTGGTGCGCTGTGCAAATCTGTCTTGTCATTCTGTTATGTGTATAGCACAGCTGCAGTGTGTGATGGGTTAAGTGTTTGCAGGAGCCTGCAGATTGCTTGTGAATGTATCAACTTATGTCCTGTCATATGTTATGAGTGAGAGTATAAATAGGAGTGTTTGGGAGCGGGAAAGGGTCCATGTCTTCTGGGTTTCTGATAAAGAGTGCTGGCTGCATAGGGGTACCTTCAACCCTCATGCAGTGAAGAATGAACGAAGAAGAGAGGTTTCCTGGATTGACTGTTCTAGCATGAGAGAAGCATGAGCGCCCAATTGGAGAGAGAGATCGTGAGCAAACTGTGAGTTTTTCCCAAGGCCCAGTGCAGAGGTACTCTTTGCTAATTGTTCGCACCCAAGCGTCCTGAAGTCTGGGACTGCCGGTTGGATGTACTCCTCTCCAATTGTTCATGCCCAAGCGTCCTGAAGTCTACGACCGCTGGGTGGAGGTACTCTTCTCCAATTGTTCAGGCCCAAGTGTCCTTAAAGGGGTTGTCCCGCGGCAGCAAGTGGGGTTATACACTTCTGTATGGCCATAATAATGCACTTTGTAATGTACATTGTGCATTAATTATGAGCCATACAGAAGTTATAAAAAGTTTTATACTTACCTGCTCCGTTGCTGGCGTCCTCGTTCCCATGGAGCCGACTAATTTTCGCCCTCCGATGGCCAAATTAGCCACGCTTGCGCAGTCCGGGTCTTCTGCTCTCTTCAATGGAGCCGCTCGTGCAGAATGCCGGCTCCGTGTAGCTCCGCCCCGTCACGTGCCGATTCCAGCCAATCAGGAGGCTGGAATCGGCAATGGACCGCACAGAAGAGCTGCGGTCCACGGAGGGAGCAGACCCCGGCGGCCATCTTCAGCAGGTAAGTATGAAGACGCCGGACCGCCGGGATTCAGGTAAGCGCTGAGCGGTTTGTTTTTTTAACCCCTGCATCGGGGTTGTCTCACGCCGAACGGGGGGGGGGGGGGGTTAAAAAAAAAAAAAAAATGTTTCGGCGCGGGACAACCCCTTTAAGTCTAGGACCGCTGGGTGGAGGTACGCATCTTCAATTGTTCACATATGAGCATCCTGAAGCCAGGGATTGCCGTGTGGAGGTACTCCTAATCAAGTCTGTCTAAATGCCTGCACTTGGAATATTGTCTTCTTTGCCTTGTACTGTTGGAATTATATTCAAGTAAAGTTCTGCCAAGCCCTGAACATTCGCAGGGACCTGAGGTACATTATATCTGTCTGCGGCTCCCTTATTTTCTGCCAAAAGTCAATCTGGTGTGTAATGGAATGGTGACGTTACCCGTGACAATACCTATCCCTGTTCTACCATTTATTGGGAATTCCTCTTCTGGGGTGTCCGAAAGAGGCCCAGTGCTGCCCTGGCTGCGTGTGTCCCTTTGGGAGGGAGCTTGGTAAGGGCCACCATGACAAGCCAGCATCTTACCCTTCCGCTCCTCAACATATGCCCCGTGTCCGGGGACGCCCTACGGGATGCTGCATGAGTATGGCACAAAATATTTTCTATTTTCCTGCGTATTTTCGCACCAAAGAAGTCTATGGGAGGTATGCAAGTGCACACTCAATATGCGCACAAGTGCACAGTAGGCTGCACAGTTCTGTGAAAAAAAAAATATGTGGACCTCATTAGGCTAAAAAAAAACTTTTAAATCACTGTAAGGGTGTTTCATGCACACAGGTAAACTAGCCCTGCCTGCACAAAAAGTACATTACTATGCACCGATATGCAGGCAAATCTATCTCATCAGGTCTTATCTAGCGTATGTTTCTGGTATAATTTACACTAGTTTCTCCCAGTTTCAAGCATTGTACCAAATTGTCCAACTTTTTTACACCAGAAACTGGCATAAAATGTTTTATAAATATCCCACAATGTGTTTTAATTGTGATCAGGAATCTTCCCCAGGCATTGCAGACAATGAACAAACTCTGCTGACTGACTACAGATCCACTAAAGGTAATTAGATTATCGGCTGGCTGATGAACTTGTCATAGCATCACATACTATGTCCATTTAGGTGATTGTTCTTTATGGTGATAGCTCGTTTATGAACATTGCCCGTCTACAGAGCGGAAAGTCATCGGATGTCATTGTGACACATAGCATTCATCACACAGGATATAAATGACGCCTACCTAAGGATAAACATATTAATCTCCATATAACCCAAAGGGCAAAGCCATTGTCATTTCTTGGTGGCTCAACGGTCACCACTTCTCCTACAACACTGGGCTGGGAGCTCAAATTTAACAAGGAGCAACATCTTCATGGAGTTCATAAGCTTCTACATACATATGAGGGCTTCCTCATGGTACTGTAGTTTCCTCCCGTACAGAGAAAAAGGCACCGTAGCAAAAATGAAAATGGTGCTATGTACATACTACCCTGTAAGTCAATTCCTTTTGTAAGACAGTGCAGTGACCCAGACCTAGGAGGCATTGAGGAGCAAGAGTAAAAAGAAGATGGTAGTCATGGTGGCTCTACTGCTTCTCCTGGCAGATGGCAAGAACAATGTCTATGGGCCAAGCTACAGCCAGTGGTAAAAATGATAAAACAAAACAATAAACTAAATAATATGGGCAGATGTTGAAGCCCACTACCCATGGAGTCGGGTAAGGTAGGATGGTGGTTTGTCATGATGCCAGCCTGTATACAGGTAGGAATAATAAACACAAAAAATTGGGGAACTATTGGGGGAAATAGTCCTTGCTCTCCTGTAGTGTTGTGTGGTACCTCAGTGCGGTTGATGCAGATGATGGGGAGTACTTCAGGAAGAAGACTTTGGATGGTGAAAGCAAGTTAACACTTCTTTTGAGATCAATATTCATCTCATGTGCACAATTACAAACTTCTCCTCAGTGTGATATATTTTAGATCACAGACTCCATGTACGTCATTCACAATAGATAGAGTTAGTATCTGGGAACGTGAAGGGTTAACTGGTGTCTCGCTCCTTTCTCTGTTCCTTCTCCCCAGTTAACTTTCTCTTCTTCTCTCTCTCTATCAACTCTCTCTCCAGCATAAATTTGGTTTAGTACTTACACTTGGATGTTGCTTCCCACCACACCGGCTATGGTAGATGTTTTTCTTGGGGAGCCCCGGTCTCTATCTCTGTCTTCTCTCTACCAGCTCTAGGACTAGACTAGCTAACCCCACCCAATCTCTGTCTTTTATTCCCTACCCACTAACCAATCCTGAGCTAGGAAAATACTGACTAACCAATCCTTCATCTAACTAGGGGTAACTGACAGATATAGGAGTAGGTTAGGATGTATTCTGCAAAGTCATGCAGTGTTAGTAGTAGCAACACCAAAATTAACCCATTATCAACCATTTTACACAATACACATAATTTCACGCAGTTACAAATAAATAACCATATCAACATACATTGAATTAGGTTGTAGTAGTAGTGCTGTAGGACCCCAACTTTGGGGTACTGCAAAAGCGTCTTTTATTTTTCTGTTGGCGTAGCTGTTTGAGGGCTTGTTTGCTTCAGGATGAGTTGTATTTTTCAGCGGCACTATTTAATGTACCATATAATGTACTGAAAAACATTTAAGCATTTCCATATGGAATGAAATGGGAAAAAAAGTGCAATTCCACTATCCTGTAGTTAGGGGCTTTTTTTAACGGCGTACACACTGCAACAAAAATGACGATACCTTTATTCCATGGTCAGTACAATTATGATGATACTAAATTTATTTAGGCTTTTTTTCCTGCTGTATGGCTTTTTAAAAAATAAGGTATCGTAAAAATAATATTTTCTGCCGCCTAGTGGCAAAAATGGGGCTAGGTGTAGCTACAGCAGGTGCAGAGGTAGCAGTGGCACTAAAGCCCAAGTGCTGCATATGAAGACACCAGTATTATAAGTGGCACATAGTCGTGGGGACTGTTATACAGCAGTGTACTGATTCGAGCGCAGGACTTCTGTCGAGCCGTACAGCAGCTAGCCTCGAGACAGTTTCACAATATTATCAGAAATCATAATAATGTGTTTGCTCGTGCTGTGAATCTGACTCGTGTGTACAGTTCTCGGGCTCCAGTAGACAGTATAGATGTTCTCTGCATCTTTCAATTATCTACAAAGCCGACTGGTGCGAATCTCATGATAAGAGAGCTGTACAGTACAATGGCTTTATAATCAGATGGTGACTCAACTGTTCGGGAGTAAATTACATCTCATGCTGGTTAAGTTATAAAAAAAAAGAAAATTAAGGACTTGTCAACACTTACATAATAAACACAGAGTATACAGCTCCTCGGCCAGGGGTATATAGCAGTCTCTCAATGTACAACATTAATTGGTTCCAGGAGGACCATTGTATGTTAAGACTACAACTCTACGCAAAAGTGGTAATTGGTTTGAGAGCCCCCAAATGTCAATCAGAAGTGACATAAAATGAGGATTAAAGAGCACTAGGCAGATAAATACAAATAAAGCAAGTTACATGTAATAGTCAGAGAGCTGCTGGAGGCTGTAAATCACTTTCTACATAGAGGACAGGAGCTTCTTCAGGCTCCTGTACAGTTGTCGCGGGTTAGGGGGTATCACGATGCTGATTCAGGTTACGATGCAGCAGAAGGAGTTACAAAACAATAAAAGTTTTATTTGCATACAAAGAAATGAAAATAAGTAATATAATAATAATAACAAGGAAACAATTTACCTTGTGTTGTAGATTTACCCTTTTCTGACAAAATCCTGAGATAAATAGTACTTTACGTACTTGTAAGAAAACAGTAAAAAGTTCACACACAATGTATCACAACAGCAGGGCAGGAAACAATATTAGGTATATAATATTTCATATCTACACTGGAACTTCCGTTTGGAGGTTCTGTCGCAGATCCGGCACCAAATAACGGTAAGTGCCGTAAAATGCCGAACAGCTGAGCAGAAATCAAACAGACCCCATTATAGTTAATGGGGTTCATTTGGCGCTGTTTGGTTCCATCATAAGATGGATTTGTTCGGCCCGGGGATTCCTCTTTCCTGTTCTTATAATGGAGCAGGAAAACTGAACCCCCTAGTGCAGATGTGAAAGCAGCCTTAATATTACTATTCAGTACTCAATCCTTTTTACACAGAAACATAGATCACACAGTCCCCTCTTTAAGGGGTTAACACTTTGACGGCAGCAAACTTGACGGCAACATACAACCCCAACCGAGATATTATGAATGCGATGGCACACGTTCCTATGGCTCTATCTCAGCCCATAGGCACAAGCACTTGACCAGTTCAAACTCTACTAAACAGTCCTGTGTTATTAACGGTGTGCACACCTACAGTCGAATTGGGACCAGCCTCACTTATGTATATCATGTAGGAGTACTAACTTCAACCGGCTCAGGCTAATCCAAAGTCGGGAGTGTTCCTTTACCATGGTGTCTCGAAGTCCTTGTTGCTGTTCTGTCCGGTCTCCTGATTTCTCAGCAGGTCATCCTAGGTCCTTTGGTGATTTTCCTCTCTCTTATGGCTCCTGCGGCAGGACAATGTTGATTCATATCTATGGCATATACTGTGTGCTCCGAGCTGTTCCTTGCCCTACAGTATGCAATCTGGTCCCATGCTGCATCTTCACTGTGCAGACAATTCTAACCCAATATATTTTTGTGCCTACTGGGACCAGCAGTACTCCAAACTACGCTCTGCCTCTGCACTCCGTCTCTTGCAGCATCTCAGCTCCTTACAACTCTGATTCTTTCCTCTTGTGATGCAGTTTTTTCATTTTTATATGACATCCTACTCCTCCTGAAATTTTTGGGGCACTTCTAGGGAGGGGGCGGGGCTTAATTCTTCAGCACTGCTAAGTGCTAAGAACTTCCACCACAACTCACCGCTGTTCTTCTGAACCTAGCACATGGCTCTGGTTCTGTAGTCCATCACCTCCCCCTGCCGATTTGACAGAGTGGCAGAGCCTAGCGCAGATAAAGTGGCCACTTGTCAGAGCAGCTGGAAGCCGCTATAGTAAGAGGCAAAAACCAAGGCATATGCTCCTCCTCCTAAACAGTACACAGTGTACCAGAAAATGGCATGGAGCCATCTCTCATGTGGTGTCTAATAGAGCAACTCATCCTGCCCCACATAAAGGCCAATGCAAGACATGTAGCACTGTATTATAGAAAGGCGCTACTAGACAGCCAATCAGTGTATGCATTTAACTAATACTGGTGTTACACCAGAGAAATGTCCGTGCCGATTGGTTGGATTTTCCAGCAAAGTGTATTTCCCACTGATCTCAACTGTATAGACACATTATATGTGAAGTTTTGTTTTAAGTTACAGTGGCCATAGAAAGACCAATGTAGGATGACAATATTGTATCTTGAGGCCATTGTAATTTGAGGAAATACTGTATCTTCCACTGATGCAGACACAATCCAGCAATATCTTGCAACCATCACTAGGGGAGCTCACTGCATGCAATTTGCTTTACACTTCTAACTGAATTCAATAATAGTTACATAAATCTTAAAACAACAAGCTCCCCCTAGTGGTGGCTGCAGATGGCCAAGATTTTATCATGTATCTCTTTGCCTGTTTAAACGAATTGTGACATCAACTCCTTTACTGCCCTATACCACCAGGGTTGCAGACAATGGCCTTCACTACACTAGACCTAGACCTGGGTGCAGTTTAAAATTATTTGCCTGGATGCAATGTGTCAATGTACTGTATATCTGGCTGATCTAGCCTTAAAGGGGTTGTCCCGCGAAAGCAAGTGGGGGTATACACTTCTGTATGGCCATATTAATGCACTTTGTAATGTACATCGTGCATTAAATATGAGCCATACAGAAGTTATTCACTTACCTGCTCCGTTGCTAGCGTCCTCGTCTCCATGGTGCCGTCTAATTTCAGCGTCTAATCTCCTGATTAGACGCGCTTGCGCAGTCCGGTCTTCTCCCTTCTGAATGGGGCCGCTCGTGTCGGAGAGCTGCTCCTCGTAGCTCCGCCCCGTGACGTTTGCCGATTCCAGCCAATCAGGAGGCTGGAATCGGCAATGGAACGCACAGAGCCCATGGTGCACCATGGGAGAAGACCTGCGGTCCATCGTGGGTGAAGATCCCGGCGGCCATCTTAGCAAGGTAAGTAAGAAGTCGCCGCAGCGCGGGGATTCGGGTAAGTACTATCCGTTTTTGTTTTTTTTTACCCCTGCATCGGGTTTGTCTCGCGCCGAACGGGGGGGGCTATTGAAAAAAAAAAACAACCTGTTTCGGCGCGGGACAACCCCTTTAATTATAAGGGCACTGTACGTTAACATTTATTTAATGCGGTTCTGTGTTATCTGAGAGAACAGTGTCTAGGTCTCTAACTCTTACCCACTACCTAAAAAGCCTAGAGGGAGCATTACTTATCCTGTGCAGCTTTTCAAGATGATCATGTAATAAATAGAGGGAGATAATGATCTTTTATAAAAGCAGACTGCTTTTGAGAGAAGGTCAGGAACTGATCTGCTTTGTCTACTCATGCACATGCAGTCCTTGCACTTTTGTTCAGCCACCACTAGTAGGAGCTCTCAGCATTCAGATTTTTTTTCATCTCTCATTGAGTTCGTCTATCTGTATAAATCCATATGCAGTGAGCTCCCCCTAGTGGTGGCTGCAGGCGGCCACAGTTTCATAATTTGACCCTATGACTGTGTGAAAGGAAGCAAGGGATTTGGAGTTTTGTGTAAAAAAAAAATGTAGATCTGATTTCTTTCAAAATATACATGAAGCAGTGTGTGTAGATAATAATAAAAAAATCTTTCTTTACATAATGCCAACATATTGTGCTACAGTTTAAAGATCAAATGGTACACAACAGACAAAATAAGACATTGGATACAGAATTTAACTAATAAATAGTTGATGATAAGGACCCTGCTCACAAGAGCTTACAATCTATGCGGAAATAGGGATGATACATGAGGTACACGTTCTTGTTCTGTACAATAGTCCAGCCATCTGTTATATAACTAGGGTAGTATATATAAAGCTGTATGAGCCGGTCACCAGCTAGTATCTGTATATGTACAGATATGAAGTGCATTAGGGCGTATGAGGTGTAGGGGATACAATGGGATGGAGGGGTCAAGTTCTGGGAGAGAATGTAGAAGAGTAAATGCAGAAGAGTTAGATTAGGCAATGTGATGAGCCTCCCTAAAGAGGTGTCCTTTTAGGGCATGCTTATAACTGTAGGTGTTGTGGATTAACCTAATAGTGTGGGGTAGAGCATTCTAGAGAGCAGGTGCAGCTTGGAAAAAGACTTGGAGACACGAGTGGGAAGTTTGGATTATGGAGGAACTAGACTAAGGTCATTAGCAGAAAGGAGAGCATGGGTAGGGCGGTAGAAAGAGATGGGGGAGGAGATATAGGAGGTGCAGCTCTGTGGAGAGCTTTATGGATGAGCGTTATCAGTGCAGTGACTGCCACAGAATGGAGGCATCGGTGTGGGATGGAAAGATGAGCCTGACTGCTGCATTCAGATAAATATATCACTCATACCTAGAGTACACTACTTTGTCCTCATTATGCACACAGCTGAGCCTGTATGAAAAGTCCCTGGGAATTGTGTGCTTTATATGGTGCCATAACAGGTTTTCGTATTGTGTTCCATATGTCAGTGTATTATGGAGATTTTCCCACTTAAAAGCACCATATTCCTCCATCATTAACAGAAAACTTTTCATACCCTCCATATTTTACCCCATCTATTTAGGGTTTTTTTTTCTTCTTTTTTTCCCTTTTGCCCCTTTCTTTTCTGAAGAAATGCATCTGGTTTTCAAGAGGAGAAATCTGTGTTGGTTGATTATTTTTAAACTTCCTGATGCGGAATCAGCTGAATAGAGAAGCAGAGTCATTAGCATCATGCAGAGGAGGAAGACTGATGATTTCATTGTGTGCCGTCTATGAGACTAAATGCCACAACGATTTGCTCTATAATACCCGTCTGATAGAAATGACATTATTTAGTCTATCGGACGTTGAAGACGCTTGTCACAAAGACTTCAAAATGACACAGCGCAACTTAAAGGAAGTCTGCCACCTATTTTTTTGTGCCATAAACCAAATGTACTGTATAATGTGAGATGTTAAGTGGAATCCACAGATACCTTTATTTAGGTTTGGAATAATTTCACAGTTCAGATTATTAGCCTTTATGTTTATCCCGCACCATATGTAAATGTTACGTTTGTGCAGGCTGTGGGAACAGCGAGCTACACGAATGCAACCTCTTTAAAGCTGAAGAAAAACCAGAAGGGAAGGATATGCATGATCACCATTCACAACAAACATAAACTAAACATCCTATCACCTAAGGATGAAAGGGGTTATACCAAACATAAACCGAACATGCAAGCAACAAGGGAAAAACAGGGACATAGGACCTACACCAACACCAGGCTCCAAACACTTACCAATGTACTAAAACATCAAATATCAATTACTACAAGGTATTAGCCCATATTTGGGCCAAAATACTGTACATACTCGAGTATAAGCCGAGTTTTTTAGCATATTATTTTGTGCTGAAAAAGCCCCCCTCGGCTTATACTCAAGTGAGGTAAAAAGAAACAAAACGCAATACTCACCTCCCAGCCAGCATTTGTGTCCATGGCGCGATGCTCATCCCAGTGGTGCGGCAAGCTGCTTCAGACTTCTCCCCGCTGTCATCTCCCTGGCTTAGTTTTGAATTGCCTTGCTATTAGCGCTGTGTGAGATAGTGCTGTGATTGGATCGAGAGCCAGCCAATCAAAGCCGGCACTCAATCACTCACAGCCATTCAGTGAATGACATCACTAAATGGCTGTGATTTGTTTATCGTGTACCCGCTATGATTGGCTGGCGCTCGATCCAATCACAGCGCTTCCTCACACAGCACTGACGGTGGGGGAATTCAAAACTGAGCCAGGGGACACAGATGCCGACTGGGAGGTGAGTACTGCGTTTTTTTTTACCTAGTATATACTCGAGTATGGCTAGGTTTATACTCAAGTCAATAAGTTTTACCAGTTTTTTGTGGTAAAAGTTATTGACTCAGCTTATACTCAGGTCGGCAAATACTCGAGTCTATACAGTATGTAAATTCACAAGCCCATGTCAAAGGTCCTCATTATCTTGTAAATCCCAAATCTAACTAGCACAGATAAGGAAATCCTGCCTACAATCAGGGCGATTGTTCTAATAAGGACGGCCTTACACTGGAACTTAGGGGCCTCGCACACCCTAGATGGGAATAGGCAGGAATACCAGACAAGGAAAGAGCAAATCAGACAAGGACATGATACACTACAGGCATCTGCACGCCTACGGATGCATGGGAATTCCAACATAACACACATCAAGAGTCTGCACACCTATAGACATACACTGAAAAAGACACTATTCATACCAGGTCCACATACATTCACACCAGGTCCACATACTTTATTCTTCCTCCATAAAATGTATGCATTTTATGGAGTGTGAATAAAGTTCTACAATTTAACTTACTAACATGAATTGAGTTCCTGAGTGGTGCACCCTTATATGTATCTTGGACTGAATATTGAGGTCTGAGGCATCTAAAGCCTTATACTATGGAGCCAGCACCTCTGATGATTACTTCCCCACAGAGTGAACTTATTTGGTGTGCCACTGACAACAGCTGTTCCTCTACTATTCACACCAGGTGTCTGCACACCTACAGACAGAGACTGAACAAACAGACACTAAACAAGTTATTGTTCACATCAGGTGTCCTCACACCTACAGACCCTGAACAAGTCATTGTTCACACCAGGTGTCTGCACACCAACAGACACAGGTAAATTGCACCCAGAACCTTATGCATGGATACATACACTGAAACAGACATAGTTTAAGCGCCCACACCCAAACACATAAGGAGCAGAGCATCAGACATTACCAATCTGACTGAGTAAAGGACATCCGATGTCTGAAACCACACCTGACAGAAGGGTAAAAGAGCAAGTTTAAGTTGGTCTAATCTGTGCTTACCTTTTGTGCCTGTCTTCTGTTATTCAGCTTCATAATTGTGTTGGAATCACGCCCACATTTTCAAGAAAAAAATTGTCAGTCATTCGTTCTTTTCAGCGCAAATCAGTTGTAAATATGTTGTAAAAGTGGTGCGCAAGTTACACCTCAAATCTGGTGGAAAGAGCTTCATAAATAATGCAAGAGTAGCAGGCATTGTCCTCTCATTCTGGTGACTATAGTAAAGTTGAACAAGACTTTAATGCTCTGACCATGTCTGGTTAATACAAGACAAGTGCAACAGGTTTGTGTGTCTAAGGGCTCCCACCCACTGGCGATATTTTCTCTACTGCGATGCGATTCTAAAGTTAAAGTCTAGCATGGCAGTGCGAGAAAAAAATCGGCATGACGCCGGGATATCGGCATCACATCGACATATCGCCAGTTTTTTCAATGAGGCCAGCGGCAGCAGCGCTAGCCCCATTGAAAAGAGATGGAGAATGCCAGGGACTTTTGCCACAGCTGTGACAGCTGTGGCAGAAGTGCCCGGCATTCTATTCCATTGCTTTCAATGGGATCGGCAGCTCTGCTTTCTGCCAAGCCTCGTGGAATGATTATCGGGGAAGGGCTTGAAATATAAGCCCTTCCCCAATAATCATCAATAAGTGGTGAAAAAATAAAAAAAATTATTACTCACCTCTCCTGCGCTCAGCCGCGTCCTCCTGCTGGCTCCCCGGCACTGCTATGAAGCTATTTTAGCAGTCAGGGATTTAAAAAGCTATATTTAAGAGCTATATGTGATTGGCTGAGCGCTCAGCCAATAGCTAAGCAGTAGCTGCTATTGGCTGAGCCCTCAGCCAATCTGCACAGCCCTTTCAGGAGGCGGGGATTTTTAAATCCCCGACTGCTGAAAGAGCTTCATAGCAGTGCCGAGGAGCCAGCAGGAGGACGCCGCTGAGCGCAGGAGAGGTAATATTTTTTTTTATTTTTTCACCACTTATTGATGATTATCGGGGAAGGGCTTATATTTCAAGCCCTTCCCCGATAATCATTCTGCGGGGCTTGGCTGAAACCATTGATTTCAATGGGATCGGCAGCAGTGCCGATCCCATAGAAAGCAATTGAATAGAATGTCGCGGACTTCAGCCAGAGCTGTGACAGCTGTGGCAGAGGATTCCTTCATCCCCGAGGTCCCCGCAGGTATGAAGGAAACTCCTGCCACAGCTGTCACAGCTTTGGCAGAAGTCCGCGGCATTCTCCCTATGCTTTCAATGGGGCTAGCGCTGCTGTCGCTAACCCCATTGAAACCACTTGCGATATGCCGGTTCTATACCGGCCTCTTTCTTGCGCTGCGAGAGTTTTCTCGTGCTTTCGCAGCGCAAGAAAGAAAATATCGCAAGTGGGTGGGAGCCCTTAGTAATATAGTAGAAGCAAACTTTAATGCCTTTGCTCTCTGCTTAATATAAAGCCAGAGAAGTTCTTGTTTAGAGCTGAGAGAACTTTCAAAATTTGGGTCAGTTGAATTTAGTCAAAAAGTTTCGTTCAAATTAATTAGAACTGTCTTGTAGCACTCTCACCCTAGGTTCAAATCTGACCAAGGACAACATCTGCATGGAATTGGAAACCTCCATGCAGATGCTGCCCTTGATCAGATTTGAACCTAGCACACCAATGCCACAAGGCAACACTGCTAACAGAGCTACTCCTATTAGGGTGTTCAATGGTAGTTTTAGGGGTTTTTTTTATGAACTTTAAGTTCAGCCGAAACAGACCACCTGAGATCTGTTTTTTTGGGCAAATTGAACTTTTAGTAATGTTGAACCACAATTTCGGGTTCTACAGGTTCACTTCACTCATCTCTGGTGTACTGTAGATGCCATATCTGATAAAAAAAATACTGTATATCTAGCATCTTTTACTATTCTCTGTATCTTCACTATCAATTGCGAGGCTGTGCTATTATTCCAGTAACAGACCCATTTTGTTATTTTTACCGTTGTATTGTACGGCGGACGATTCTAGAATTGATTCTAAAATAATTTTTCTATTATTCTTTTTCTTCTTTGATGAAGCCGAGAGCCTTGATTTTTCTGCAGCTCCAAGGCTGGAGGTGTAGAAGTGATTTTCTTGTACAGCCGTGTCTGACGTCACTGCAATGTGATATTATAGCCAGGTGTTACCATAGCAGCTCTATTCACAAAGCCTGGAGTCACTTCAAGACACAGTCTGCAACAATGACCATCGGGTGTCGGAAGTGAACGGTAACAATGAGGGTAGGAGACTGTGCAACATCATCAACATTGTACCTCTGCTTTATGTCCCTGACTTTATCCCCCCCCCCCCACATATCATGATGCTTGCACCCCCTATAGCAGTGATGACGAACCTTTTAGTGACTGAGTGCCCAAACTGCAACCCAAAACCCACTTATTTATCGCAAAGTGCCAACACGTCAGGGGGAGGGGCTTTTCACGATGTACTATTTTACTCCCAACGTTCTAAAAAGGACAGGGCTGCTTTAAAATAGACAGCGTGCAGATTTTGACTGCTTTTTGGATGCGGAAATGCTGCAGAATGTCCTCAGCGGAAATTTCTGTCGCAAATTCTGCAGCATTTCTGCATCCAAAAAGCAGTCAAAATCTGCATGCTGTCTATTTTGAAACAGCCCTGCCCTTTTCTGCCGCATGTAAACATACACCAGCAGTAATAGTGACATTCCCCAGAGCAGCCCCCGCGGTAATAGAGACATCCCCCAGAGCGGCCCCCGCGGTAATAGTGACATCCCACAGAGGCCCACAGTATAATAGTGAGACGCCACAGCGGCCCTGAGTATAGTAGTGAGACCCCACAGCAGCGCCCAGTAATAATTGTGCCCCCACAGCGTCCCCCAGTAGTGACAGTGCCCCCCTGAGGCCCATATACTTACCCTCTCATCCTCGTGGAAGCTCCACTATTCTTCTGCCTGGCGCGCCGCCAGCAGCGCTGATCGCAGGTGCACACTGTGCCGTCAGTGTGTTGCCGGATGCCTCCTCCCCCTGCTCCCGCGGAACCTAAGAGGAGACGTCAGGGTAGGAGAAGGCGGATCCCGGCTTCACACTGACATCACAGTGTGTGCCGGGATCAGCGCCGCTAGCAGTGCAGTAAGTGAATACCAGCAGAGGCGCCGCGGCCCCTGCCGGTATTCATTGCTAATGTGGTGAGCTGCTGGCGACAGCGCATGCCAGCAGGGCGGGCTCGCCACCACTGCCCTATAGCAACACTCCTGTTGTCCTCACTAACATCCTCACATGAGGAAGCAGGTCAGTGCACTCCTCTCCTCAAACTCTTTTATTGTAAAACTAAAAACCATACAGCCAAAAAAATGCAAAAAAAAAACTTGTGCAATTTGCAACAAAACATGAATAGACTTGTAATAAGTAGGGACACAGTTTTTTGGGATGGCGCAAAAAATGACTAGGGTGAAATGGGGCATGTTTTGGGGTGTTGTGAGGGGCGTGGCTTATAATAACATATGTTTTTACCTCCAATATTCTAGTGACAGCAACTAGTAATATTACCCCCAGCAGTGGGCCAAAAAGTAACAGTGCCCTCTGTAGTATCCCCAGTAGTAACAGCACTACCAGTAATGACCTCAATAGAAAGAGCACTCTCAGTAGTGGCTGCAACAGTAACAGTGGCCCAGTAGTGGGCCAAAAAGTAACAGTGCCCTCTGTAGTAGCCCCAGTAGTAACAGCACCCCCAGTAATGGCCCCAATATTAACAGTGCCATCAGCAGTGGCTCCAATACTAAGGGTGGACACACACTGGCATTTTTTCTCCACTGCGAAGCGAGACTAAAGTTAAAGTCTCGCATCGCAGAGCGAGAAAAAAGCCAGCATCACGTCGGGACATTGGCATCACGCCGGCATATCGCCAGTCTTATCAATGGGGCTAGCGGCAGCAGCGTTAGCCCCATTGAAAAGAGAAGTAGAATGCCGGAGACTTCTGCCACAGCTGTGACAGCTGTGACAGCTGTGGCAGAAGTCCCCGGCATTCTATCCCAATGCTTTCAATAGGATCGGCACTGCTACCGATCCCATTGAAAGCAATAGTTTCTGCCAGCCCCACGGAATGATTATCGGGGAAGGGCTTGAAATATAAGCCCTTCCCCGATAATCTGCCAAAAGTGTGTAAAAAATGTTTTAAAAAATTATACTCACCTCTCCGGTGCTCAGCCGCATCCTCCTAGTGGCTCCCCGGCACTGCTATTAATCTCTTTCAGCAGTCGGGGATTTAAAAATCCCCACCTCCTGAAAGGGCTGTGTAGATTGGCTGAGGGCTTAGCCAATAGCAGCTACTGCTTAGCTATTGGCTGAGCGCTCAGCCAATAACACACTGCCCGTAGCTATTCATTCATGCCGATCCCATTGAAATCAATGGGCTAGAATGCCGCGGACTTCTACCACAGCTGTCACAACTGTGGCAGAAGTCCGCGGCATTCTCCCTATGTTTTCAATGGGGCTAGCACTGCTGCCGCTGGCCCCATTGAAAACACTAGCGATATGCCGGTCCTATACCGGCGTCTTTCTTGCACTGCGAGGCAGGAGTTTTCTCGTGCTCTCGCAGCGCAAGAGAGAATATATCGCAAGAGAGAATAGTGCCCCAATAGTAGCAATGGCCCCAGGAGTAGTCCCAATAGTAATAGTGCCCCCCAATAGTAACAGAGACCCCAGTAGTGGTCACAATAGTAATAGTGTCATTAATAGTAGAACCAATAGTAATAATTCCCCAAATAGTGGCTGCAGTCTTAATAGGGCCCCTTGTTTGTGCCCTCCCCATCCTAAACCTGGGCCCTGGGCAGCAACCCCACAGCTTCAAGTATGTCATTCATCTTGTCTTGCTTCTATGTGGCTGCACTGCTAGAATTAGAGGCTATGATCCCCAACCTCCCCTCACACCATCTGTTCTGCGTACAGGACATTCAGAACGTAGACGCCGGGAGGACAAGTTGGGGGTCACAGTCTCTGCTTCCAGGGAGTGACATACTTCATGCTGTGGGGTTGCTGCCAATCTGAACTCACAGAAAGCAATGGCAGGTAAAAAATAAATACCGGCACCAGCTCTTCCACTTAACTACCGGCTAGTGAGTCCACAGTGGCAACCATGCACAGAGGTGATTAGGAGTGGCAACCCTCCACGGAGGTGATTAGGAGGGCAATTTATAGCAGCTTTAAACTTTTACTGTACATGCATTTATATTTTAACACTCCATGGAGGCCGCATTCCCTTTATTGCTACAAGCAAAGTGTCTATCAGACCTCACAGCCACAATGGTTAACACGTCACAGGCCACAACTTTCAGGTCACAGACCTTGCAGCTTCAAGGTTTAACCACATGCAGTTTCTAATGTCCTGTTGTCTCAAAGTGGACCTCTCTGACACAGGGGCAATGCTCTCAGTTGCTAACTTCCTTCCTGACTCCTTTCTATGCCCCCAGTACATACCCCACTGTACAGGCTCCTGCCCATCTCTTCATGGCAGCAGTCTCAGTACCTTGTCCTACTTACAAGAAGGCCACAGTCAAACTCAACCCATCACACTTAGCAGACATCAGTAATAATGCTAACTCTTCTGTCCCCATCAGTAATAATGCTCTTCTGTCCCCATCAGAAATAATGCTAAAACTTCTGTTCCCATAATGAAAAATGCCCCTTTTTGTCCCACTTAGAAATAATGCCCCTCTTCTGCCCCATTATAAATAATGCCATTATTTCTAACCCCATAGTAGATAAGGCTGCCACTTTTGTCCCCATAAGTTATGTTTCCAATTCTGCCCTATAATTAATAATGCCTATATTCATTTATCACAGTCAAGAGAGGAGCCAAAGTGTCCGTAAAGGGCTGGACCTGGCAACTTCCTCAAAACAAGTCCCTCAAACACTGGTCTCACTTCATCTTCTCCAACCACATCTATTAAAATATCTACCCCAAGCTCAGAGGCAGCCCCAGCTAGGACATGCTTCAAAACATCCAACATAAAATCTTTCTTCCTCAATAGCTATGACTAATAGGATTTCATGACTAGTGTTGTTTATCTTTATTGGGTGGAAAAATTGCCCCTATTTTTGCCAAATCTAATCGGCCAAATACAACTTGATTTTTGGTGAAACTTGCAGGATAATTGAATTTCCCAAAATAACTGCTATAGATGACAGAGTTCGGCTAATCAGCAGCCAGGGTGCCTTGTTGACGCCACCAAATGTTTCCTCCATCTTGTATATGGGAAGAAGTTTCATTGGATGCCTGTATCACATGACCAAGCCATATATTACATAGACACAGTGTAAGCAGCGGTAATTTTAGAGTTGATCATAGGACAGAAAAGCTGCATCATGTTTATATGCTATATGACACGGGGTCTGTTGTTAGGGCCAGATATTCTACAGAGGATATATTGCTACTGGGTGTGAAAGCTTGTATACCAGTAGACAACTTAAATGGGGTTTTATTGGAGGGAACAGGGAAAGGAGCTGCCAACGTGCTCTCCTAAAACTCATATGTATAGGGGAATGTAGCCACATGGCCAAAGTGCTGTTGACAGCTCTGCAGGTCTAGACTAATACGTGGCTGATGCTGCACAATCTGAAGCCAGGCAAGGTTGTGTGTTACAAGGGGGCAAACCTCCTGGCAGCCCTTCACCCGGGAAATCTTACACACATACCTCGCTTGGCTCATGTGATGAACTCTTAGTGCAGCACTTTCTTAACAATTATCCAAGTTTATATCCACTGCTGGAAAAGGCCAGGAAACAGCTTACACTTTCGGCATTCAAACCCAATCGCTTCTTGTCTGGCGGAGTGCAGTGACAGTTGGCCTACCAATCAATTGCCTCATCGGTGACACATCTTGATGATCTAATTCCACATTGCATATGTTGCAAGCGGCAGCAGGGAGTGATGACGGACTACCAGATGGTGTATGCCGTTAGCAGATGACTGTGGCTGCAGATCAAAGATGCTTGTGCTGTTGTAGCCTGCTTTGAGGAAGTGACCAAAATGGTCAGTTGTGATGGCGCACTGATCAGTATAACCATCCCTGTCATCTCACTGCTGGAACAGATGCTGTTGTTGTCATAGAAGGAGGAAAGCATACCAATCTCACAACTGTCTGGCCAGTCTGTCATTACTCAATACAGCAGGGAGGGTAACTTTGGGCAAGAAAGGGGGTGTCTTCTCCAACATGTTTCTCCACCTATGGGAGAAGTATAGAGAATGAAGAGCCAAGGAGGAGGAAAAAGAAGAAGAGAAGGAAAATATTATAGGTCCAGAGGCAGGAGAGGCAGCTATGCAATGTTCCTTCCATTCATCACTAATTCCAGCTATTATACGGGGATGATGGGACCAGCCAGAGGAGACTCTTAGGCCTAAACCAGAGGAACGTGGGCCATCACCCTTAGGCACTTTGAGGCATATGAATTCTTTTATGCTGCAGTGCTTGCAGAAGGACCATTGCATAGCCCACATCAAAACATCAGATCATTACTGGATGGCCAACTTCCTTGATCCCCGCTACAAGGCCAAAATGACAAATCTCATTCCAGCAGTTGAGAGGGACCTCAAAATGCAGCATTATCAGGACAGACTACTAAGTAGCTTGAGCAGAGCATTCCTCGATGACCACAGTAATGGCTCATGACAAACAAGCAGGAAGGCACCGCAGCAGCACCACAACTAATGGCAGGAAAAGACTAATAGCCTGAAGCCATAGGATAGGGCTGACAGTCACAGGTAGCACATATCCATGATGGTCCATGAGAATGTAAACTCCTGCATGGATGTACTCAGACATGGCGTTGACCCTTTGACTGCTGGTTGTCTAAGTCAGGCCATTGTTCACCACCATGATGTTATCCTGACCTCTGAACTCTCACTCTATGATCTCACAATTGTTTTCATTGTCTTTTCAGTCAAATGCTATCATAAAATACTCTGCGGTGCTGTGCCAACTGTCTCTTGTTTAATTCCAAGTCTGTGACTTCCTTTTTGTCTCATTTTTCTCCTCGCATTACATTAGCTAAATACAGGGGATGGGCAAAAATATGGAAACACCGTACAAAATACATAGGATTTTAACCATTAGCACTGAACTGCCCTTTTGGCCCCTGCTTGGCTGAGAACTTTCCTGCCAAATTTGTGTTTACTTCACCTCTTGCCCTGCTCTGGGTGGTTTTCGAAACCAGCTGGTAACAGCAGTTGAATGGCTCAAACCCTTTGACCAATGCAACCTTGTTGCTCGGGCAGATGTTCATATCTGCCCGGCAGCATCTGTGTCATATTACCTCCTCTTAAGTTACATGGGATTATAAATCATATTTCAATAAGACATGCAGAATCTGATTTTAAAGCATGCATTTTGTACAGTGTTTCCATATTTTTGCCCACCCCCCGTAGGTAACTGTGCTCTGCAAAAGCTGAATATTATTCTCTAAAAATACTCTGTGCTACTGTGAACATTCTGAGGACTAATCACATTATACTGACTATAGTCTGGTCACATCTAACTGAGCACATCTTATAAGTATCAGCAATACCGTCTCCTGAGACTGGATGTGCAGACAAGATTTCGGTTTTCTCCTCTTCCGGCAGTGAGAGGGTGATGGGAAGATTCCAGTGCACAAGTTTTTACTCTTTTAACAGTCGTTTCTCAGCTTTCCAGGTCTGCGCATTATGTAAATGACGAGATCGTGGGGCTCCGACTAAATTGAGTTTTTACAGTCTATTCTATAAAGTGTAAAATGTGACATTAAAATTACTGCTGCCGCCTCCTACACCTCAGCCGAGAGCGCCGGAATTATATTTATATAATGCATATATAAGACAAACTGCTGTAAGATTCGGGATCATGTACGATTAGAACTCCAGCAACTACAAATGTAGCAGAGCTGAGTTTGCCAGTGCAGCAGAGCAGAATGTGTCAATGCAGTAAATATGAGTTAGTAAAGTCATGCTGGTGACGAGGCAGCACAATATATGAATGGCCAGAAAACTGTCAGAATGTGCTAGAAACATGGTGGAACTGACGAATATCATGTTAATAAATAACACATACCATTTTTAATCTTGTTCTACAGCAGGGGTATCCAACTCATTTTCACCGAGGGTCACATCAGCATCATGGTTGCCTTCATAGGGCCGTTTATAAGGACTCATTCACAGGGGCGTATTTAGGCTTCATATTACGTACGGATTTTTTTCACGTAATTCGGTTAACTTAAACACCATTGATTTGCATTGGGGTATTTAGACATTCGATGTGAAAAAAATCACAGCATGCCCTATTTTGGTTCTATATTACGGACCCAAATTTCTGCTTTAATTCAATTGGATACACAGTGAATACGCATGATACATGCATATTCACGCGTGAATGCCGGAGGGATCGATGGGATCTTCCTGCAGGTCTTTTTTTGCGCACGTGAAAAACGTAGTGAATACATGTGCAATAAAATGCAAGAAGGTCTAAATACACAGCGAGGTTGCTCTCACAGAGACCACTATTAACCCTTTCCAATCCACTGTCTGACGTCTGAAGACATTCTATTTGAAGGCTGTACAGCTCTGATGTCAGAAGACATCCGGCAGGGTATTCTTACTGTATATTACTGGCCACTCTGTTGTCGGGGGCCTCTCCAGCATGTCCCATACCACGTTATTGGCTCTAGCCAGCAGATGGCGCCATTGTATAATGGCAGAAAGAGAAAGTCCCCTAGGAAACCCTGAATCCAAAATTGGATTGCAAAGGGTTAACCGCAATTAGCGTGGTATTTCAAACGTCGTGCTAACCTCGGTATAATGCTCCATTGATTTAAATAGGGCTTATCAGACCAGGGTTGTCTGCTCTATCTTCGTGCATTTTAGTGCTTTTTAATGCACCTCATCACCCATCAAATGCTGTGACATGCATTCAAAAATGCCAGACGGAAACGCGGTAAAATATGCATGCGTGAGAAAGGCCTGAATACACAAAGTTTTAGAGCTTCTTCACAGGAATGTATTTGCGCTTGTTTTTGCATGCGTAAAATATACGCACGCTGAACACAGAGAATAGGACCCATTGATTTCAATGGATTGGCTCACGGGAAGTTTGCTACAGTTGTAACCAGTCTAGCCATAAACACGCCAGCAGCACAAATCTCTCACCTGTTCTGATAGTTTACTACACTGTATCAGTGTGGGTAACATGGATCAGGTTGTGTCGCTCACAGAGGATTGTCTAGACTGGATATAATTGTAGCAAAACATCAGCTTTGAGAAGTATTACCATAAATCTGTAGGTTTTCTGCCTCCGGATGTACCCTAAAATGTTCCCATGCACCGACATCAAGCAGAGATCTTGAAAATGGGGAGAAATTAAAATGCATAGTCTATTAGAAGGTTGCAGACTTCTGAAGTACTGCAGTGTATGGTATGTGATCAAATGTTTGCAAGTGTCCCTTTCTGCAGGGGGAGGAGGCAGGCCAGGCTGGGAGCAGGGCACTGAGCTCCCGCCCCCTCTCCGCCCTATCTCCGCCTTTCGCCACTATTTGTAATGGGAGGATAGGGACGAAGCTGGACTTAGCTCCGCCACTGTCACGCCCTCCCATTGTAAACATTGTCAAGGGGCGGAGAGGAGACAGAGAGGGGGCAGGAGCTCAGTGCACTGCTCCCAGCCCGACCAGCCTTCTCCCCCTGCAGAAAGACACCATATATCGACCGGGCGTGAAAACCGGATGTGTGAATAAGCCCTATAATTGTTAAAAATAATGTATACAAAAAGTTTTAAATAAGCCTTTTTTCTGTATCAATTATTAAAAGATCAAGACAAAAAAACCCACAAAACATTTAGTACCGCCTTATCCATAAAAGTCTGCTCAATCAAAAGAATGCATTATTAATCCCGTACAGTAAATGTTATCAGAAAAATAATACACAGCGCCAGAATTTGGCTTTTTTGGTTATAGTGTCTCCAAGAAAAAAAAAAAAAAAAAGCTATCAAAAAGTCGCATGTCCTCCAAAATTGTAGCAGCAGAAACTACAGATCGTCCCACAAAAAATGAGCCCTTGCACAACCCCATTGAAGAGAAAAAAAGCTATGGCGGTCAAAAGACGGCGACAGAAAATAATTTTAGATCACTGAACTCTGTTATTGGCTGCAGCCCCTGTGACATCCCGAAAATTGGGCGGGACTACTGCTGTAAACGGAGACCAGAGCAGAGGACCGAGCAACGCTGCAGGACACAGTGGGGAGAGGTGAGTATATCAGCAGTTGTTAGTTTTATGGGGAAGGAGTTGTCCCAAGGTCTTACAACTCAAACAACCCTTAAGGCCATTTCCACACGGCCGAGGAAATCACGCGAGATTTGTGCATCTCGCAATGCACAAATGTCACACAAATATGAACCACATTCTTCTAAATGGGGTCGTACACATGAACAGCATGTCCTGTCTTTCGGCATGCCCTCTCATCACATCGCCCACTGTTTTCAATGGGGCAGGCAAACCATCATACTGTGTGCGCGATGCGAGGTTTACCCATTGAAGGAATGGGAAACACTCCGCAATCCGCTGCTGCCCGTAAAAGCCCCCGGAATGATGTGAGGCGGTTTTAACACAAACATACTACTCATCCACAGTGATATTGCATGTTGGCGAGTACAATATCAGGCCACGTTTCACGGCCCGTTATCGCACTCGCCCATGTGAAATTAGCCTTAAGGGGTTAAACTGCTCCTCTTAAACTTAACTAATTAAAAGGGGGTTCCTGTTGATGGAGTTACTCTTCTATACCGCGCTAATCCCCAACTGGACAATGACAAACACCAAAAACCTCTTTAATATCCACAAAACGTCTTATCTAACCATTAAAAAGTTGAAAAACTACAGTGACTGTATAGACGCTCAAACCAAACAAAGTACAAAAAAGTTCTATTGTTAGGGGGCAGCAATGACATTTATCAGATTTTCGGGAGATCTCCTAATAAGCTCCAGGTTTTCAGACCTGTCAATAGAATTGACTTAAGACGTTCGATGACAAACACTTAGACACGGCACCTTCTTCTACCTTTGCCTTGTAGCCAGATGGATTAAATCAATCATCGTCCCCGGCAGGAGAAATATTAATGGATGACAGTAGACATTTCACACACAAGTTTCCTTCAGATGCGATGCTGGGGAAGAGGAGGGAGAAGAAGAGACATCTTCATACGATGGATATTTATTTGTTGCCTCTGCCGCTGACAATTCTGCCAGAAATGAATGTCTTCGAGGCTCGGCTTTTATTCTGCACGTTTTCCGTGTTCCACAGAACCAGGTTAGATAAATGTCACTTCTCACTTGAGTTTATCTTCCGCTATCTCTTTCTTTCTCAGATAATTCTTGGCAAAATAAATGTCCTGCTAGCGCGTGCTTAATCTTCCCTGTTCCTCTGTGACAATCATTTTGTGAAGCAAATGTCCGTGTAAAGCTCAGTTTATGTCCCTTGTCTAAAACTTTTTGGTTTTTTTTCTCCTTTCTTGCCGACACAATGTATGGCAGAAATTTAAAAAGCATTCCAATCCCAAAAGTCCTCCCGTTGTCCTCTTCTGTTAAGCTAAAACGTAAAAAGCTCTTATACCAGACGTGATAATTTCTCTCTGGGAAAAGATAGATGGCTGACAACTAATAGGATGGCCAAGACAGCTCCTATAGGGCTTGTCACTCAGTTTTTTTCATTCCCTTGAATGCCACAAAAACATTCAGGTGTTCCTCCAGTTCTGTGGAATAATAGTGTTCTATGGAAAAATGGGTCCAAAGTGAAGCTTTGTGGGCAAAACTGGTCCTACATTGCCCACCATTGCATAACAGCCTCCCAGGAGATAATCGTGCCACTTGTGTCATTTCACAGGGTGTCGGATAAAAGAGTGCAGGATCTGGACAGGAGTTACCATGGGAGAAGTGAGTGACCTTATTATTTTACTATGGAAGGACATTTATGTAATGAGCTGTTCTAGTATTAATACATAGTAACATAGTATGTTAGGCTGAAGGAAGACAATGTCCATACAGTTCAGCCTGTTTCTACTTCCCCCTGTTGATCCAGAGGAAGGCAAAAAAAAACTCTAATGAGGCAGAAGCCAACTTAGCCCATTTGGGGTAAAAAAAATTCCTTCCCGACCCCATAATGGCAGTCAGAATAATCCCTGGAGCAACGTTTGAAAGTTCCTACCTGACTCCAAGACCCCGAGTCAGGTAGGAATGATTACTATATATATATATATATTGGAGTATTGTAATTGTTTTATTGAATTATTAGTTTCGGGATCGTTATAAAAATATAATTACTCCTTTTTATTTCCTTGTGGTCAGTGAAGTAATGCCTTTTTTTAGGGGGGTGTTTAGGGGAGGGAGCACCATTTCACTACTGGCCTCAGGCAGCAAAAAAGGCTAGCAGGACCTGTGGGTAGAATTGGTCCAAAAATGTATTATATGGATAGTAACTAGGTCTTCTGAATGGCTTGCAAAAAGTCCTTTTAGTGCATATGGTCAAATAAAACATTGTTACAGAGGGGCCTTTTTTAGTCAACTCTCTTAATATGTACAAGTTGGACATGACTCATGCAGTTCATTAAGAAAAAAGTGCCAATGCAAATGTTAACATAACATAGAGCAGGAAAAGAGCTACGTGGGGTGCAAAGCAGCAGACAATAGTACAATCGGCACATGGTACCTGTTGCAGATTTCACATTGGACAAGGACTTTTTGGAGATTGTGGCATTCAGAGTCCCCTGCAAGACTGGAATGGTTGCTAAAAGGGAAGACCAGATTGTATTCAGCAGCAGTTCATGAAGATAAGACATGCTTTAGGTGTACTGTCCCTTTAAAGTTTTTGAGTTTAATAACAAAAACAAAAAACCTGTTTCATTTCTATCTCCTCATGACAGCTCATAAGTCAGGAGCACGGATCTCTGGACTTTATCTAATGTCAGGCAAATAACTTTACTATATGCTTGTGTGGTTTTATTATTACACCAGTGACAGTATATTCCTGGTTTTACGGCCTTTCCACTGCTCACTAACCACTAATTGAAATAATTTTCCAGCAGAGCACGTCTGTTATTGTTTAAAATCTACGCGGCTCTGAATGTATATTAATAAAGATTTTATTTTCTGCGACACTCGGGAACGTCACCTTCTTATCATCTCCATGATAGTTTATTGTCAAATATTTATGGGAAATAAAGATGTCTACAACGACGGCGATCACCAGAGAACATCATATATGACCGTAAATATATGCATATGTATGTGCGTATATTTATAGATATAAATACTAATATAATGCATGTACTGTACCCTGCACCTGCTTTAAATAACAACATGAAAGGAATAGAAGGCACTCAGTGTTCTTAAAAATTCCTAAGCAACTTAAAAGAAAAAAAAACTTATAAGAAAAAAAAAACTTATCAGTGCTTTTTAGAACTATTAAAATACTGACACATATGTACAAGAATAAAACTACTATAATACTGCCTCCTATGTACCAGAATATAACTACTGTAATACTGCCTCCTATGTACAAGAATATAACTACTATAATACTGCCCCCTATGTACAAGACTATAACTACTATAATACTGCTCCTATGTACAAGGATATAACTACTATAATACTGCCCCCTATGTACAAGAATATAACTACTATAATACTGCCCCCCTATGTACAAGAATATAACTACTATAATACTGCGTCCTATGTACAAGAATATAACTACTATAATACTGCCCCCTATGTACAAGAATATAACTACTATAATACTGCCCCCTATGTACAAGAATATAACTACTATAATACTGCCCCCTATGTACAAGAATATAACTACTATAATACTGCCCCCTATGTACAAGAATGCAACTACTATCGCACTGCCCCTATGTACAATATTATGCTTAATAGTTTTTCTTAGGTTGCATGTTTTGTTTTGACTTTCCACTATATATAAATTATTATTCTATATTCTACATTCCCTTTTCCAATTTTCCAGACAGGTTTCCTTTGATTTATGTGATTTGCTTATAATACTATATTACTGCCCCCTATGTACAAGAATATAACTACTATAATACTGCCCTCTATGTACAAGAATATAACTACTATAATACTGCCCCCTATGTACAAGAATATAACTACTATAATACTGCCCCCTATGTACAAGAATATAACTACTATAATACTGCCCCCTATGTACAAGAATATCACTACTATAATACTGCCCCCTATGTACAAGAATATGACCACTATAATACTGTCTCGTATGTACAAGAATATATTAAATACAAGCCCCTTACTGTATGTTTAAGAATATAGTATAATACTGCTCTCCCTGTAGAAGATTATAACTACTATCTACTGCCCCTTATGTACAAGAATATAACTACTATAATGCTGCTCCATATGTACAAGAATATAACTACTATAATACTGTCCCCTATGTACAAGAATATAACTACTATAATACTACCTCCTATGTACAAGAATATAACTACTATAATACTGCTCTCTATGTACAAGAATATAACCACTATAATACTACCTCCTATGTACAAGAATATAACAAATATAATACTGCTCACTATGTACAAGAATATAGCTACTATAATACTGCTCCTATATACAAGAATATAACTACCATAATACCGCCCCCTGTGTACAAGAATATAATTACTATAATACTGCCTCCTTTGTACAAGAATATAACTACTATAATACTGCCCCCTATGTACAAGAATATAACTACTATAATACTGCCCCCTATGTACAAGAATATAACGACTATAATATTGCCCCCTATGTACAAGAATATAACTACTGTAATACTACCCCCTATGTACAATAATATAACTACTATAATACTGCCCCCTATATACAAGAATATTACTACTATAATACTGCCTCCTATTTACAAGAATATAACTACTATAATACTGCTCCCTATGTACAAGTATATAACTACCATAATACTGCCTCCTATGTACAAGAATATAACGACTATAATATTGCCCCCTATGTACAAGAATATAACTACTGTAATACTACCCCCTATGTACAATAATATAACTACTATAATACTTCCCCCTATATACAAGAATATAACTGCTATAATACTGCCCCCTATGTACAAGAATATAACTACTATAATACTGCTCCCTATGTACAGGAATATAACTACTATAATACTGCTCCTATGTACAAGAAAATAACTACTATAATACTGCGCCCTATGTACAAGAATATAACTACTATAATACTGCCCCCTATGTACAAGAATATAACTACTATAATACTGCCCTCTATGTACAAGAATATAGCTACTATAATACTGCTCCTATGTACAATAATATAACTACTATAATACTGCCCCCCATGTACAAAAATATAACTACTACAATACTGCCCCCTATGTACAAGAATATAACTACTATAACACTGCCCCTATGTACAAGAATATAACTACTATAATACTGCCCCCCATGTACAAGAATATAACTACTATAATACTTCCCCCTGTGTTCGAGAATATAACTACTATAATACTGCCTCCTACGTACAAGAATATAACTACTATAATACTGTCTCCTATGTACAAGCATATAACTACTATAATACTACCTCCTGTGTACAAGAATATAACTACTATAATACTGCCCCCTGTGTAGGAGAATATAACTACTATAATACTGTCTCCTATGTACAAGAATATAACTACTATAATACTGCCCCCCATGTACAAGAATATAACTACTATAATACTGCCTCCTATGTACAAGAATATAACTACTAAAATACTGCTCCTATGTACAAGAATATAACTACTATAATACTGCTCCCTATGTGCAAGAATATAACTACTATAATACTCCTATGTACAAGAATATAACTACTATAATACTGCCTCCTATGTACAAGAATATAACTACTATAATACTGCTCCCTATGTACAAGAATATAACTACTATAATACTGTCCCCTATGTACAAGAATATAACTACTATAATACTGCCTCCTATGTACAAGAATATAACTACTATAATACTGCCCCCTATGTACAAGAATATAACTACTATAATACTGCTCCCTATGTACAAGAATATAACTACTATAACACTCCTATGTACAGAGAATACAGAGACTATGTACAGATGATAGAATTGTATGGTAATCTTCCTGGCTTTGCTGTTTGATGTCATATCTTCTTATGGTGATGGTGTGGTTGGCAGTGATGGTGGTAGACATCATCAGTATGTCAGGACTGCTTACCTCTTCTCCTCCCTATTACAGCAGCATCTGTTTCTCGGTCCTTGTGGATGGAGCCGGGATGAGTTATAGACATGTTATTTGAGAAGTTATTATTATAATTTGCAGGTTTGCTATTTTATCACATTTTCAGTGCCACAAATCTCCCGCTTCATCTGCTTAGAAATTGCACTGACTCAAACTGTCATCCTGAATTAAGTGCTAAACCTCTTCATAGATTATATTGCTTTAGATATTGGAAAATGCCCATACTTTCATGTTTCAGTTGGCATGTCACCTCCACATAGTGGCAGCAGATTCTTTTTTTTTCCCCAATAAACTCCTGTTCACAACAATGAAGCCTATCAAATTACTAGGAACTAAGGTAGCATCTGCCTCGTCAATATCAAAAATGTCTGGACCCCAGGACCGTGGTTCTATATACAGTATGCACTGATATACATATTTAATTTTGCATCTAAATACTCTAATATCCCTAATATACAATAAATACCACATCTTCGACAATGCCCCAAAGCAAACTCTTAAAGGGGTTTTCCAGTGAAATACTATTGATGACCTATCATCAGGATAGGTCATCAGTAAAGATGAGCGAGTATACTTGCTAAAGGCAATTGCTCGAGCGAGCATTGCCCTTAGCGCGTACCTCCCTGCTCGAGACGAAAGGTTCGGGTGCCGATGCGGGGGAGGGGTGAGTAGTGGCAGTCAGCAGGAGGGAGCGGGGGGGGGGGGGGAGAGGGAGAGAGAGATCTCCCCTTCGTTCTACCCCGCTCTCCCCCGCAGCTCCCTGCGGCACCCGAACCCTTTGCCTCGAGCGGGCAGGTACTCGCTAAGGGCAATGCTCGCTCAAGCAATTGCCTTTAGCGAGTATACTCGCTCATCTCTAGTCATCAGAAGTTGATTGGCCGGGGTCTGCTGCGTGGTTGTCCTGCTGATCGGTCGGGGTCCCGAACAATGGACCCAGCCAATCAACTATTGATGAACTATCCTGATGATAGGTCATCAATAGTATTTCACTGGAAAACCCCTTTAACTGTATACATGGTGGTGTTCATACTGTGGCTCTCCGACTGTTGCAAAATTACAACTTCCAGCATCTGCAATCCAAAGACTATTGGGGTGCGAGACCCCACAAGCAGGTAGATTAGGAGCCAGAACACATTTTGTGGTAAATAGTAACAGTCTTTACTTGCAGCTGAATTAGCGGTATAGTCTCTAAATTGGCACGCAGTTTCAGAACGTTGCAGCTGAGTTTCAATACTTACCCCACTACAACCTTTGCCATAAGCTGAAACCTACAATTGGGTCCCCTTAAAAATGACCTTTATTAATATGTAGTAAAATATATTGTGTGCGCACCATTTGCAGCAATTGGTTACAATTTAATCCTAGTGGGCACTTGAGCCCCCGAAATTTTTGTTTGCGGTTTCAATACTTGGAAATGCTGAGTCTAGAATTTGTCAGCACTGTCCCCGCTTGTCAATCCTTGCAGGATGAAGTTGCTCTCTCTCCAAATTTGCTGGATACCCTCGACAGTTCACAATAGCATGCACTCAGTCTCTATGGAGTATTTTCTCTCTCTCAGCAATATACATATGTAGCAACACTGATTTGGAAATCAAGCTATTTGCATAGTGCGGCTGTTGCCATTAATTGCCAACTATGCAAATAGCTTAGCCACAAGTTTTACCGCAGTAGCATGCGGTATTATTGTACCTTGACACGACCGGAAGGTAGGAGTTTGACAGGAGGAACGCCCCTCTCACACCCCTAGCTCCCGATAGGGTGAAGACACGAAGGTCCTAGCAGGACAGTGTGGATAGATTTGTCCCAGCGCTGCTCGCTTTGCCTGAGGGTTACTATTGTTCTTAGGCTTACATTATTACCTGTAAATGCTGCCACATTACCGCTGTAACATGGCAGCATTAACATGTAAAAATGCAAGCCTAAGAAGAAATGTTACCCTCACCCTAGGGTTCCCCGCTCACAGCTGCCAGCTTGACCACTTCTGCTCTGCTGCGTGGATTGTCAGCTCCATGTCAGCTGGTCCCCCGCTCACAGCTGCCACGCTCAGCGTTTGTGCTACGGCGCTGTGAGTGTCAGATGCCACCCTCAGCGCTTCTTCTCCGACACTGGGAAAGCCGCATCAGGTGGAAGGAGGGTGGGGGGGGAGTCCTGCGGCGTGTGCTCCTGCACTGGCCGGCCACCGGATACCACTGTCTCTCCCCCGGGCCTGTTGCCACAATGCAGCCGCCGGTATGTGGAACTGAAATTGGTTGGGGGTGCCTATTGTGTAGCATTGCCAGCGGCGCAGGAAGAGCGGGTTTAGGATGCTTTTGTCTCAGTGCAAAAACACAGAGCTAGGTTGCGCCTTGTACTTCGATGGCCAGGAAGGCCATTGGAGCTCTGGCAGTGCGTTTGCACCAGGGCCCATAGGATGCATTTTCCGGCAACTTGCAGTGCCATTCCAGGACCTATGTGCCAGGCTGCTGTGCAGCCAATCAGGTACGGGGGGTGTCACCCCCCTGTCAATCTTGACTCCACCAGGAATTCCTGGTGGCGTCAAGATACAATAATACTGTAGCTTGCTAACACGAGATGCATGAGATGCTACATCGGAAGGAGGTCAACACTACAACTCCCTCTGCTTGATGGTCTGCATTGACTAAGCAGTCTCAGCTCTGTTCAAAAGACTCCAGAGCTTCTCCGCAGCTCATACCTTCAGGCTATACATAACCTCTCCCACAGCGGGCTACAGAACTTCTCTCTCAGCTCAGGACTCAGACCATACCCAGCCTTGCACAGTTCTATCATTCTTGCTCACTACACCACTGTAGCGATCACGGAACACTTTTTGTATGCTACATCACACCACTTTTAACAAACTTAGACGCTACCCTATGGGATGAGACATACCTTACCATTCGTCCAATTGCCTCATATGCTCCAACTAGCATGTTGTTTGCTTATGCAAACCTTCAGAATGGTCACTATGACAGAGATAAAGTCCAGCCACCCATGAAGGACAGGGGCATAACTATAGAGGATGCAGGGGATGAGGGTTGCACCCGGGCCCAGGAGCCTTGGGGGGCCGATAAGGCCTCTCTTCTCCATATAGAAAGCCCAGTACTATGAATAAAGTATTATAGTTGGGGGCCCTGTTCCAGGTTTTGCATTGGGGCCCAGGAGCTTCAAGTTACGCCTCTGATGAAGGCCATAATCGTGTCTGCTAGATCAATCATGCTACATATTTGCATCGTTTAGATTGTGCAATAAATACTAGCAGTTATAGCATGTACCCGACTACACAAAGTTAACATTTCCATCCCCCTTAAAAGGGCATGTTGGAATTTGTAGAATTTGCAATAGCCGGATATCATCTGGAGTTTACCTTGTGGTTCTCCAGCTGTTGCTAAAGGGAACCTGTCATCAATTTTTACTAAAGTTGGCAAAGCCCAGTGGTAGAATCAGAGGTGTAACTTGAAGCTCCTGGGCCCCAATGCAAAATCTGTAACAGGGCCCCCAACTATAATGCTTTATTAATAGTACTGGGCTCTCTATATGGAGAAGAGAGGACTTATGGGCCCCCTAAGACTCCTGGGCCCGGGTGCAACCGCATCCCCTGCAAACCCTATAGTTACGCCCCTGGGTAGAATCAATACCTACACTTGTTTACAAAATACATTTTCCCATGTCCTTTTAGTTAGGCATTCCAGAGGAATTTCAAAAATGTCTGTGCCACATGTAAATCCCGCAGACGGCTCCAGTGGGCGGGCCGGACCGACTCTCTTGTCTGTGGCTTTTCCACTACATTCTCCACGCTGCACTTGCAAATCTCAAGGCGCCACTGACCAGCGCATGCTCAGATGAGTGCTGTGCTTGGGTCCACAAAAGGGAGCATTCATCAGTGCATGGGCCAATCAGCAGCACCGCACGATTATAAAGCACAGCATGGATGATGTCGAGGAAAAGCCCCAGAGAAGAGAGACGATCCAGACCGCCCAACAGAGCAGTTTGCGTGATTTAGATAAGGCGCAGGAATTTTTTGAAACCTCAATTCAGGTATGCCTAAATGAGCCATGGTAGATTAGTTTTCAAAACAGGTGTAGGTAATGATTCAACCACTGGGCTTAGTTTACTATAGTAAAAGTTGATGACAGGATCCCTTTAAACATGCAATAGTCGCCAACAAACCACATTCTGAAAGCCAGTACTTTTTTTTTAAGGGATCATGATCAATATTTCAAAAACTTGCTATCCCATTAGAGCGTCACAGTTCCACTTACAAGGAAAACATATTACCCAGTAATACTTGCCAGTTTCCACTCCCTCCCTCTAGGTTTGTCATTTATCAGACGCTCTGAATGAATTTTAATGAGGCGATCCGTCTCCCCTAATCATTTTTTCATTGTATCACCCTAAAGCCAAAATTCACCTTTTTTTAATTTCACATCCCGTTTTTTTTTTTTATGAGAAGTCGTTACGATGACACTAAAGGAGAACGTTTCGTGAATTGTCACTTAATTACCTTCCAGTTGTGACCCGTGTTTAACTCAGAAGATTGAAATCAGCATTAATGTGAGAGGGGCCGGTAGAGACAGAACCCCGGGAGATTTGGAGGTCATTATTAATGGCTTGGGAGGAGATAAAGGGATTTGAACACAAAGGCAAATTAAGATGAAAGTTGAATTTCTCATCACTGGGCACAGCTGCTGCTACTCCGAAGAAGATATACTTTAAATCTACCTGAGACAGTGGCTCTCGGTGTCTTGTCAAGGTTCAGGATCTAAACATTGACTTAAATTCTCAAGGGCATTACTAAAGACATAAGAATGTTTAAGAGGCCATGAGGTACAGTAGAGGCAGGGCCATATTTATAGCTCATGCTGGCACTGAAAATCAATGTATATTCAGTGATAGCGTGTTTGCCACTCGTACCTGAAGCTTAAATAAGCCACTATAGCATGGACAATAGATGGTCCAACCTTGGAAAAGTTTCTGAAGCATTTGGTTGGCATGAAAACTTCTTACAGGGGTGCAGAACACATTATAACTGGAGATGCACATTAGGTCCATGTTCTACTGTACCTCTTTCTGTTATAGTATAATATGTACATAATAGTACCATACAATGCTCAAATAATAGTGCAACACAATAAACACATACCTGTGAGCACACAGTCACAGACTCGTTATTCTTAAGTCCTGATGCCTTCTGAATTTTGGTACCATATTGATGCGCACAGCCACTCACTGCTTTCCAGCAGTCAAGCTGGAAAGCAGAAGTGAGCTGAGATAAGTTAGTCTTCCAAGTCTAGAGCTAGGCTCAAGCTTGAGCCTAGCACTGGTTCTATAGGTTCTATAGACAAACGTATTAAAGTTTTAAGCTTTAGTAAAGAACTGCAATGCTTACAAAAATTTTCAGTAATACCCCAGAGTTGGGTACTCCAGCACTTTATGTGTTGACTATGGTCTTAGAATCAGGCTAAAGTGGGATGCATAATAAGTGTGAAAAGTTATGATTAGAGATGAGCGAGCATACTCGTCCAAGCTTGATACTCGTTCGAGTATTAGGGTGTCCGAGATGCTCGTTACTCGAGACGAGTACCACGCGATGTTCGAGTCACTTTCATTTTCTTCCCTGAGAAATTTGCGCGCTTTTCTGGCCAATAGAAAGACAGGGGAGGCATTACAACTTCCCCCTGCGACGTTCAAGCCCTATACCACCCCCCTGCAGTGAGTGGCTGGCGAGATTAGGTGTCACCCGAGTATTAAAATCTGCCCGCCCGCGGCTCGCCACAGATGCATTCTGACATAGTTCAGGGAAAGTGCTGTTGATGCCGGAGCTGCTATAGGGAGAGCGTTAGGAGTGATTTTAGGCTTCAAGAACCCCAACGGTCCTTCTTAGGCCATAGAAATCGCAGAACGCACCTATGTGCGATCTGCGATTCCTGTTCTCTTCTCTATATGCGCTCAACGGGGCCGGCGGCAGCAGCGCCGACCCCATTGAGAACATATAGAAGACAAATCATTCTTCTCTGCCACAGCTGTAACAGCTGTAGCAGAGAAGAACGATGTTTGCCCATTGAATTCAATGGAGCCGGCAATACAGCAGGTTCCATTGAAAGCAATGGGCTGCCGGCGATCGCGGGATGAATTGTTGGGAAGGGCTTAAATATATAAGCCCTTCCCTGCAATTCATCCAGAAATGTGTTACAATAAAAATATATACCGTATATACCGGCGTATAAGGCGACGGGGCGTATAAGACGACCCCCCAACTGTCACCTTATTCGCCAGGAATACAGCGGAGCAAAGAATAAAATTCATTACTCACATCCCCCGGCAGTCTGCGGCGCTGCTGCAGGATGTCGCTCCCTCCTGGTCCCCGGCAGAGCATTGCTTTCTGGACACAGGGCTTGAAATCCCCGCCTCCAGAAAGCTACTGTGATTAGCTAACACGCCGTCAGCCAATCACAGCCATTCAATGACATCATTGTCATTGGCTGTGATTGGCTGAAGGCACGTGTGTTTTCTGGAGGCGGGGATTTCAAGCCCTGCGTCCAGAAAGCAATGCTCTGCCGGGGACCAGGAGGGAGCGACATCCTGCAGCAGCGCCGCAGACCGCCGGGGGATGTGAGTAATGAATTTTATTCTTTGCTCCGCTGTATTCCCGGCGTATAAGGTGACAGTTGGGGGGTCGTCTTATACGCCCCTTCGCCTTATACGCCGGTATATACGGTATATATTTTTATTTTTACACATTTCTGGATGAATTGCAGGGAAGGGCTTCTATATTTAAGCCCTTCCCAACAATTCATCTAGCGCACACCGGCAGCCCATTGCTTTCAGTGGAACCTGCTGTATTGCCGGCTCCATTGAATTCAATGGGCTAACATCGTTCTTCTCTGCCACAGCTGTTACAGCTGTGGCAGAGGAGAACGATCTTTATGCTGACAGTGCGGGGGGGGGGGGGGCACTCTTGCCGCTATTGTGGCTTAATACTGGGACCTGTGAACTTGAGATGCAGCCCAACATGTAGCCCCTCGCCTGCCCTATCCGTTGCTGTGTCGTTCCCATCACTTTCTTGAATTGCCCCGATTTTCACAAATGAAAACCTTAGCGAGCGTCGGCGATATACAAAAATGCTCGGGTCGCCCATTGACTTCAATGGGGTTCGTTACTCGAAATGAACCCTCGAGCATCGCGAAAATTTCGTCCCGAGTAACGAGCACCCGAGCATTTTGGTGCTCGCTCATCTCTAGTTATGATGTTATTGTTCATATGCTTCACTGTAATGTGTGTTCTGGCAATTTTCTCCAGCCCCTGGTGAGTACAGGTCACCAAGCAACAATCAGGGGAGTGGTTAGGCAGGCTTATCAAAGAGTAGAGAGTCTGGGATTGGTATCTTAGATTCCCATTACAGGTTAAACTAGTGTGGCAGTATAAAAGGGGGAGTGGGTGGAGTTAGGTTAGTCTTCTAAGTCCAGAGCTAGGCTCAAGCTTAAGAGAGGCAAGGGAGAAACAAGGAGAAAAGCCAGTGCGGTGGGAAGTGGAACATCAAAGTGTGAGTAACCAAGGGCAAGTTGTTCTGCAGACATTAGCAGTGGAAAAAGATAGAGAGAGAAAAGAAAAAGAGTTTGGTCAAGAGAAAAACTTCATCAAGAAGCTAGTTTTGACCTGCAAGTCAGAAACAGTCAGTTCTTTGTAATCCCATGCCTAGAAGTAAAACTGGAGTGTAAAGTCAGGGGTTCAAGCAGGGGAAAGTCAACCCTCACCTCTCAAATCTAACCAAAGTGTTTTTCTAATGTCAGGTTGTCTTCATCTACCTCACGTAAATGTAATTCAAGTTGTGCAACTGCTGCCAAGTAAAGAACTCTCTCTCCCTGACAATAAAGTGTTAATGGGTTTTACCAGCTAAATCCTGTTTCCCACTATCTATACCATCTTCAACATCTGCACTGAGGTACCACACTACACGCTCCAGAGGCAAGGACAACTACCCACTTTTTTGTTTATTTCCCCACTTTCTTATATATATATTTTATTTTATTTTTTCGGAACAGGTCCCTGTCCATATACAGACTGGCGTTACAACAAAAAACATCTTCTGCTACCTGACTCCATGGGTAGCGCCCCACTGGGGTATCACTATTTTATCCTGCATGACCACGCCTGCTGAAAGAGCTTCAGAACAGTGTAGGGGGAAGAAAGGCTAGACGCGCCTGAGCCCCAGCAGCTGAGGAGAGGTGAGTGTAAATTTTTTTTATTTTTAACACATTCTAGGGATGATTTTTCGGGGAAGGGCTTATATTTAAAGCCCTTACATGAAAATCCCTGCAGTGCTTGCAAGCAGCCCATTGCTTTCAATGGGACTGCAGAAGTGCCGGTAACATTGAAAGCAATGGGATGACCACAGCTGTGGCAGGGGATTCTTTACTCCCCGCAGAGATGAAGAAATCCTTTGCCACAGCTATCACAGCTGTGACAGCTGTGGCAGGGGATTCACAGTGCTTAGTGACAAGGGGACTCCCCGCTGGGGAATATTGACGTGCACCACGGACCTATGGTGCACACATGTCCTATGTTTTGCAGGTAAGTGCGTTTGCACGCCTGTAAAACACGGATATGTGAACACACCATATGGAACCAATGTTTCTAATAGGAGCGTGTTTTTGTGCGCATAACTGTATGCACATAAACACGCTCCTGTAAATCCACCCTTAATTCATTGTTCAGCCGAAGAGTGAACAATCCTAGCATTCACACATACCAATTATCGCTTATATGTCATCGTTTAAAAGAATTTTGAGCGATAATCATTGCGTGTAAATAGGGCTTTACACTACCTGCTCTCTGATTGGCTAGAGTTGCTCATGTGATCAGCACTGACCAATCAGAGAGCAGTGTACACTAGATAGTTAGAAAATTGCTGCATAGCATCTCTGGCAGTTGAAAATAGGGCCTAAAAGTGGTGAATTGGAGGGGCAGCAGAGAAGAACAACTGCAGGTAATATATCCTCCACCCCAAGGGCGTAACTATAGAGGGTGCAGGGAATGTGGTTGCACCTGGGCCCAGGAGCCTTAGGGGGCCCATAAGGCCTCTCTTCTCCATATAGGGATCCCAGTACTATGAATAAAGCATTATAGTTGGGGGCCCTGTTACAGGTTTTGCATTGGGGCCCAGAAGCTTCAAGTTATGTCTCTGTACAGCATGGTTTAGGTATGGGTACGGGTACAGATACAGATAGAGGGGGGGCCCAGCTCACGTTTTGCATCAGGGCCCCTGAGCCTTTAGTTACGCCCCTGCTCTACCCCCTGTGGACTTAGGACAGAATTTTGCCCTGAAACTAGAGGGGCGCTTTAATAAACCTCCAGACATAAGTATTATATATATATGATTATTACTTTTTCTCAATACAATAAATCTTTTACCTGAAGATTTTCTTTCTTTTATAAACTTGGTTAAACTTTTTATTCCTGCGCTGTCTCTAAGCAGTAAAACTCAGTAAAGGTCCTGAATACACATGCCCTATAGAGTGACATTTTGAATCTCTCTATTAGTGCTGTAATATTTTTATACCAAGTAGTAAAAGGAGGCGACATGATGTTTGTTTCCAGGACTCTTCTGTAACACGACATTTATAAGCCCAATTTCAGGATTGTGTAGGTTTTGTTTTTTTTTCCAATAATTTGTGATGCAAAGGAAAAACGACTGTGTAGGCAGCAAAATCTCCTGCAGCATCACAGAGGAGTCTGGTTACAAGAGGAGTTATAAAATGTATTATATATGGCGCCAGCAAGACGTGCAAAATATCATAAAACTGCAATACTGTACACCCTGGACAGATGACAAACTCCTAGTTATAAGCAGAGAAACCGAGACTCAGCTCATGGAAAGTAAGAGATATTATCACAAAAGGTTATCCAAAAACGACCTAAATATCTAATTATTTCAGTTTACTTTTAACTTTTACAGTAAATTAATTTTAAGTTTCTAATCTATAGTGAGGGCAATGCCATATAGCAAATGGAGTGCATACCCAGGAGTTTTATCCAGGCTCTGGAGTCAGAGGTGGCCCAAAAGCCCCTTTGTCACATTAATAGTCACCGGAATTCTAAAAGGCACATAGTGGATGAGTGTCGTTTTACATATTTTGCATTGGTGCTCAAATACTTCAAATATACAGTATTCACAGTCTATAAAACCAGGTAGTACTAAGTAGACTAATAAGTCCTGGACTGTTCACACAACCTGGGCCCCCACCAACCCATCATAACTGGTGACATTCATTTTTCAGTTTCTTCTCTAACCGGGCCCATACTACCATGAAGACTTCTTCCAGCCATGACTTGTCTCTGCACATCCTGCCCTCTAATGCCCTTCTCAATGCTTTTCTATAGTAATAATGCTCTTTTTTGAGCTCCAGTTACACCACCTTGTGTGACTCAAAGTAATAGTGCCCCCACACAATAATTCCCCTCCAGTGCTCACCATAAGAAATAATGCCTCCTTTGTGACCTAAAGTAATCGTATGCCCTGAGCAGTAAAAATTCTACTTTGTTCCCCCCCTTTGCAAGGTAATATTACTCACTTCAAACCTTGTAAAAATAATAATACCCACTCTGTTTCCCCACAAATACAGTCCCCCTCTGTGCTCCCACAAATAATGCAGCCCCTTTCAGCCTACACAAATAATAATACCCCTCTGGTCCCCACCGTTAATAGTGCCCGTCAGTGCACCCATAAATGGTGCCCCTCTTGTCCCCCACAGAAAATAGAACTCCCTCTGTGTTCCCACAAACAGAGCCTTTTCTGTGCCCCCACAAAAAATAGAGCCCCTCCAGTGCCCCAAAAAATAATAGTTCCCCTCTCTCCTATACCTTCACAGCCCCCGCTGTGCTCCCACAAATAATAGTGCTCTTCTGTTCCCTATCAACAACTCCCTTTGTGCTCCCACAAATAATAGTGCTCCCCTATTCACCCTCCAAAGCCCCTGCAACTCTGTTCACACTGAACAAGCTGTATCGCAAAAACTGCAGCATCATTGCAGCACTATCTGGCCAGGTATAGTCCAATTCCTTCCCGTCTCCTGCAAGTACTGTACTGAGAGAGAAGACAAGGAGGAGTTGGGCATATGCCCGGCGGGACCGCACATGATCATACTGCAACTTCTGCAATACAACTTACTAGTGTGACTGGGCTGCAGCAACTCTTATGTTGCGGCGGTTTGGTGGCCATGGCCCTCTGGGAACCTTGGGACTCGGATAGCTGCTCAGAATGCCGCAATAATAATCCACCACTGAAACATCACTAAGCACACAGCGGGCAGACCTATTAACATCTAGGAAAATAGTGAGTGCAGCTCTGGAATATAACACAGGGTGTGACTCAGGATCAGTGCAGGATTAGTAATGTAATGCATATACACAGTGACTCCACCAGCAGAATAGTGAGTGCAGCTCTGGAGTATAATACAAGATGTACCTCAGGATCAGTACAGGATAACTAATGTAATGTATGTACACAGTGACTCCACCAGCAGAATAGTGAGTGCAGCTCTGGGGTGTTATACAGGATGTAAGACAGGATCAGTACAGGATAAGTAATGTATATAGTGACTTCACCAGCAGAATAGTGAGTGCAGCTCTGGAGTATTAAACAGGATATAATTCAGGATCAGTACAGGATAAGTAATGTAATGTATGTACACAGTGACTCCACTAGCAGAATAGTGAGTGCAGCTCTGGAGTATAATACAGGATGTAACTCAGGATCCGTACAGGATAAGTAATGTAATGTATGTACAGAGTGACTTCACCATCAGAATAGTGAGTGCAGCTCTGGAGTATAATGCGAGATGTAACTCAGGATCAGTACAGGATAAGCTATATAATGCATGTACACAGTGACTTTGCTCTCCATGAAGTCTTTTTCTAGGTGTAGTCTGAGAGATGGTTTTCAGAGTTGAACAAACACTTAAAATATGCAAATGTTGCTGTTTATTTATTTCTTCTTCCCAATACGATCATTTCAATTTCTTCTCCTTCAATGAAACAGAATTTTCTATCAGACACACACAGACCTGTACACGGATTATAGCAGCTGCATCCCGGGAAAAGCTGCTTTCTTCAATAAAGTCTCTGGCACAGTCTAAGATCTCCTTATACATTTCTTTACATTTCGTGGAACCTGCATATTATTTATTTATAAGACGACTTGTCCAAAATATAAGCAGGTATTTACCTGATGAAGTCATTATACAGTAATGTCTGGAAAGACGTCTTGCCTGAGGCTGTGTGGCTTTAGATGTAATAACAATGCTGCCATCTGCTGATGACAAGCAGGTATGTCCACCTATACAGTATGATCAGATCTCTAATAATGTGAATGGAAAGCAACCTGTGGCTCTAGCCACTGGTGAACTACAGCTGCCAGCATCCCGTTCCAGCTGCGACTGGGAGTTGCAGTTCTCTACCAGCTGCGGTACCACAGGTCGCAAACCAGTATATTCAGCATAGTATTGTTTTACTAATTTTAGTAGAGAATTAATGAGCAATAGGCACCTAATGGACTTAACTGGGATCACATTATCAGATACACTATGTAGACAAAAGTACTGGGACACACATAGAAGTTGATGACATTCAAATTTATTCACATTTGTCAATATGATGTTGGGACGCCTTTGGCCTCAATGACTGCAATATCCCTCCAAGACTACTTTCAACCAAATTCCAAAAGATGTGTGGATGGATTTGTCTTCTTTCCTCAAGGAGAACTTCAGATAGTGTTGCGAGGGATGAAGGGCATGTTGGGCGTCCATGGATATAACCTTCTAGTTCATCCTAAATATGCTTCATGGGATTGAGATCTGGACTTTGGGCTGGCCAAAGAAGTGTGCAGATGTTCTGCTCCTCCAACCAAGAATCAACACTGCAGCTCTATGACATGGTGGTCGGCCATGTTGGTAGACACACTGAGCTGTACCAAAGTATTTCCAAATGAAAGGTAATGCCTCATTGTCTAGAATGTTTTTGTATCCATTGGCATTGAGTGTAGTCTTTACTATAACCAATGGCCTTCCCAACAGAAATACCTCTACACCATAACAGAACCTCTTCCAAACATCACTGTTGGAATAAAGCAGTCGTATAGAAACTGCTCTTCAGGCAACTGTAGTGACCGAGAGTTGCGGCCTCGGACTTTGTCTTTGCTTTAGGAAGATGCCGAGGTCGACTTTTGCTAAGTAGGGGGGAACTGTAGTGACCCAGAGTTGGGGTCCCTCCAGCACTTGTGGGTTGTTCATCCTTATGTGTAGATTTGATTGTGCTGGTGTCTTCAACCTTGATGGAGTCTGTTTGTTTGTCCTCCTAACCTGCTGTGTCGAATGTGGTGTCTGAGGGGTTGGGGAGGAGTTTAGACAGAAAGTTGAGAGAAGGAGATCGTAGGATGTAGTCGGTAGAAGAGATTGTGTGCACTGACGTCAGCGGTGCTGACACTCCTGCCGGAGCTTAGCCTCGGTCCGGTCTCACATGCCAAGAGACTTATCCCCTCCGGAGACTGGAGCTCAGGGGACGCAACCTGTGGGAGAAGTTGGGACTGCGTCGCCAAGGAAGGGATAAAATCCACCACAGCTAGCACAGGGTGCTGAGGAGTAAGAGACGAGGAGAAAGAGTGTTTGAGAATTTTTTCTAAGACAGGAGTGACTGCCCCAAGAGAGTGTCCATGAGATAACTATGACTGAGGATGTGTGTGCCTTGGGGGAAAAAAGGACTCCTTGTTTCCAAGTGTGTCAGAAAGATGTGCAAGGGAAGTAAGCATCTGAAGAAACATGGTACTTAATTTGTTCAAGAGCCCTTGTTTCTCATGGAAAAGCAAAAGCCCTTATATTGTACTGGAAAATCAAGAGTTAAAAATGTGAGTGAAAGAAAACTGAATGCCTCCCGTTTCAAAAGACATTGTGGTGGTAGACTACTACGATTGACTCATCACTCATTCGGGGCACTGGCATCACAAAGACAATCTAGGTCTAATCTTTGGTAGTAAGGACTGCTATATCTTATCCCCCCTGCAAGTGGCAGAGCTAGGCTGCAATTTGGCTCTCAGGAGAGGAGACGGTAGTGTCACCATGATACACCACAATCTTGTACCTCGCCATCTCCCCAACTGGCTCTTGGTCACTGCAGGCCGCACCTTGGCGTCACGAACAGGATGATACCTCCGCGCCAGGTGTGTCAAGTTGCCAGGTGCAGTTTTCCATGTCCGCCTGTGTTGGATTACAAAAAAGGAAAAAGAAGAAAAAGCCAACAGCACAGGAATGTACATGTCAAAGATGCCCTACAAGTTAGAGGAGGACTGAGGATTTGTGTTCCTTGGGGGGGAAAAGGACTCCTTGTTTCCAAGTGTGTCAGAAAGATGTGCAAAGGAAGTAAGCGTGTCAAAGATATGTGTGTTAATTTGTTCAAGAGCACTTGTTTCTCATTGAAAAGCAAAGCTCTTATGTTGTACTGGAAAATGAAGAGTTGAAAATGTGAGTAAAAGAAAACCAAGTGCCTCCAGTTTTGAAAGACATTGTGGTGGTAGACTCATTTATTTACTGCGAGTGACTCATCATTCATCTAAGGGTACTGGCATCACAAAGACAGGCTGCACTTTGGCTCTCAGAAGAGGTGCCACCATGATACACCACCATCTTGTACCCTGCTGTCTCCCCAACTGAAGGCCTGGCTCTCGGTTGCTGCACAACCACCACATCAAAATGGGCCACCCAAACCAAGGATGATGTACTGTGATTCATCTGTCCACAACGCTTGCTTCCACTCATCTACAGTTCAAGAATGATGCTCCAAGCACCATCACAAGTGCCTCTGTTCATTCACTGCTGTAATGTTGGGCTTGTGTGCAGCCACTCGTCCATGCTAACCCTCCGCATGCAGTTCCCTATGAATGGTTCTGGTGCTGATGGATGTAAAAAGTGCCTGTGAGAACTCCTAAGTGAGTGTTTTGGCAGACAATATGTGTGATGCTTTCACAGCTGGCACAAGGCTTTGTTGACCACGTTATGTCAGTTTACGAGGTCTCACTGTGCACACACCTCATGTTTTCCATTTCCAAATAACATTGCCAATACTAGATTTTGGAAGCTCCAAAAGTGCTGTGATGTCCCGTACTGATTGATTGCTCAGGTGACATCCCACCACCATACTCCATTCTCAACTCTATGCTCTTGTGGCATTCTGATGGTTTCTGCATTGGGTTATGCCTGTGTGATACTCTCCTTTTATACCTAATGCTCACACATCCGATTTACATATCCTCTTCATCTAACGGCAGAGGATTGGTGAGGAGTCCAATACTTTTGGCAACATTGTATATTCTAGAAGAGAGATACCATCAGGGCATTGCAGGGAGTACTACTGTCAAGGACCCAAGCAAACACATTGTAAGAGCAGTGAGACTATGGAACTCTCTATTTGAGGACATGGTGATGACGAGTTTAGAAGGATACTGGACGCCTTTCTCAAGCCTTACAATATTGTATATTATAGTCCTTAACTACTTCAAAAAGGTCGGTGATCCAGGGATTATTCTGATTGCCAGACTTAGAGTCAGGAAGAAATTTTTTCCCCTTAAATGAGAGAAATTGGCCTACTTTCAACCTAATTGTTTTTTTTATTTCCTATGCATCAACATTGAGGTAACAGGCTGAACTAGATAGACATATGTCTTTTTTCAGCCTAACATACTACATTACTATGTATGTTTGTATATTTTATATGGAATACATAAAGCTTATGTTTTAATTTCTTTATCAATAAAGTGGGCTTTTTTTGTCTGTGAGTTCCTATTCCATTTGGCATTGACCCAACTTGTATACTTGACTGCCTCTTATTGCCTGCTGCCAATCCTGACCTCTCCCTTTCTACCTCTTACAACTGAACTCCACCTATCTCAATCTGTGCTCTGTCTAATTAAGATTTCTGCCCTTTGCCTTGGTACATCTGCCAAGTGTGCATGTGAACTGAATGTAAAGAGGGGAAAAAGACGATGCCAGACAGCTCTGGTAGTGGCTTATCTGCCAAGAACAAAAGGATCGGGCAGTTGAAATCCAACTACCTGATTCTTAGTTCCCCCAATATCTGCTATCTCTAGAGAGTTGAAAGGTCTCCATACACATAAGATGATGGGTCGGTTCACCGAACTTGGCGGGATTGGCCCATTCATAACCAATGTGTTTTGCCATCCCTACCCTCTTCCACTTGTAAGAACATTGATACTTACCACTCATGAAGGTTGTTTCCGGCTTGGCTATCATTGGTGCCATCACCCATCATCAGGGTAAACAGAAATAGTAAATTACAGTATTAAATGTATATGATTAGAGCCATTTCATGCTTGCTTGAAGAAGGCACCAAGGTGGCCCCAAACACGTTGCAGTTGTATTGCAAACAATTCTACGGATTCTCGTCTAGTTGCACAATTTCATTAGTAGCCTCACAGGTTAAAAATATTGAAGTGCAGTAAGTAGAATATATTCCATGTGTTTTACAGTGTACTAAAACCGAACGTGGAGCACAATTGCTAAAGGCGACTTTTTACCAATGCTCACTTATCACAAAATCAATTGCTGTATAATGTTGCTTTCTATGTTCGCTCATGGAACTAAAGACTCACTAGAGTACATGGCATCTAGGATATATTTTATGCTTCCATAGAATATGACAAAACGAGGGACTTATCATTGTCTCGTAGCTGTAAAATTGGTGAAAGACATACTGAAAACTAAAAAGGGGGATTGGCTTCATATGTAACAAGCAAGACATCTTTGAAGCAGCTTAGAATAATTGAGAATTTTGACTTTAAAAAATGGGCATGGTATGGTGTCGTTTAGGTGAGGCTTGGTGGTTGTAGACATTTAATTGGGTTAGAAGGATCCCTTCATGATAAAAAAAATTATAAAATGTCCTCCTTCTTGTACCCCTATCGATCAGTTGTAATCTTTTGGGAAACCAAGCAGAAAATGATCAGTTTTCCTGCAGCACCCCCACAGGAGACTTTCAGCATTACATAGTGTCCATTCACATGAATGTGTAATGCAGGAAAGGACAGATCCTTCAGAGGGAGAGATGTACTTTATAATTGTTCTCCATTTTGGCCAAGAGATGCAGACCCGACAACCTCCTCTATTAACTTGGCCAGTGAAGGGTGATTACAGAGAGCTTCTCTCTCACTCTGGAGGACCTCGCCTGTCCTAAGTTACACAAACAACTCATTGATATGAAAGGACATTGTGTAATGCTTGATTTTCCCTCTGGGGACGCTGTGGGAAAATTAAAAAGTTTCTGATGGAATTCCCAACAGATCACAGCTGGACGTTGGGAATCCCAGAAGAGGGATACTTTATGATCAGCATATTGTCAAGAGACCTGTCTAGTGTCCAAAGTGGTGCAATTAATATATTCCAAATGCTAGGGCTGACAATTTTATTGTAATGGCCTAGGACTAGAGATGAGTGGACGTGCTCGTTTAGAGCAATTAATTGAACGAGTATCGCTTTTTTCGAGTAACTGCTTACTTGGGCGAAAAGATTCGGGGGGTGCCGCGGGTGAGCAAGGGGTTGCGGGGGTGGGGGAGCAGGGGGGAAAGAGGGAGCTCCTCCCTGCTCCACCCCGCCGCCCCCCAGCGCCCCCCGAATCTTTTCGCCCACGTAGGCAGTTACTCGAAAAAAGCGATCCTCTCTCGAGTCATTGCTCTAAACGAGCACGTTCGCTCATCTCTACCTTGGACCATCAACAGTAATAATGCTCCTACATATGGGCTATGGGCTGTTTGCTCATATATGGTAAGAGCCTCCATTACATCACAGGGATACTTTATTGGGGGTTACCAATCTATGTCTGTTCCATTGTTTTGTGCCATACAAGAGAGTAAAGTATGTATATGAGGGTTTTTTTCTGATCCCCACCATTGGAGAACAGCTATTACAGTAGTAGTACAGCTATTATAGCTTCTGATCCTGCTGCTAGGAGTGTTAGCAATGCCCACAAGCTTGTTACTGTATGATGAAAGCCCTCAACATGATGCCGCGACTGACTATTGTCCATTACATACATTTTAGTCATGGCCCCACAAGGGAAATTTGACCCAATGGAACTACCTGGAAGAGGAGTAAAGCAACTTCAATAAAAAAAATTCTAAAAAAAAAAGCCCAGTTAATTTTCACTACAGATTATCCTATTATTCCTATTGGCACAAATGTAATAAGCAAAAATAATTATTTCTCCGAGATCATTTTTCTGAGCTCCAAACTTTTGCATTTTGGGAATATATTTCAATGAAATTATTTTTTAATTATTGTAGTGATTCAGAAAGAAGAAGGAGAAATCACATTTGTGCAGGAGAAGTCTCCGCATTAACATGGATTCCCCCTAGGATCTGAGTTATTGGTGTGCGAGCTCATTAACAGTAATTATTTCACTCCACAACCTAAAAAGATAAGATGGCGGCGCGTCTCGGTAAGAAGCAGACAGTTAATTTTCATGCGGAAAGTTATCGGGATGGGTTAAAGAGGTTTTCAGTGTTATAGAAATACAGCTTAGTCAGCGTATAAGTTCTGAAACTTTATGATCTATTTTGTTTCAATTCCTCAACTTTTCAATCTAGCTGTCAGTGAATGTGAACACTGTTTACTGAATGACGACCCTTACAGTATGTAGCTAGTTGTAGGGGACAACTCTCTCACCAGTGTGCTTTGCCTCTCTAGTCTGAAGTTTTCCCGTTTTGTGTTGCTATCATGGCGGCTGAGCTGGCTTGTGCCATAACAATAGCACTATCATATCTCTGGAACGGAGGGAAGTCCTTGCCCTACCTGACAATGGTGGGGCTAAGCCTAGCAGAAGAACAGGGAGACCTCATGAAGAGTCTAGTGTGACCACATGAAGAGCAGAGGGACCTGTAGCAAGTTATATAGCCAGGTCCATGTGCACTAAGTTCACCAGAATGGTGTATTCAAGGGTAACCATTACCAAGCACTTGCGAAGGGAAAAGTGGTTTGGCACAAAAAGTAGTGGATTATGCCAGTGACCCATGGAGGTGCCAGTAGACTCCACAGTGTTTTACTAGGGACAAGATGCAGCCAACACCCAACCTTTACCTATGAGGACACAATATGGTAGCAGGTAGCTTTATCTGTGACCCACGGAGACAAATTCTTCACTCCCAGATTAGGGCACATGTCACAAGGCACAACCATTCTCAGAAGGGAATAGTGTAGGGCTGACGTCCTCCTCTCTAATTTAGACTGCTTGATCATTGTGGCAAAAAAAAATTGCGCTGGAGATCTGCGAAGTTGACTGCAGAACAAACCTGGGTTTAATGATACATAAGCCATTATTGCTTGATGCTGGTCTTGTTAATATCCAGGCCCTAGCCACCTTAAACTCTGACCCACCATAATACAGTCATTCACTGAGCCATCCCTCCCACTCTGCACACTTACCTCTGGGAGAGTCGATGCCTGACAGTTCTGGCTGGAAACTCCTTGGGATTTATTTGCACGCAACAGGAGGCAAGAACAGCACTGGAAAAGGCAGAGATGGAGGCAGAGCCGCAGCACTGGAGAAGAGGCATGGGAGGAAATGTTTTTGCTACCTTTGCTTACAATAGGTTGGGACTGAGAAGAGGCCATTTGGCCATTGATCCTCCTGCTCGAGGGGTGTAGCTAAGGGCTCAGGGGCCCAGATGAAAAAGTTCAGCTAGGGCCCCCACACCCTCTTACAAGACTTGATACCTGCTGTCTGTGGTCTGCTCGGAGTTCTGCAGCATCACTGGGTCTCTTAGGAGGCCCACCCATGTGACATAAGCAACCAGGGATGTTGCTAGAAGTCTGAAAAGATTAGGGGCATGAGCCAATAGTAAATTGGGGCCCGTTCGGCGCTATCTGGTTTCCCAAATGAAGCAGGTAAATGCAACTCCTGCCGCAGATGTGAAAGCAACCTAAGTTAGATACTGCAGTTTACCTCTCGGATATTGCTATATAATGCAATCACCATATAATAGTCAGACACCAGCTCTACACAGTGACAGTGATTATATTGCATTTGGGGTTACTTTACACAAAATGACTGTCGGGATATATACAGGAGATGTATAACTGATACCAGCTGCACATATATAATTATATACAGGAGATCCCCAGGTTATACCAGCATGATCCATATCACTAAATACAGGAGATGTATAACTTATACCGGCTGTACATATCTTATTAAATATAGAAGATATCCAGGTTATACCAGCATGCTCCATATCACTATATACAGTGATGTATAACTTATACTAGCTGTACATATTTAGATACAGGAGATACTGTCGGTATTATTGCATCTTGACGCCACTGGAAGCTAAGGTTTTGACAGGAGGAATGGCCCCCTCTCACCCCCAGCTGCTGATAGGGTGAAGGCACAAAGGTTCTAGCAGCACAGTGTGGATAGATTTGTGCCCACGCTGCAGCCTTACCCTCCGGGTTACTATAGTTCTTAGCCTTACAGTATTACCTGTAAATGATGCCATGGTACCACTGTAACATGGCAGCATTTACATGTCATAATGTAAGGCTAAGAACTATAGTAACCTTGAGGGTAAAGCTGCAGCGCTGGGAGAAATCAATGCAGACGCTGCAGCTTGTCTCATGCGTCCCGCCCGCCATTGAAGCCAAGCGTGGTACTTGGCCAGCCGCTCACATCTCGGTCCCGGGCGCAGCCTTACTCCTACATCCCCTCCGCCGCCTAACGCCTCCGTCCTGGACAGTGGCTGTCTGCTCCACTGTGACGGCAGCATCAGTGGTCCATGACGGACGTTCCTGGGAAAGCACTGTCAGTTAGGTTTGGCCTCCCTGCTGCCGACGGCGCGCAGCGCTTCTACGCTCGGGGGCCTGCCACCACCGCCGGGGAAGGCACTTGTTCCAGCCAGAGCTTCTACTGTGAGGGGGCTATCGCCTTCTGGGCTGCCGCCGCCAGGAAGGCACTTGTTCCTGGGGGTGCGTGGCTGCAGTGTCAGAGGGCGCTGTATGGATTTTCTATTACTCTGTAGTACCCTTGCAGGACCTGAAGGCGAACACCCTGTGCAGCCAATCACATTCAGGGGATGTCACCCCCTCCTGTCAATCTTGACTCCACCAGGAATTCATGGTGGCGTCAAGATACAATAATACCGATGCTATCATACCAAGTCAAACCAGCAGGTTATCACATTTTCCAGTCTCTTAGTCTCATACTGCTGCTATACTAAGCACCTGACTCCACCCCCAGCTCATTTTGCACTGAGAACATGCTGCTGAAGGTGGAGTCAGGTTTTACAGTAGCTGCATGAGACTAAAGGCCCATTTAGACAGGACGAATATCGGGCAAACAATGCCTGACACCCGTCCCCACACTATACGCTCCCGTGCTCCTGCACAGGAGCTAGTATTGCTGGATCACAGCGGGGAGGCTGCAGTATAAAGGATCGCTGATGAGCTGATCGCTGATCGCTCAGTGTAAATAGCAGCCATTCAACACAGAACAGCTGCTATGTTAAGTCAATGGACAGAGGCAGGGGAGAGCGAGGAGAGAAATCTCCTGCAGCTGCACCGACCCCTGCTGGCTGCTCTGTGAGCGAGCCAGCTCTACTAGCTCCCATGCAGCAGCACTGGAGCGAGGACACAGAGGGACAAGTGTCAGACATCATTTTTTTTTTTTTATAAATCAATGTTTATTGGTTTTGTGAGAATTACAGAAACAAAAACAGTCAGAAGTAATAATAAGAGGTACAAACAGCATTCCAATATACTTTTCGTGTCACCTTGGTTATCCCAGTTGGAGACAACCAAAGTGGCTAAAAACGATTCAGAGGGAAAGGAACTTTACTAGAATCAAACTCTATGAACCTCTTCTATGAAAAAGAAGAGAATGAAAAGGGAGGCTGTGGCAACCGCGCTGATAGCCCTGAATATATAAACAGCCACCTGCTGTTTTCTGACGCACAGGACGAATAACGGTACAAATAGGATAAGTTGGGGGGGGAGAGGGAGGAGGAAGATGGTGCTCTCCAGGATAGGCCGGTCCCGGAATGTCAGTTTGAAATGCTGCCCAAAGGGTTTTTCACCGGACACCATCAGGTGCCGAGAAGATCAACTCGGGAGCAACATGGGCGACAGGGGGGGGAGGGGGGAGGTTTCAAGAGAGGCATACATGGTATGGATGGGGTGCCTGTCCGCCGTAACCCTTACGCTTCCTCTATGGCTCAACCCTGAATCGCTCTCCTGATGGCCCGCCAGGGCCCCCAGATCTCTAGGAACCTGTCATGCGTTCCATTGGACCAGCTTGAAAGTTCTTCTAGGTTTGCTAGCATATTGACTCTGGCCCTCCAAAGAGTTAACGTGGGAGGGACCTTCTGCTTCCACATCACTGGAATAAGGGATCTAGCTGTATCCACCAGGAGAGCGATCAGTCTATGCTTGGTCGGGCGAAAGGTAGGGGTAGGTCTCCACAGGAAGACCACATCAGGGGAGAGCACCAAATCGGGGGAGATCTTTTTCATCTCACCCGCCACGCTGCTCCAGAAGGGAGCTATAATCGGACAGTCCCACCATATGTGGAGATAAGAACCCGTGGAGCTCCCACACCTCCAACACTCATTCCCTGCCACCAGCTTGTGATCGTGTAGCCATTGCGGGGTCCTGTACCACCGCGCCAGGAGTTTATAATGGGACTCCTGGGCGGTAACACAAGCGGAGAGCCCAAATGCTGTTTTTAAAATCGATCTGGTCTCACTATCAGATAGAGTGATGCGAAGTTCTATCTCCCAGGAGATGAGGAAGGCAGGTTTCGTCCGGGAAGGGCGAGATACGTAGTTCTTGCGAATGTGAGCTATTTTTCTCAGGGAGGGAGTGGAGAGGTTACTAATCGCGGTTTCAAAATGGGTAAGTGGCCTGGAGGAGATGCAGGTTTTCCTGAAATCATTTAGGGTTCTCACCATATGGGTCAGAGTCAGGAAGGGGAGGGGGCGATTAGGTAGGAGCTCATTTAGGGTAGTGAGGGGTGCTTCCTGGGTGAGGGCGAATACATCTTGAAAGTGTTTTTCAGAAAGCATCCTCCAAGCCCGTGTCGAGCATGAGTCCAAAGGAAGATTCATATATTTGTAAAGGGCAGATAGTGGTGTGCGTGGGGAAGGGGGAGGCGCCAGAGTTTTCCCTAGGGCGCCCCATGATTCCATCGCCCCCTCCAAAAGGGTTTTTTTTCTGCGAACCTTACACCTCCTGTTCTCTGGGAACCAGAGGTCCTCCACCAAGGTAGGGCCATAGGACCCTTTTGCTAAGCGCTGAATCAATGGGTCTCTATTTGGATGTGTGAGTTCTATCCAGTGATTCAATAGGTTAGCTAGATAGAATTCACGCGGACAGGGTAGGTCCACTCCTCCCTCCGTGCGCCCCCTAGTCAGAAGGCTGTAGGCCAGTCTGGGTTTTTTTCCCATCCAGAGATATCTGGAGAAAAGTGAGCGGAGCGTCTTAAAGAAGCTGGGTGGGAGATATATAGGGAGGAGCCTCATCTTATAGACGATAATGGGGATAATATAGGTCTTCAAGATGTTCCTACGGCCTAACCAAGAAATAAAGGGGAGATCGTAAGAACGTAATAGCTTCTTGATTTTCGTTAGGGTGGGGAGGAAATTTATCGCAAACAGGTCCTCCGCCTTCTTCGTTAATTTTATACCCAAGAAGTCAATGGCCGAGTCGGACCACGAAAAGGGGGATATTTTCTTGATAGCCTTGAATCGGGAAGTGGGAATTGAAACGTTTAGGGCCACGGATTTAGTAAAATTAATTTTAAAATTAGAAAGGTCTCCGAAGGTCTCCAGTAGGGAGGTAAGGCGAGGAAGCCCCTCCTCCGGGTTAGTAATAAGAAAGACGATATCGTCGGCATATGCTGCCGTCGACAGGACCTCGTTCTCGATTCTCAAACCCTGTACAAGCGGGTCTAGTCTGATCTTTTGGAGGAGTGGCTCCAGAGCGAGTATAAAGAGGGTGGGGGAGAGGGGACACCCCTGCCTAGTACCGTTTTTTATATCAAATGGTGGGGAGAGAGAATTATTAATCTTAAGCCTTGCGTGGGGCATTGCGTAAAGAGAAAAAATTGCCGATACAAATTTGGGGGGAATGTTAAAATGGAGCAAGACTTGTTCCATGTACAGCCAATTCACGCGGTCAAACGCCTTTTCGGCGTCCGTGCCTACTAAGGCGAGTGGTATGTTATGGGTTTGAGAGAATCTGGCTGCATATAGGAGCCTTAAGCAATTATCTCGTCCCTCTCTACCCCCTACAAAGCCCGTTTGTTCTGGGCTGACTAGGGAAGTAACGTGTTTCTCTAGGCGTTTTGTTAAGATTTTGGCCCATAATTTCATGTCGAAATTAATCAGGGAGATGGGACGGTAGCTCCCACAGGACTCAGGGTCCTTGTTATCTTTATGCACCAGGGTAATGTGCGCTTCCTGCGCTTGTCTAGGCAGGGGGGTCCCACTCAGGAGAGAATTATAAAGCTCAGTTAGTTTGGGGATAAGGGAAGTGATAGGGGTCAATCATTATTAATCAATAACCTAACATAAGAAAGATAAGGAAACAGTGTAATAAATGTGACATTAGTTATTTGGTTATATAATGTTATGTATTATATGTAAAACATTCCGGAAGTTGCTAGTAGAATTTGGATATAGAATCATATGTAAAAAGGTATATTCAAGCGTTTATTTGAATATTGATTTTAAAATACTAAATGTATGATTAATTAGATTTTATTCAGCTATCTTACTGAATACCAACTTACCAACTTTGTGCTGACTCCCAGTAGGTGGCTGGACCAGTTTTGTCTATGTGAAAAGTAGAAACAATGTCCCCTCTTTTGATGTGCAAATTGTTGATGGATCTTTAAGATTACATTCTGACTAAGTAGGTACTCAGACAGCCAGGAGACAATCTTTATTATCACATGTAATTGTTTTATGTATAGTTCAAACAGCTTTGTTGATACCTTTTGTTTAAAAGGCTTTTGATTTACAGCCCTATTGTAATCTGTTGGAATGAGGGTTTGGTCAGCAAAAGTAGAATGAAACTAGGTATTGGAAACGCCTTCTTTACAACTTGCATATAAACTAGCAATGTACAACAATAAACAGAATTCATACTGATATCACTAGACGGTCTGTGTAGTGGCTTATTATGGTTCTCTATGAGTACTCTATATAATATTTCCTCTTAATTTGGATACAGGCAACATTCGCATTACGGTCTGCGTTCCAGACCCCCCACAGTTTATTTGGCGCCCAACGTGGGGCAGAAGCTAACTCCTTACCTGCAGCCGATACCTGACTACACTACCTGCCGACCAGCCGGACGAGAGGCCACGGGACCCCAGATCTACAAAACACCGGTATACGGTAAGCTCTTGACTTGCCACTCAAGCTCTGGGCTCTCCTGACTTCATTCAGTCCTCGTGTCGACAGGGGGTGAGTTGCTGTATGTTATATAGGACGCTTCTGCCTGTTATTTACGGTGTTCTTAGTGACCGTGCTAGACGGAAGAACTCTTGTGTGTATATTGCCATGTTGCCTGTAGTAATTGTTGAAATCTGTACGTTGATAGTCTGTGTCGTGTTAGCCATAATTTGCTTTTACTGAGTCTGTTATAATATCACCAGAAGTTCCCTTAGAAGAGAGGTCTGGTCTCCCCTAAACCCCCCCTTAAGGAGTCCGTAAAACTATTCCAGGACCAGGGGTCCTTAGTGTACTCTGTGAAATAGAAGCCTGTGTGAAATAAAAGCCTCTGTGAAATAGAAGCCTGTGTGAAATAAAAGCCTGTGTGAAATAGAAACCTGTGTGACAAATAGAAACCTGTGTGACAAATAGAAACCTGTGTGACAAATAGAAACCTGTGTGACAAATAGAAACCTGTGTGACAAATAGAAACCTGTGTGACAAATAAGGTTCTGTGTGCCATAAGCTGTGTGAGAAAGGGAAGGGGGAGACGATTGCAGACAAGTGTATAAAATATAGAAAGATAGGACTTAGAAAAGCAGGAACCTTTAACTATGAGTTCTGGCAATAGTACGGGAAAAAGCATGAAAGATATCAGAAACGCCGGTCTAGAAAAAGGAGTAGAGGCCATAATAAGATATAGCAAAAACGTAAATGTAGAACAATGGGATTGTGCACCGAAGGATGACGGCATACTTGTGTACTCATCCCCGGTGCCAAACCCGGCTAGGATGTACCCGGTCCTACCAACCGCGGACAGCTCCGACATTCTTCTTGACTGTCAGGATTGTCCCAGGTGCGGACAACAAAACCCTTTACGAAGACAAATGGCTTTAACTATGTGTAGACGGGAAAAGAATGAAACTATTGAATGTTATTTTAGTAGGCTGGGAACGAAGGCTAGGGACATTGGTTTCACCCTCTGTGCAGATGAAGTGTACTACCCAATGATGTGTGAGGTGTTCATGCAAGGCATCGGCCCATCATTGGCAGATAAAGTAAAGGCATGTACCCCCGGCTGGCGACAAGCCAAGCCCATGGACTTGTATAAAAAGGCAGTAGGGTTTGCTATGGATGAGAAGCGCCCTGTAGCGGCGGTTAAATACTATAGCAACCAAGGGGGAAAGGTGCAGTTCCAGGACAGACCCAACAGAGGAATACGTAAGTGTTATAATTGCCGCAAGAATGGCCACCTGGCCAAGAATTGCCCTTGTCCCAAGAACCCTCATGATCAGGAGACAGATCAGGGCACCACTCCCAGCGGCGACAACGCACCGCATCGCCGGAATCTGTCCCAATGAAAACCACTATCGTTTGTCTTGTAAGTCTTGTTGTTATGTAAACTAATCTTTGTTGTACGTCTTAGTGTTCTTGTAATGTCTAATTTCTAAGTGTAAGAAAGTTATACCCCACTCACATCTGTGGGTGTTCAAAAGAACAATGAAGTATATATATACTGGGTGGTTTTTTTTTGGTTTTTTTTTCCTGAGTGTAAAGAAGGTATGAGCTATGGGGGGGTTGTATTGTCTCTGTAGTAAGGAATGGTGTAAGCAGACTGTGCAGGTTAATAGGGAACAAAGAAAGTGTAGTATAACTTGTTAAAAGAAAGAAAAAAAAAAGCAAGTCAATGAGTTAAGGAAAGGTAGAAGGTTTAACAATGCACGGTAATAATAGTTGCTATCTGGAGTGGTGAATATAAGTATGTGGGTGGAAATGGGCATAAGTTGTATTATGTTTGTCATTGGGTAGCCTATTCTGAGCGAATCGTGTAAAAACCGCGGTACTAAGAGTTTTTCTTATCTATACATAATTCGCTCATTATTGGAAGTCTGGTGTACAGTAAATACAATCCCAATTTCTACTTCACATATTATCAGTCTGTATGAGTGAATTAAAAACCCCAGTGAGTGTGAATTCGTGTATTAATGAAGGGCCCGTATGAGAGTTAGATTGTGTTATATGGTATATACTGTCCGGTGGCTAGAAACTAAATGAGGCAAGAAAGACCAAACGCTGAGCCAGACCACAGGGGGTGGAGCTAGGTGATGTAAGGAGATGGGAGGGAAGAACAATAGGAAGAGGTGTTCTTCCACCCTCAACACAGACCAGCCTAGGAGAGAAGTATACGTCTAGTAATTACTAATAATTAATGCTGTTTAAAGTCTGAATGTTTTAGTTGCTTATTAATATCTTAGCTATTGTTTCATAGAGATAAAATTCAGGGTCATAGAAAGGAAGACAGACGCTGATGAAATAAGAAACTTGTAATGAATTATGTGAATTATACGGTCTTAAAAATAGAGAACATATAGGGATTTTTTTTTTAAGATATATTTTAGTTTCTTTGCTTTTTGTGTAAATGTCAGTTCTGTGATTGGTTGGACGTCTATATCACTGCTAAATGCTGTTAGTACTGCACTGTCTCTGAGAGAATGTTCTGTAGGAGAGACATGCAAACGACCAGCATCGAAGGGGTGGAGCTAGATAATGTAAAAGTAGGTAATGTTTCATCCTTCTTTTGTCTACAAAGGAGGGGGTGAGGAGCTTGGGCAGTTAGGAAATTTTTTTTCTTCTTAAATTTGATGAGACATTGCAGGCAGGATGTGGATTATTCTGCCTTGTTGTAATTCATGTCTGTTATTTGTACTAATATCTTACAAGCCTTATCTGCATCCATCAAATTTTCACCGGATGGATCGGTACAGGTTGAGACCTCAAGTGACAGTTCAGAGGAGGTTTGTAAACTAACTGCTCTCTTGGTGGATCCGGCTCATGTATTTGTCTTGATAGCTACTGCAGAAACTCAGCTTTCCGCAGGTCCTGACAAATAGTAAGCCACCTCCAAGACAAACTCCAATTCCTGAGTCATTGCTTAGCCCAAGGAACTGGATATCTGACATAGGTGATCCAGGTATTGCAGGTCAGCAATTTCTAAATTTTTAATTTTTAATTTTGCTACAAGGTTCTGATCTATTTTAAATAGAATACCAGCCTGATTGTCTAGCAGTAATTGGTGCAAGGGGTTTCAGGAGTGCCGATTCAGCTGGCAGAAACTGAACCACTAGAGGTAATGTTTAAAGGGTCACGATGCCTCATGCGCTTCCTTGTGCTGGAAAGTCCTGAAAGCATATTGGGAACCGAAATGATGGGATCCTTGGGATCTTGTATCGAATTTCACCCGTCCGGTGAGGCTCGTATACACCCCAGGTCTGAAAGTCACCCGACCTTCGGTCGGATGGCAGCAGACCTAGCGACACCTCTCCCTGTCTTCACTCTTACGCACGCAGAGAAACAAGTTCTTAGTGTCGTTCCTTTGAGCCTTTGGGCTACCAGTCAGACGGACCTCGACAGACTGTCTGTATTTGTTTGTATTTAATTTCAGAGGAAAGCAGTACTGTTGGATAGTGCTGCCACAAGGGGCACAGTATAGCCCAATACCAGTTCACCAGATTCATGAAACTGGTATTAGACGCCTGGCCAATTCGCGAGGGCACCGCCCTCTTGTAATATGTTGATGATTTGTTTTTATTTTCTTTTATGTACTGCTGACACAAATAGTTACCTCAATGCATCACTAAGCCTTTTGTGTTTCCTCCATCAGAGTAGAATGGCTGCAAAGCCAGCAAAGAGAAACTTCTTAGATCACACCATGGTGATCTACACCCCACATGACATACATGGTATCCTGACACAGGTAAGCCGTAGACATCTGTCTCTTGCTAGACGGATCAAAATGGAACTTGCATTTACACTCTTCATCCAATGTCTCATTTCAACGTTGCACCACTTTGAATCCGGCCACCTTATTGCCATTAGGTGACACTGATTCAAATGGGGGAGTAAGTACAGAGGACCAGCTTTTTGCAAATTCTCTGACTGATGAAGAGGAGGCCTTTTGACGCAGAACACCAGCATGATTGTGACAGCTGGGTTCGCACATGTCACTGACAAACCCCTCCTAAACCCCCACCTTGAAATGTTTGTGGATGGATCTAGATACCTGAATGACAAAGGAAGGTTTGTAACAGGTTTTGAAGTAGTCACACTGAATGAGATGCTTGTACAAAAACCACTGCCGCCACACATGTCAGCGCAGGAACTGAGGCCTGTACGATTGAAAAATATACCACTACTAATATCTACACTGATTCCAGGTACGCCTTTGGTACTGCACACGATTATGGACCCATCTGGCGGTCCAGGAGCTTTCTCACGGCACAAGGCAAGCCCATTAAGCTATCATGTTGCCAGGACAGGTGGCCATAATAAAGGTTAAAGCACATACGCAGGGGCAGTCACCAGAGAACAAGGGGATAGGGCAGCCAAGGCTGCAGCCCTCCTGGACAGTACGCAAGACCCCTTGTGCTGTAAGTTGGATCTTGGTCCCACCACTCTTGTTGATTTGGGATTTGGCGTCCTACGGGACGTAGATGATGTACCAGCGGCTGCCTACACCCACCTCGCCGTCCTAGCTCACGGGAAAGTGCATGCCTCTCGGAATGCCATGGTTTCTGTTATGGACAAGGTATGGTATGCTCCAGGGTTGGACAGGTTGGCGAAGGCATATGTGAAGGCATGTGAAGTGACCACTGTATCCTATTCAGAGATTACAAATCGATTACATCCAGCTTCCCAAATCAGGCAGGTATGAGTACGTCCTTGTGTGCGTGGACCTGTTCAAAGCCACCGCACAATGTACAGTGACTAAACTTGTGTCAGAACTTGTATGTAGATTTGGGGTACTAGAGACAATTGAGAGTGACAGAGGTACACAATTTACAGGTTAAGTGATGCGAGAGGTGATGTCAGCCTTGGGGTGGAACAAGCGTTTTACACTCCATACCACCCGCAGAGTTTAACAGAGTTGAAAGAACTAAAATGATATGCTTAAGTTAAAAGAAGTGTTTGGCTCTATGCCAAGATTAGGCCTGTACCATCCACAGGCCCTACAGCAGGGGTGTGATAAGGTTATTGAATATGTACAAGAGCTATGTCGTAAACTGAAAATAACACCCGATCTAGTGTTTTCCCCAATTCCAGACCCTGACAACCTAGAGGGGACTCATTTCTTGCCACCTGGAGATTGGGTGGTCGCAAAAAGACACGTAATAAAGGCCTTGGACCCAAGGTTTGACGGACAATACCAAGTTCTGTTGTCAACACCTACTTCTGTAAAAGTGGATACATGCCTCCCACTGCAAGAAAGCTCCCGAGCCAGAGGAAAAGTGATGGGTGGGATCCCGGCGTTGTTTGGGTGGGGGAGGTAATGGACATTTTGATTTTGACTTTTGCATTTGTCTTATTGGACTATCTTCTTATTGGGAAACACCACTACGAACGATCCACATGGAGAAGCGATGGACTGGATGGGCAAATATTTCCCACACGTGTATGCCCAACCTCAGGAGTGGAGAGGACATTTTGCGGACTTGTCTATTATCTGTCCCCACTCCTGTAGAGACTCTTCGAGACATACCCAAAAATACACCCCTTTAAGTGTCTAATATGACAATGACGATATTGATGTTGATAAATCTAAGATTACTGTATTGTAAACTTGATTGACTTGCAATATTTGATATTATGTCTTCATATCTTGATGGACATAGAGTGCACCATTCCTACCTGGGAACCCGACACCTATGGGTGACAGAACCAGGAGATAATGGTGGCTCTGGTGTCCAAATGGGGGAATGATAGGGGTCAATCATTATTAATCAATAACCTAACATAAGAAAGATAAGGAAACAGTGTAATAAATGTGACATTAGTTATTTGGTTATATAATGTTATGTATTATATGTAAAACATTCCGGAAGTTGCTAGTAGAATTTGGATATAGAATCATATGTAAAAAGGTATATTCAAGCGTTTATTTGAATATTGATTTTAAAATACTAAATGTATGATTAATTAGATTTTATTCAGCTATCTTACTGAATACCAACTTACCAACTTTGTGCTGACTCCCAGTAGGTGGCTGGACCAGTTTTGTCTATGTGAAAAGTAGAAACAATGTCCCCTCTTTTGATGTGCAAATTGTTGATGGATCTTTAAGATTACATTCTGACTAAGTAGGTACTCAGACAGCCAGGAGACAATCTTTATTATCACATGTAATTGTTTTATGTATAGTTCAAACAGCTTTGTTGATACCTTTTGTTTAAAAGGCTTTTGATTTACAGCCCTATTGTAATCTGTTGGAATGAGGGTTTGGTCAGCAAAAGTAGAATGAAACTAGGTATTGGAAACGCCTTCTTTACAACTTGCATATAAACTAGCAATGTACAACAATAAACAGAATTCATACTGATATCACTAGACGGTCTGTGTAGTGGCTTATTATGGTTCTCTATGAGTACTCTATATAATATTTCCTCTTAATTTGGATACAGGCAACATTCGCATTACGGTCTGCGTTCCAGACCCCCCACAGAAGCACCAAGGGATTTGTAGTATATAAGGGGGAGGCCGTCCGGGCCCGGGCTCTTGCCGGGTGGAGACGAATTTAGAAGGTCGCCCACCTCTTGTGGAGTGATCGGAGACAAAAAGGATGCAGCTTCATCCTCTTGGATTTTGGGGAGATTTAAGTCTATGAGAAAATGGTCAATTTGTTTTTTAACGATGGGAATGTTTTCAGCGGAGAGGGGGTCCCGTAGATTATAGAGGCAAGAATAGAAAGCTTGAAATTCTTTGGCAATTTCGGGGGTGGAGGTGACACGCTGACCTGAGGGGGATTTAATGGCCTTTATGAGATTTCTTGTTTGGGCTTTTTTAATGAGGGACGACGTAAACCTACTACCTTTGTTTCCTTGCGCGTATGAAATGTGTTTGAGGTAGAGATATTTTTTATTAAATTTAGCTTCTAGGAGAAGTTTAAGTTCTGTGCGAAGGAAACCAAGTTTTTCAGCAGATGCTTTACACTGGGAGAGTTTAGTCAGGCGCTCTAACTTGGCAATTTGAGAAAGTAGGTCGTCAATGTCCTTTTGCTGCTTCTTCTTTGCCCTGGAGCCAGCGGCAATCAGAAGTCCTCTCATAAAGGCCTTATGGGCCTCCCACACTGTCGGGACTGACAAGTCCTCTGAGGTGTTAAGTTGGAAGAATTCCTCTAGAGCTTTGCTTAACTGGGATCTGTCTTCCGCTGAATCAAGGAGAGATGGGTTAAGCCTCCACCTCCACTCACGCGGGAGGGAATTTGGAAGGTGGAGAGTCAGGTGGACTGGGGCGTGGTCCGATATGGCCATGGCGTCTATCATAGCTTTTTTTGAGTGTTGCAACAGGGAGGAGGAGACGAAAATGTAGTCTAAACGCTGGAAGGAGGAGTGGACCTGCGAGAAAAAAGTATAATCCTTGGTGGATGGGTTAAGACATCTCCAGGCATCAACTATGTTTAGCTGTGAAATGCACCTAATGAGTTTGCTCAACTTTTTCTGCGAGATTTGGGATTTCCCTGACGAGGAGTCCATATCAGGGGATAGAGTGAGGTTAAAGTCCCCTCCTAAAATGACCTGGCCACTAGCGAAGTGTTTGAGTATTTCTAATTGAGTTGTAAGCCATACTATCTGGTCTTTATTGGGGGCATAGAGATTTGCAAGGGTCACTTTATTTTCGTTAAGGCGTCCTCTCAGAAAGAGAACCCTGCCCTCCTCATCTGCGTAGCGAGCCTCACAAAAAAAATTAAGAGATTTGTGTATTAACGTTGACACACCTTTAGAAGCGGAGGAGGGGTGGGAGCTATGAAAAGCCATCGGGAACTGACCTCCAGGGAGGGATAAGCATCTGTCCCCTTTAAAATGGGTCTCCTGTAGGAACACTACCCCTGAGCCATACCTTTTCAGAAGAAGGGCCACGTGGTGTCTCTTGTTTGGGGAATTCAAGCCGTTGACGTTAAAGGTCGAGAACTGGAGAGGTCCTGTCATCCCGATCTCGTGGGCGGGCAGATGATTTCCTAACTAGGAGAGGAAAAGAGCAAGCAAATTACACAGGTGTAGGCCTAAATATCAAATCCAGGGGGGATCCCCTGGGCGAGCACCGGGTTAGAGGTAAGGAGTGGGGAGAGGAGGGGGAAAGGGGATGGAGCAAAATAGGAGGTAGACACAAGAGGAAAGAGCGGGTAGGGAGGTAGGTTGCAAACCACAACCTAAAATAGAGGGTTAAGGTCAACGGTTCCTAAAATTAAGGAGACCGCTGAGGTGGGGGGCGAGTTGTTTGGGCCCTACAAAGGAGGTCCAACAACTACTTTGGTATCGGCCTAACCAGATAGGCGCCCGCAGAGGCCCCGACACCAACAGGTAGAAATAGGGAGCATATAATCGCTACTAAAGGAGGAAAAACAGCGTTAGTGCAAATAATCTGCTTAAAACAGCAACAACGAACAATGTGATCAAAATAGGCGATAGCCCAAGATCTTCAATAACGAGAAGTGAATGTCAACTTGGAGACACATCACAAAAAGTCGCAATCACCCGGAGGGTCCGAACTGGATAAGTGTGAAGCCAGGTCGGCGTCCGGTGGGAGGCATAGTGAAGTTCTAGATGACATCACTTCTTCAGTCGTCAGGGGCAACAGGAGGGTCTTTGGCCTTCTTCTTTTTGTTTCTGGGCGACTTAAGGTTACTCGCCACCTGCCAGGATTCTGGGAGGGAAAGCTTTGGAAGCTTAGGGAACTCCGGAAGGGGGAGCCAGTTTGGCAGCTCTATTGGGTCCATCTCAAGGTGCTCCCAGCAATTACTGAGGTCGTCTGGAGTACGAATCAATAATCTGCGGCCGTTGTATGATATATTAATGCCGAAAGGGAAGAGCCACGCGTAGCGAATGTCTCTTGCTCTGAGGGCTTCCAGAAGAGGTCGCATAATTCGCCTCTTTGTAAGAGTAGCAGGGGATAGATCCTGGAAAATTTGGATTGAAGAGTCCCCGTATGTTAAATTTTTGTGTTGTCTGGCAGCTTTCAGGATGGCAGACGTGTCCTGGAAGGTGAGGAGCCTGCAGATAACATCCCTGGGGGGCTCTGCAGGCGGGGGAAGGGGTCTAAGAGCGCGGTGGATGCGTTCCACAGAAATTGTCGCCGCTCTGTCTTGCCCAAGTAGCTGGCCAAATATTTCAATGGCAACTTTAGACAGGGCCTCCGCTGCCCAGGATTCAGAGATTCCCTTGAAACGGATATTGCACCTCCGGTTACGATTCTCCAGGTCCTCCTGGAGAATGAGGGCTTTATTTAAATTGTCGTGCTGTTCCTTTAAGACTTTAGCCATGGCCAGGGCATGAGATGTAGCAGAGGCAGAGGCAGACTCCAGCTCCTCAACTCTGCCACCCATCTGCCTTATGTCAGCTTTTATCTCTGTTAGCTCGTTTATGAGGGGGGACAGAGCCTTTGAGATAAGCTCCTTCATAAATCCCCGGGACACAGGGCTGGAATCCTCTTCATCAGAGAACTCTCCCTCCCCCTCCTTACTGTAGGCAGATGCAGCCTCCGAGGCCGGCACTATCTTGATGGAAGGGTGGGGGGAGCGGGAGCTGTGCTCCTTCAGAAAGCGCTGCATCCCTGTCTGGCTTTTGGAGGTCCTGGGTGTGCAGGCTTGTTCTCCACCTTTGTCCCTTACAGGTTTGGGCATTTTGATGCTGCTATCAATGCTGTGGGTCCCCTGTGGGCGCCTCGCTGAGGGAGCTCTGGTCTCAAGCGGCCATCTTGCTCAGGAGTTAGGCCACGCCCCCCTGTCAGACATCATTTGTCCGACATTTGTCCTGTCTAAATGGACCTTAATAGGCCAAAAGATGTGAGGATGTGAGTGCAGATTACAGCCTGGAGTTGCGGTGTGGGGGTTGGTGCAATGGGGGGTGGGACTTTCTCCTAGGAGCTGCACTACAGTTTCAAGGGGACCCCTGACTTAGGGGCCTAGTCGCTACTGCGACCTCTGTGACCCTTACATCTATACCACTGCCCTGCTCCAAAGAGCTTTCAGTAGCTAAATGATGTGCCACCATTGGGGGTACGCCACTGCTCTAGACTGATACATTGTAGAAAACTAGCAGAGAGATGTGTGCAGCTGCTGCTGATGTGTTGAGCTCACAGAGCATTGCCTAGACTCAATGTGATTCTATCCACTTCTCAGCTGAGAGCAGGACTAGCTATGTGCAGGACTGCTGTCCCCGAATGAAACAAGGAGGTTGTCGTTCACTGACAGCAAATAAATATCCATGAAATGATGAAGAATTGAAACACAAACTATATCAGAAAGAAGTTTTCAATTACACAGCAGCTATTTCTACATAAAAATGAAAAACCACTTTAAGGACTAGAAATTCGGCCTTTGCTTCCTTCACAGAGGGCAGAACATCAGGAATGCGCTTGGGTGTACATATTTGCAGGTCACGCAGCAAGGCTGGGCAGTAAACCAAGCAGTTTATCTAACAAGTGTTTCAAAGGTTCCTTAAGCATTCCGAGCCTCATTTATCAAGTGCCGCACTAAATTTGCTGGCGCCATTGTCTGCCAGAACATTTAGCCCTGCAAAATTGGATGCAGCTGCATTTAAATATATGTGCTAAATTTTCACAGACAGGCAAATAGTGAAGTGAACTTTTCCTTTGGGTGTCAGAATTATTTTTGGGTTCGAATTATTGCTTTTTTTATTACTTAAATGCAAAATGACAACCGTGTATACCAGGGGTGTCCAACCTTTTGGTGTCTCTGGGCCACATTGGAAGAAGAAGAGTTGTCTTGGGCCACATATGAAATACACAAACATTAACGATGCAGGATATCATCCTCCACTGTCCTCCGCATCTGGCCGCTTTCTCACGGGCGCCAAAATTATGCAATTTTCTCACGATGCAACAGTGCTACAAATCGCATGTATGTGAAGCCCATGCTTTCCAATGGGTTCCTTCACATTAGCGATGTTTTGAAACAAAATTGCGTCTCTTTACACCCGCGATTTGTGATTTTTTTGTAGCACGTTTCCATATGGATCCTTCCTTTGTGTTGCATCGAATCTCACAAAATCGCAGTTTTCGTGCGGTGCAATGCAAATTTTACAGTAGAGAGTCCTACTGTTTGTCCCTAAAATAATCCCTCACTGCATAAAAAAACCCAATACATTACCTCTCAGGCGCTGTCCGCTCCGCTGCACTTCTCCTCCGGCAGTTCCGCGGCACTAGTTTGTAGTCTTCAACCACTGCTTCCTGGTCAGGGGTTAAAAAAATTCCACCTCCAGGAAGCACTGTCTCTGATTGGTATTTGAGCGCCGTGGCTCAGCTAATCACTAAGGCACTCGATGAACCAATCAGACCCAGCGCTTCCTGGAGGCGGGATTTTTGAACCCCCTGACCAGGAAGTGGTGGCTGAAGACTACAAACGAGTGTTGCGGAACTGCCGGAGGAGAAGTGCGGCAGAGCGGACAGCGCCTGTTAGGCAATGTATTACTTTTTGCTTTTTTTAACGTAGCTGGAGCTTATTTTATGGACAAACAGTACAAGCTGCATCGCACCGCACAAAAAACGCATCCCTATTGACTTCTACCGGGCTTTTGGCACACAAATGTGCAGGAAAATAGAGCAAAGCAGCGTTCTTCTTTGACCGAAATGCACAGGAAAAATATGTGCATGCGAATGAACCCATTGAAATCAATAGGTTCTATTTACTGTGTATTGCGCATACAAATTTTGCGTGCACATATATGTGCTCAAATACACCTGCATGAATCCGGCCTTAAGCTATCTTCACACATAGCAGAAAATCCACATCAAAAACTGCATCAAAATCTATGACCAAGATCGCGTCAAAATCTCTAAGGTTGGTGCAATTCTATGCCACCGACCTAAAATCTGGGCTGGATCTACAGAACTTCTTATTCTGATCATCCTGATTAATGAGTAAAACACAAGAACTGAAGTGAAAACTGACACAAAGTAGGCAGGAGAAGCAGGACAAGAGACTACATGTAGAGCTCCATTAGGACTCCATGTACAGTTGGTGACTACTGGCTCTACAATGACTTCTATCACCTTAAAATGAGTATTCTGAATAATAATACCATATAATTGTTTCCCTTTATGGACCAAATGCCTACAGTCTTCTACTAAAAAAAAAAGGCAAAACCTCTATGAACATTGGATCTGGAGCCCACATTTGTCTTGGTTTGCAGCTATTCCTCATTGACACATTATATTTAGATATAAACTTGATAAATGACTGCATTCGGTGTAAATCAGTTACCTCATCCTCTGGGCTCGGGGTCTCTCCAGCTGAAATCAGTTATCACTGACAACAAAAGACGAGGGAGAATTACAGGAGATGAGAAGCTGCATCGCTTATGTTAACACAACTGCTGGACTGTTGTGCAGAGTAATGTCCTCCGTCCTGTCACAGGGCTCCGTATAAATAATGGTAGCGAGGGCCGTAAAGGGACAGAACAATGCCGGGCCGCATACATAACCGCGAATTACACAACTCTTCAATTCTGCTCTCGCTTCTCATGTCAGGACAGTTTAAGGAGACTTCTCATTTGGAATAGACATGAAGGAAACATTTAAAGGGGAATTCCAAAATGGAACTAAAAGGGTCATGCCCCTTTAAAATCTTGAATTGCTATATAATGTCCCTGAAGACTCTTTGTCAATACATCTTTATTGTTCTTGTACCCCGTCATCTTCTTTTTTTCTTCCCACTCCCCCATGTCCCACAGCTAGGGTGTTCACCTTCACTACTGTCCAATTAAAAAAAAAAAACAATGACCAGATAAGTAAGGAGTAATGTTGAGAGAATGGAAACAGATGAACCCTGTTTCAGATCACATTTTGTTAGAGGTTCGGTTAGGCACAAGCCTGAACCTCAGGCGGTTCACCAAACCCACCTCTTCCTCCTTTTTCCTCTTCCTTGTTATTCACCAGTTTTAATGGTATGGGTGAAGTTTTGGTTTAGTTCAAACTAATTTAGACTGTAACTAACTTTTTTTCAAAATTCTGCAAATCAACTAAACTTTTAAAAAGTTTGCTTATCACTACGGTAATAAGGAATGTACCGTAATTTGGGCATGTGGCTTCATGTGAAAATCTTTCATATTAAGTTCCTTTCTGGTGTGCATACCTATCTGTTGGAGGCTGGCCCCACTTACAGTTCCGTTGGATGGGAGTCGTCGCTTCTATCGACCCAGGCTACTTTCTCCCTCTTGGTAGCAGGCAGTGTGTGGCCCCTCAACACAGCGCTCTTGTCCCTCTCCAAATGGCCTTTTCACCTCAGGAATCCAGGCTTCAAATGCCCTTCACTATCTTTCTCCAGCAACAGCTCCTCTGCAGATTGTTGTTCTACCTGTGGCAGCTCCCCAGCAGCACCTCTCCCCTCTTACACTGTCCCTTGCACTGTACGGTTGTGCAGCTCAAATGGTCCCCTTTTATATCAGGCCATCATCTCACTAGAAAGTTCCCGATGGGCATGCTCAGTCCTTTCTCTCCTTCAACTTTTTAGGTCCTTCCAACCCGTGACCTCCCAACAGCCAATCAAAGAACAGCACATAGGAGACAATATTTCAGTGCAGTTTTTTCTAACTGGCCACTAGAGCCCCAAGTTTCCCATCATCATAGTACCTAACCCTTTAGGGTAGGCCCTTACATAAGCATCACTGGTGGTCTAGTGTGGTGCATTACTCACCTTCACAGGCTTATCTCTTCTCTGACAGAAAGATGACCACAATCTGCTAATTATGTTAAAAGAGATTAGGGTAGGAAAGTGTAAAGAGGACTCTGCTTCTGTGATTAATCGGTCCTCAGCCACCTTAGGTCTGGCTGCTGAAACTGATCATCTTATTGCCATCTATTCAAATGGTTGTCATTCGAACAGCAGTCTAGTGGACAGAATGCAGAACTACAGGAAAAACTGACATTTACACATATAATACAGTAAGTGATTGGTTTGAGAGCATGGAGACTAATGCAGCTCTTCATAGCAACTCCTATGCTTGGTTGGATGCCCTAACTGCACCATGATGGTCTCTGAATACCCCGTCAGATCTTTGTGACTTCATTGATGCAATCATTTATTGGCAAAGAAGACTTTCCTATTGTTGGTTGTTTTTTGCTGTATACGTTTTTGGGCCAGAATCTTCCACTGCCAGATGGTTCATGTACTCGTTCCTTCCAACTGTGTAGACCTACTCATTTATGTCCGGAGAGGTCTCATACATCTGGCTGTGTTGACTATGCCTTATGCCATTCTTTGTGTATTTTGGGTGGAAATAATAATAAAAATAATAGTTTTTAAGTATTTATGCCAGAAATAATTACTGTTTGAGCCGTGTGAGCTGAGTTGGTGTGGTTATGGGCAAATAAAGTCTGAGGCCTTTCCAATCCACTGTCTGACGTCTGAGGACATTCTGATTGAAGGCTGTACAGCTCTGATGTCAGAAGACGTCTGGCAGGGTATTCTTACTGTATATTACTGGCCGCTCTGTTGTCGGGGGCCTCTCCAGCATGTCCCAAGCCGCAGTACTGGCTCTAGCCAGCAGATGGTGCCATTGTATAATGGCAGAAAGAGAAAGCTCCCTAGAAAACCCTACATCCAAAATTGGATTGCAAAGGGTTAATGTAAAAGCCACAAAACTAAACCAGAAGCACCATTCCTTCTCCAATATAAAAGGTAACAAATTAACACACATTTGTCCACAAATCTCATCACCTGCCAACTGCATGTTACCATGCGACGGTTGCTGGTCCTTCCGGGGCAGCGGTGTGCGGGGTCCCGCGGTCAGGGCACGTGCCTCTCGGCTTGTTGTTCAACTGCCGGGGGCAGGTGCCTGGCTGACGTGGTGCTGGTGGCGCGCGGCGCCGGGCGTGCACGCATCTGTGAGTGCAGCTGCTGTGCACAAGCTCCCTTTTATGATGTTCTGTTGGGAGTTGGCTGCCTCCCTCTCTCCACCCGTGGGAAGAAGCTTTTGCTTAAAGATCGGGCAGAGACTTGCAATCACTGCCAGTTATTGGTTTCCCTCAGTGTGCTAGCTAGCCTGTCTCTGTTAGTCTCCTGCTTCTGTCAGCTTGTCTGCTATACCTTGCTATTATCCTCCAGGTTTTTCCACCTGCCTCAGTTCTGCTTAGTATTGTTCGTGTTGGTTATTTACATCTTCCTTTTCTGTTGGTATTCTACCTTTTCCATCCAGGTACACCAGCATCCCTTTTTCGGTCCCTAGTGAGAGTAAGGACCGCTGCCTAGTTGCCCGCCTGGGGTTAGCCAGGAGTGGAGGCAAGCAGGCAGGGACAGAGGTTGTGGTTGAGATCTAGGGCACCCGGGCTGGCGTATCACGGGTAGTATATGTAACACTGCATCATATATGTCATAGAATAAACAAATATATGTGAGCCATTGCTTTGATTTTGCTAAGAAAACTCCCTTCCAGTTCCTTTTTTTATACCAAAAGACTCCAGGTGGTGCCAGCTCCTTCCTGCCATGTAAATTCAATGACTTTTTTGTGCCCAGAGCCCTTACATGTTTATTTGTTCCAAGTCCATAGATGCCTGGGGTCAACTTCTTCTAGCTATGAAAGATTCAATACTTTTTGCACCAGGACCTTCCAACCGAGAAGGCTAATTACTTTTTGTGCCGAGAAGCCTCAGAGATGTTGCATACCAGTTCCTTACACATTCATGAATTTTTGGTGCACAGAGTCCTCACATCATGTTAGTGCCTTCTGGCTGTGTACAACCTTCCCCATGCATCATAAATGTCACTCTGTAAAAAGAAATAAAGTTTGGTACCGTGTTAGCCAGTAGAACAGAATGTGATTGTTCTCAGCAAGAGAAACCAAGTAATCTTGTAGATACGATACCTTTAAAAGGATTAACAAAAAAAAGATGTTATAGTGAGTTTTCGAACCTACTTCCTTAAGCATAATAGAAAAGATCCACAGAAATATGTATATAATAATAAATAATAATCTTTATTTGTATAGCGTCAATTTATTCCGCAGCACTTATATATATTAGCTGATATACCCAGCTTCACCCAAGTTAATGTGGTAGTAGTGTTTACCTGTTGTTCGCACAGAGAATTTTATGAAGTTGTGATTACTTCAGAGGAAGCGAGGCATAAAATATGTGTACACGTAGAGGAGCGTTAGATTCTCCTCAGGCTGCATCTACCAATGTCCCTCTGGAGAATTTGCCACCCCTCCCACTCTCCTCACTTTTTACCTTTAAAGGTAACACCCCCTTTTATTCAAATTTACCCCCTGACTGGAGATTTCAGCCCCTTCTTAGCCTTAAAGTCATGCTCCATCTCTGCAGTCAATGGCCGCTTCCTTTTGTACTTTACAGCCTTTCAGTATATGCACACAGAGGTCAGTTATATTCTCCTCAGTATATATATATATATATATATATATATATATATACACACAGAGGTCAGTTATATTCTCTTCAGTATATACACATAGAGGTCAGTTAGATCATTCTCAGTATATACACATAGAAGTGGGGTAGATTCTCCTCAGTATATACACATAGAGCAGCATTAGATTCTCCTCAGTATATAAATAATTTCCCTAGGCTTTATGGTTTCTGAGTAAAGAACTATGTCACGTATCGCAGATTAGAAGTTAGAGAATGAGATTAGGTACATGACATAGGGGTGCATTTACTTTTGCAATTAGCATTGAATAATCAAGTTGTGACCCATTTACTTTTTCTATTTAGGACCTAAGAAATGGTCATGCCAAATTTCACGCTTGTACGACACCGGGAAGTTAGAGAATCACCGTAGTGGCGAGTCAGTCAGTCAGTGAAGGCTTTTGCATGCGGGAGCCTGCAGCGGACTCCAACCCTGTGCCCAGTGGTATCCGCGTGTACCTGTGTAAAACCTGTATTGTGGATGGCTGCGGCGAGCCGCGTCGGACGTGCGCATCACAGATTTTACAAAACTCTGTTTTTTCTGCACTTGTCACTAGCCAATGTCGATTGCAGATGGGCCGTGGGTCGGACTGCTTCAATGGAAGCCGTCCACATGGAATCCGGGCAAAAATAGAACATGTTGTGATTTAATTTTCAAGAACAGACGGTATGAGCAGACATGCAAATGTTCTACTTCCAATGAATGCTGCAATCGTCCATACAGGCGACAATCACGGATTCCGCAATTTAAACCCAGTCATGTGCAGCCGGCCTTACACCTCTGCTCACTCTGTTTTTTATTGTTTTAAGTGCAAATTAATCACATCATTTCTGTATATATATATATATATATATATATATATATATATATATATATATATATATATATATATATATATACACACATATATATATATATATATATATATATATATATATATATATATATATATATATATATATATTTTATATTTTTTTTAATTTATTTATAAATATACGTATATACAGTCAAACCTCCAGTTTCGTTGGTGATCTGTCCAAAAGCAATCAGCTAACCTTGAAACCAATGAAACTTGAGGCAATTATTTCCATAGAAATCAATGTAAATCCAATAAATTTGTTTTAGACATTTCAAAAAAATGCTCCAAACAACATTTTTGTACAGCGTTTAGCACTGCTTTTTCAGTGCAGCTCTAAACGCTGTTCAACGCTCTCATTCATTTCAATGGGGCTGTTCAGACAAGTGTTTTCGGCCCTGCATTGCCCATTGAAATTAATGGGCAAGGGTTTCAGCGCTGTCGAAAATGCGGCACAACTTGGTTCCGCATTTTTGGCAGCGCTTAACGCCCTAGCTATACTACCTAAGAGAAAACAAAAACAATATATTCACCTTGCAGGTGCCATCAGTGTTCCGGGGGCTACTCTCCTGGACCTCCGTGCAGGCTGCTGGACACTTGTGAAGCCAGCAGAGCATCTTGCTGGTGATGGGGAGTTAATTCCCCCATGCCCAGCTAGAGATTGCTCTGATTGGCTGAGTCAGTTGAGGAACAGCCCGCTCAGCCAATCACAGCCAGCGCTGGATGCTCCAATCACAGCCATTCATCCATGAATGGCTGTCATTGGAGTAATCCATAAATGGCTGTGAGGTCACATGGGCCGGTGGGAAAACTGGAAGCAGGCGATGAAAGTGGAGCCAAAATCCTGCAGTGAAGAATCGGCAAAAATGGAAGCTGGTGAAAGAAGAAGGCGACGAAAGTAGACGTATGACTGTATATAATATTTGGGATCTATTCTATTATGCCTGCGGAAGAACCCTAAATAGGCTCAGAAGCTCACTATAACATCAAGTATTTCTGTTAGCCATTAGAAGGTTCACTTTGTTTTTCTTAATGAGAGCAATCATATTAAACTTCATTCTCTCATATCAGTTCCTTCTAGTTGTATAGAAAGTCATCTCCTTGGATAAGAGTAACACTGCCTTCTGCTACCTAACATTTAAACTCCTTAAAACCTGCTCACCTATTCATTGCATCCAATCTCTCTTTCCCATTTCTCGTGCCCACCAACCTCTATTGTTGTATTCAAACTTCTACTGTCACCAACCGTGTGCTCAGCTGCGTCTTACCTACTTTATTCCCAAGTGCTTGCTTCTGCTCTCCAACCATCTTATCTTAGGAGGCCACTTGGCTCTTCTTATGGTTCCTCACTGGAAGTACTCTCTACTTGTCACACTTAATTTTTTCATCCTTTTGCTCTTCACCTCCATTCTTCTACGTAGGCTATTTGTGTGCCAAGAAGGTTCATCATTGGTTCAATGGCTTCCCATTATGTGGCTATTTAGTTTTACATCAATATGATGTAATTTGGTACAGTATTTCCCTCTGACTATGTAGACTCTTTCACTAAGTAAGTCTAAGCAAGAGTAGAAGCTGGTAAAACCATCACTCTAATCATTATTTCCATACCACACAATCAAACTTACAAGTTCGATGAGGGTTTGTTTGGTTGGTGCTGATACCCCTGCTAATCTCTGCTTGTTGGAAGATTTTTTTGATTCCCTTTCATGACTTTGTCTCTCCTATGACAGTCCCTTTAAGACTCTCCAGCTAAAGCTTAATGTTTCTTTCTCTAATTGCCCCTTCTGTCTCACAATGTGTCTTGTTACTTGGCTAAAAAAAGAATAAACAACTGAGTCCACAAGAAAGGCAAATAAAAGAAGAAATCTTACTACCTCCAGATCTGTAAACCCTCAAATGTGAAATCATTGCTTGCAAATAAAAAGCATGCAGCGGAGTACATTTCTCCCTCTGTCGCGCCCGCTAATTAGACTTTTATTTAACTTCCTGTCTCTCTATTCCTTGCTAATGGCGTTCATGGCAGTTTGAAGTTTTCTGTCAACTCCTCGTAATAAAAACTCTGTCACATTTCTGCTCATTATTCCTAACATATAGACGCTCGCCAACGCTCAGATGCTTCCCGTTACAGTACAGAAACCAGCTGTTCACTTCTTCCTCGGCACCAACGTCAGAACATTGTACAATCGCTTGATAGATGTACAGTGCACAAGGGTTACGTGGGATAAAATGTGGTAGCTGAGATTCCCTTCCTTCCAAGAGAGCCGCGTTTGATAATAAAGCTGTGACGTAACTGTTAGGAGTTTTGTATAATGGGTCAAGAAGGGTGTTGTCTCTCCTTAAGGAGAGCACCCAAAAAGTATGTGGAGACACCTATGGGGTGAGTGGGCTGGGAGTAGGGGCTATCATCTCTTCCCAAGGAAAGCACCCAGAAGGGGCGTGAGAAGACACCTGAGAGGTGCGTGAGTAGACTTATAAGGTCATGCATCCTCTTCTGGGTAATATGCAAATAAGGAAGATGGAACAATACCTCTGCAGCGCCACCTTTTGGATGGCAGCATTCTTTCAAATCACTCTCCGCTGCCAAAAAAATTAAAAAAAAACGTAATTTTTTCCTTCTGCTTTGCTTAGATTCATTCAAAAACTGTGGAGTCAAAATATGCAGTACACCACTAGATGAATTTGTTAAGGGGTCTAGTTTTTAAAATGGGGTCATTCGTGGGAGTTCTCCATTGTTTTGGCCGCTCAAGGGCTCTAAAAGTGTGCAATGGGGCCTAAATCACCTTCAAGCAAAATGTCCGTTCTGAAAGCCACCAGCTGCTGCTTTCGGTTTGGTCCCCGTTGTTCTTGTGGACATAATATTAGGGCCACAATGAGTATGTTTCTAAACACATGACAAACAGGGCTATCCATTTTGGGGTGTCAATCCTCATTTTCATGTGCACTATAGATAAAAATTCTGTCTTTGAAATGACATACTTGCAAAAATATCAATTTTATTTTTTCTCCTCTAAATTGCATTAATTCCTGAATAAAATCTGTTTGAATACATTAAGGGGTGTATTTTTCAAAATGGGGTCATTTGTGAGGATATATATCATTCTGACACATATGAGCCTTTGCAATCTTGGCTTGGTGTAGGAAAACAAAATGTTCCTCAAAATGTTGATAAGTAATGCTAAATTTGTACATTTCCTAAATGGTTAAAAAAAAAAAACTAAGTTTTTCAAAGGTGCGTCCAGAATATATATCTTTAAAAAAAAAATATACAGTATGTTTGCACATATTTGAGATATTAAAGTTGAAAATGTGAAAAAAAAAACATTTTTTTCCCAAATTTTCCCAATTTTGGCACTTTTAATAAATATTCACAAATTCTTTCGTTCTATTTTTACCACCTAAATGAAGTACAATATTTGGCGAAAAAACAATGTCAGAATCACTTAGATATGCAAAACCTTTACAGAGTTATTCTATGTTAAAAAGAAATATGTCAGATTTCCAAAATTTGGCTCCGTCACTGAGGCGCAAACAGGCTTCGTCACTAAGTGGTTAAATGATACGGTCTGAGGTGGTAGTGTGTATTTTGGTGTGCATAGGACTGTGATTTTTGCTCCATTTGCAACGAGTGCAAGATTGAAAGAATTAAGGTAGAATTGAGGCCCCCTTGTAGATACACCTAAGTCACGTGCTGAGAAACCCTAGTATGTGCCAAATTAGTGGCAGGGATGGAATCTGCTGCTGTTGAGTTGGGCCTCATACCTATGGTCGGGTCAGATTCCAACAGCGAAATCTCGCAGCGGAATCAGACCTGGGGTCTTCCAGAGACCCCATACTCACTTCTCCAGATCTACCGTGAGCGTCACGGCCAGCGAGCCGGCGTGCATGCATAGTGTAGCGCATGGGCTGTGACATAATTTCCTGCAATACTTCCGCTGTGCCCACTGCAGAGAACATCGCAGGACGGACGGCTTCCATGGGACCCAAACTGTGGCATTGTGTTCTGCACACACACAGCCTGCACAGTCTCTCAGAGAACCAGTGCAGGACCTTAAAAAAAGAAGCTGGAAGATATAACCGATCTGCCGGAAACTTCCCACTTCTTTTTTGAATTCCTGCACTGTTTACATGTTGCCAAGGAGAACATCAGCTTATCAGAAGCCAGCCAATGGTCCCCGTGGCAGTGAGAGCTGGTGATCGGCTGTCAGATGATAGCCAGGCACCAGCTCTTACAGCAGAGAATGGAGAAAACCCCAAGCTCTGCTGTTTAACTCTTTACATGCCACAGTCTGTGCAACCGCAGCATTTAAAGGACTGATGATGGGAGTGGGCTCCCTCTGTCACCATCGGACCCCCCACAATGTGATCAGGGTGTCCTGATGGATCTCTGTGGCACCCGGAGGCTTGAATATAGCCTCTGGGGCTGTCAGAGATCTCAGCTATTTAACCCTTTACATCCCATGGTCTGTGCGACTGCAGCATGTAAAGGGCTGTCAGAGGGAATGGGCTCCCTCTATCACCATTGGACCCCCCTCAATGTGATCAGGGGGTCCTGATGGGTCTCTGTGGCACACAAAGGTTTGAATATAGCCTCTGAGTCTGCCAGCTAAATTAGGCTATGATGCTTAGACTCTGTCTGAGCGCCATAGCCTGTCTAATACCCTGATATGCCTTAGCATAGCAGAGTATTAGAAGGCTAAACGAAAGTATCATGGAAGTCCCATAAAGGGACAAAAATGTAAAAAAAACTTTAAAAAGTAAAAAATTATAAAAAAATAAAAACGCCAAAACCCCACCTTTCTCCCTTTTTTTTTTTAAAAATTAAAAACAAAATTACACATGTGGTATCCCTGCATTCATAATGACCCAGAGAAGGAAGTTAGTGCATTATTTAATCTGCAGGGTGCATGGCATGAAAAAAAAAAAATTTAAACGTGGTAAAAGTAGCTAATTTAGCCTATCTCACAAAAAAACGGAATAGAAAGTGATCAAAATGCTGCAAGGATCAACAAATGGTACTAATAAAAAGTTCAACTCATCCTGCAAAACAAAAACAATTACACAGCTCTGTTGATAAAAAAAATTAAAATGCTAGGGCTCTTTGAATGCAGTGATAAAAAAATAATCATTGTGGTTGACATCAGTCCTGACAAGTGGTGCACAGTCCAGCAATAATCATTATTATGGCCATTTCTGAAAAAGTTATTTGGATGTTTTTTTCTTTAAGTTTGACAATGCAAACCTATGGCGTACACTGCAATAATGGCTCCGAAACAAAACTGAGCAATATAATGTCCCAGAAAAATTTTCCGCTTCAGCACAAACAATAAGATTAATTGTGTCTTATACAAAAAAAAATTACTTTTCAGGAAGAATAAAAAAATGCAATATTGTCCTCCTCCTACAGATCAGTAGAAAGGACAGGAAAAAATGTTCTGCAAGTTATAGCAGTAAGCAAAAGTTTCAATAACCAAGGTCAAGAAGTCATAAGCATGGACGACAATGCAAGTCAATGGCTTCTCCACCACTTCATCTGATCTATTATATACACAACATGAGGGAATGTGCTCAGCTACGTCTAAATATCCCATAACGAAGTAATCATCCTTGTCCATCGCCTGGCTTAAGGAAGTTAATTAGATTTGCCTGGCACGATCTCCGTCCTTTCGGCTGCACAGGCTCCTTGATAACAATAATTTTACTCATTAAACATTAAGTTATCGCCTGTGATCATCGATGCTAATATCTCACCTGGCATCTTGACTCTGTAACGGGTCATTTCAATGTGAGCTGCGCGGCATGAAGGTAAGAAAAACTTTCTTTAAAATTGTAATTTCCCATTCCTAGGCTTATTTGTATGTATTATTGGCTAGGTTAGTAATTAAATGGTAGATCCAGACTAAAGCAAAGTCTTAGTGTCTATTGGAAACGAAAAAGGAAACACAATAATGCTGGACATTTAAATTGAATATTGCCAAATATGTATGAAGAATATAACTATTATAATACTACCCCCTATGTACAAGAATATAACTACTATAATAGTACCCCCTATGTACAAGCATATAACTACTATAATAGTACCCCCTATGTACAAGCATATAACTACTATAATACTGCCCCCTATGTACAAGCATATAACTAGTATATTACTGCTCCCTACGTACAAGAATATAACTACTTTAATACTGCTGCTATGTACAAGAATATAACTACTATAATACTGCCCCCTATGTACAAGAATATAACTACTATAATACTGCCCCCTATGTACAAGAATATAACTACTATAATACTGCCCCCTATGTACAAGAATATAAGTAATAAAATACTGCCCCCTATGTATAAGAGTATAATTATTATAATACTGCCCCTATGTACAAGCATATAACTACTATAAAACTGCCCCCTGTGTACAGGAATAAAACTACTATAAAATTGCCCCCTATGTACAAGAATATGACGACTATAATACTGCCTCCTATATACAAGAATATAACTACTATAATACAACCTCCTACGTACAAGAATATAACTACTATAATACTGCCTCCTATGTACAAGAATATAAGTACTATAATACTGCCTCCTATGTACAAGAATATAACTTCTATAATACTGCCTCTATGTACAAGAATATAACTACTATAATACTGCCCCTATGTACAAGAATATAACTACTATAATACTGCTCCTATGTACAAGAATATAACTACTATAATACTGCCCCCTATGTACAAGAATATAACTACTATAATACTGCCCCCTATGTACAAGAATATAACTACTATAATACTGCTCCTATGTACAAGAATATAACTACTATAATACTGCCCCCTATGTACAAGAATATAACTACTATAATACTGCTCCTATGTACAAGGATATAACTACTATAATACTGCCTACTATGTACAAGAATATAACTACTATAATACTGCCCCCTATATACAAGAATATAACTACTGTAATACTGCCACTATGTACAAGAATATAACTATTATAATACTGCTCCTATGTACAAGGATATAACTACTATAATACTGCCCCCTATGTACAAGAATATAACTACTATAATACTGCCCCCTATGTACAAAAATATAACTACTATAATACTGCTCCTATGTACAAGAATATAACTACTATAATACTGCCCCCTATGTACAAGAATATAACTACTGTAATACTGCCCCCTATGTACAAGAATATAACTACTATAATACTGCTCCCTATGTACAAGAATATAACTACTATAATACTGCCCCCTATGTACAAGAATATAACTACTATAATACTGCCCTCTATGTACAAGAATATAACTACTATAATACTGCCCTCTATGTACAAGAATATAACTACTATAATACTACCTCCTATGTACAAGAATATAACTACTATAATACTGCCCCCTATGTACAAGAATGCAACTACTATCGCACTGCCCCCTATGTACAATATTATGCTTAATAGTTTTTCTCAGGTTGCATGTTTTGTTTTGACTTTCCACTATATATAAATTATTATTCTATATTCTACATTCCCTTTTCCAATTTTCCAGACATGTTTCTTCTGATTTATGTGATTTGCTTACAGTAAATAAGGCATTTGTCAGATGGTGATGGGATCTCTTGGTACCATTGTGTGTAAATAGCTGTGGGGTTAACCGTCCTTTGCTCTTTGACAAGTTTCAGAGTAAACTCCTGCACAAGTCTGAAGACGTCACATGATCTCCATTAGACTTTTGTCACTTTGATGTTGGTACCGTGACTTCCAGATAGTTAATTTGCACATCTCAGGGACCTCTCTGGTGGTCGGGAACACAAATCCAGAGGTCAAATGTAAGTGCTGCCAAAGAAAGTGGATGTGTGACCCTGTCCGTCACATTCACTTAACCTTCATTGATCTCCTGCACATTTATCTGGTGGAACATGGTCTATGCTCAGGAGATGCGGATGGTTCATATGCCAGAGGCTGCTGCGGAGGATCAAGGTGCCCCCGATGACAAGTTGTGCGTCACCTTTCTTCTTCACACCATTAACCTCAAGTAAATTAAATGGAAAGATAATTATCTCAGACAGGAGTTGATTTAGAGGAATTTAATTTCTTATATATTTTTTTTTAATTTCCTAAAAGTTTTGGATTTTTGTTTATCTCTTTTACTAGAGAGGTTTCTGCACTGCAGGTATTCCATACTTCCTACGCTGGTGTTTAGGGTGACTCTTTTTCATGTAACCCCATCCACCAGTATAGACGCCTTCTCCACAACGATAGCTGTCTCCATTAATTTCTCAAAAACGGTGCCCACCCTCAATAACGCCAATATAATATAACTGGACCAATGTATGATGTCACACAAGGGGTGTTACTCCCCCACAGGGGGATATGGTGCAGTTCTTGCACCTCAACTCACTTTTACACCAAAGCTGCACTCAAGCACAATATGCTTGCTTGCAAGACAGTTAAAGGGGATGTCTGCCCTCTTTTTCACGGATGACCTATCCACTGGATAGGTCATTAGTCTTTGATGACCACCACTCAGGTCTGCTGTCCACCAGCTGATCATCCGACAGGCTGTCAGTGTAGCAGCCGGATGTTGTCATTAGCTGTCAGCATAGGAAGTGCGTGAACCAGCTTCACTCCCATTGAAATCAATGGGAGAGTCGCACTACTATTTTACTTCTTCCTTCTCTGCTGTTCAGATCGCAACATCCAGTCCTGACCAGGGGAAGAATAGGAAGCGTCATTGCAGTGCGGCTCTCTCATTGATTTCAATGGGAGCAAAGCCGAGACACGCACTTCCTTCTCTGTCTGCGTATGCAGCCGACTGCACTAGACAGCAGTCTGGATGATGAGCTGATGGACGGGGGTCTTGAGTGGCGGACCCCTGTCCAACAACTACTGATGGCCTATTCAAAGGACAGATTACCAGTAAAAAAGAAGGCAGAAAACCCCTTTAATACTTGTGTCTGGCTCTTGACGCTGGCATGAGCCCTTACTCAAGGATGGCACAGTAGTGGAAGTGGACACAGGACAATTACTGCAGCAAGTATGAAGCATTTAGATTAATAGTTACACTCTCATATGGGTATACAGCTAGATAATGACACACAGCTTAGAGGTCACAGACTCTAATGGGCACACTCAGCTTCGTGGTTGCAATCTTAAATAGTTTTTTTTTTCCAGGAGTTTAATATGCATAACCTATCCTTAGAATAGGCAATCAATTTGAGATCCATGGAGCCCAACTCCCGCACCTCCATTGATTATCTATTTGAAGATTAGCGACTCTGTGGCATCCAGGAAGGAGCTACAACGAAGCAGACTGCACTATTGATGTCAGCCACAAGCAGGAGCTTCAACATTACAAAAGAGGTCACTGCAGCTATTAGAGAATATAGACTTTGGAAACTTCCAGAATGGGGCTTTGATTGACTGTGTAACCCCATGAGACACTGTGGGAAGGACTAGCTGCCATCCTGTAGCTATGCCACTCACTGTCTCTAGTAGAGAGGGCAGCAACTCTGACAAAACACAGCAACAGAGGACTGAGCATCCTGGCCAATGGAATTGGCAAAGGCAGCTGGATACAGGTGTAGCACTGTCCTCATGCTAGGGAGCAGTGCAGAATAAAGCCAAAAGGCCTTGGTGACCGGGAGCAAAAACCAGGATTAGAAGGGGGCACTGATGACTTGGGGGCCGAACAGGCAAAGCCAGATGTGGACCAGTCGAACAACTGGGGCAAAGGACCCTGCAGTACGTGGCATTAAGTATCATTCTCCACAGTGCCTAACTTTGCAGCGGCAATGTTGAAGAGAACATTTCTGTGCATCTTGAAGCCGGAGCATGAGGCTAGCTAGAACTGTTTGCGGGTGTAATAATGCCCCCCAGGATTATATTATCTAAATTTCTGTTGAGGGTGGGTGTCACGGACACTTGGGGACTGCATTAACGCTAGTGCATTTAGATTTGGCATCATTAGGTAAGCAAGGCCTTGCAAGGGTTAAAGGTTTTAGGGTTACAGTGTAATGTTTCTGATATAAAATCTGACATGGAGATGTGTGTATTATATGTGGGATTTAATGTAATGTGTAATGGTGCAGGAAAGCATCGGATGAAAGGGAGCAGCAGAATGTTTAACAGCACACCATGTTTAGAGATCTATATACATGGGGATCGAGCCATGGCTATTGCGTGTTGACCTTGATGGTATTGGCGCCTTCGATGTCGGTTCGTCCTGCGTGCTAAGGACAAGGCTCCTATGGAGCATTAGAGGTCGGGAGTATGTATGAGGCAGCACAACGAAGTGGTTCATGCAAGTGACCCTGATGCTAATGTAGTCAACCACAATGGGCGTCTGGTAAGGAAAGGACACAGCTCTTACAGAGCTTCAGGGGTCGATGCAACCAGTGTCGGTCATGATGAGAAAAGCCCAAGAGTCGTATGTCTCGCTGGTGCCAGATTGAGATAACGTACGGAGATGTAAGTACAGGTGTGAAATACCAGGTGGTAAAAATGTCATTTTGCAATTATAATTTAAAAATTGGTTACTTTCGCTTTACGAGGCGTTATGCCAAGTGTTATTATTAGAGATGAGCGAACGTACTCGTCCGAGCTTGATGCTCGGGCGAATATTAGCGTGTTCGGGATGCTCGTTACTCGTAACGAGTACCACGCGATGTTCCGGTTACTTTCAGTTTCCTCTCTGAGACGTTAGCACGCTTTTCTGGCCAATTGAAAGACAGGGAAGGCATTACAACTTCCCCCTGTGACGTTCAAGCCCTATACCACCCCCCTGCTGTGAGTGGCTGGGGCGATCAGATGTCACCCGAGTATAAAAGTCGGCCCCTCCCGCGGCTCGCCTCAGATGCCTTGTGACTGAGTTAGCTGAGGGAAAGTGCTGCTGCTGGTGCTGCTGTAGGGAGAGTGTTAGGAGTGAGTGTAGGCTTCAAGAACCCCAACGGTCCTTCTCAGGGCCACATCTATCCGTGTGCAGTACTGTGGAGGGTGCTGTTAGCAGTGTTGCACAATTATTTTTTTTTCAAAATCGGCTGTCTGCAGAGCATTGCGCCCTGCAGTAATAGTCCAGGGACAGAAGTGGTGGTTAGGCAGGGAGAGTGTTAGGAGTGAGTGTAGGCTTCAAGAACCCCAACGGTCCTTCTTAGGGCCACATTTAACCGTGTGCAGTACTGTGCAGGCTGCTGTTAGCAGTGTTGCATTTTTTTTTTTTCAAAATCGACTGTGCAGAGCATTGCGCCCGGCAGTAATACTACAGGGACAGAATTGTGTAGGCAGGGCCAGAAGACATATATTATTGATTGAATATAGTCAGTGGGCCTTTTCTTTTTAAAAAAAGGGAAAAATTCTATGTGCCCTGCCTCTGTCAGTCCTCAGCGTTCTGTGTACGTGTGTGGTGGGTGGAGATAGTAAACAAATCATACGCAGCCAGATACGTTTAACAGCAGGCTTGCGCCAATTTATTTCCTGCCTTCCTGGGAAAAATCACCGCTCTGCTGCACTTCATATAACTGCATTTCTGTGGAACAGATTTCTTATCTGATTGAATATAGTCAGTGGGCCTTTTCTTTTTAAAAAAAGGGAAAAATTCTATGTGCCCTGCCTCTGTCAGTCCTCAGCGTTCTGTGTACGTGTGTGGTGGGTGGAGATAGTTAACAAATCATACGCAGCCAGCTACGTTTAACAGCAGGCTTGCGCCAATTTATTTCCTGCCTTCCTGGGAAAAATCACCGCTCTGCTGCACTTCATATAACTGCATTTCTGTGGAACAGATTTCTTATCTGATTGAATATAGTCAGTGGGCCTTTTCTTTTAAAAAAAAGGGAAAAATTCTATGTGCCCTGCCTCTGTCAGTCCTCAGCGTTCTGTGTACGTGTGTAGTGGGTGGAGATAGTAAACAAATCATACGCAGCCAGCTACGTTTAACAGCAGGCTTGCGCCACTTTCTTTCCTGCCTGGGAAATTCCTTGCTCAGCTGTAGTTAATAACTCTGCAACACTAAATTTCTGTGACACATTTGCAGGGGCACAACACAGTTATTAAACTTATTATTCATTGAATAGACGCAGTGGGCCTTTCCTTTTAAAAAAAAGGGAAAAAAGTATATTTGGCCTGCCTCTGACAGTCCTCAGGGCTCTGGGTACGTGTGTGCTGCGTGGAGAACGTTAAAAAATCAGACGCAACCAGCTACGTTTAACAACAGGCTTGCGCCACTTTCTTTCCTGCCTGGGAAATTCCTTGCTCAGCTGTAGTTAATAACTCTGCAACACTAAAGTTCTGTGACACATTTGCAGGGGCACAACACAGTTATTAAACTTATTATTCATTGAATAGACGCAGTGGGCCTTTCCTTTTAAAAAAAAGGGAAAAAAGTATATTTGGCCTGCCTCTGACAGTCCTCGGGGCTCTGGGTACGTGTGTGCTGCGTGGAGAACGTTAAAAAATCAGACGCAACCAGCTACGTTTAACAGCAGGCTTGCGCCACTTTCTTTCCTGCCTGGGAAATTCCTTGCTCAGCTGTAGTTAATAACTCTGCAACACTAAAGTTCTGTGACACATTTGCAGGGGCACAACACAGTTATTAAACTTATTATTCATTGAATAGACGCAGTGGGCCTTTCCTTTTAAAAAAAAGGGAAAAAAGTATATTTGGCCTGCCTCTGACAGTCCTCGGGGCTCTGGGTACGTGTGTGCTGCGTGGAGAACGTTAAAAAATCAGACGCAACCAGCTACGTTTAACAGCAGGCTTGCGCCACTTTCTTTCCTGCCTGGGAAATTCCTTGCTCAGCTGTAGTTAATAGCTCTGCAACACTAAAGTTCTGTGACACATTTGCAGGGGCACAACACAGTTATTAAACTTATTATTCATTGAATAGACGCAGTGGGCCTTTCCTTTTAAAAAAAAAGGGGAAAAAGTATATTTGGCCTGCAGGCTTGCGCCAATTTATTTCCTGCCTGGGAAATCAAATCACTGGTAATACAGCATGCTGAGGGGTAGGGGTAGGCCTAGAGGACGTGGACGCGGCCGAGGACGCGGAAGGCCAAGTGAGGGTGTGGGCACAGGCCGAACTCCTGATCCAGGTGTATCGCAGCCAACTGCTGCGCGATTAGGAGAGAGGCACGTTTCTGGCTTCCCCACATTCATCGCCCAATTAATGGGTCCACGCGGGAGACCGTTATTAGAAAATGAGCAGTGTGAGCAGGTCCTGTCGTGGATGGCAGAAAGTGCTTCGAGCAACCTATCGTCCACCCACAGTTCTGCGCCGTCCACTGCTGCAAATCCGAATCCTCTGTCTGCTGCTCCTCCTTCCTCCCAGCCTCCTCACTCCACTACAATGACACATGCTCAGGAGCGGGAACACTCCCAGGAACTGTTCTCGGGCCCCTGCTCAGATTGGGCAGCAGTGGTTCCTCTCCCACCAGAGGAGTTTATCGTGACTGATGCCCAACCATTGGAAAGTTCCCGGGGTCCGGGGGATGAAGCTGGGAACTTCCGGCAACTGTCTCAAGACCTTTCAGTGGGTGAGGAGGACGATGACGATGAGACACAGTTGTCTATCGGTGAGGTAGTAGTAAGGGCAGTAAGTCCGAGGGAGGAGCACACAGAGGATTCGGAGGAAGAGCAGCAGGACGATGAGGTGACTGACCCCACCTGGTTTGCAACGCCTACTCAGGACAGGTCTTCAGAGGGGGAGGCAAGGGCAGCAGCAGGGCAGGTTGCAAGAGGCAGTGCGGTGGCCAGGGGTAGAGGCAGGGCCAGACCGAATAATCCACCAACTGTTTCCCAAAGCGCCCCCTTGCGCCATGCCACCCTGCAGAGGCCAAGGTGCTCTAAGGTCTGGCAGTTTTTCACAGAGACGCCTGACGACCGACGAACAGTGGTATGCAACCTTTGTCGCGCCAAGATCAGCCGGGGAGCCACCACCAACAGACTCACCACCACCAGCATGCGCAGACATATGATGGCCAAGCACCCCACAAGGTGGGACGAAGGCCGTTCACCGCCTCCGGTTTGCACCGCTGCCTCTCCCCCTGTGCCCCAACCTGCCACTGAGATCCAACCCCCCTCTGAGGACACAGGCACTACCGTCTCCTGGCCTGCACCCACACCCTCACTTCCGCTGTCCTCGGCCCAATCCAGCAATGTCTCGCACCGCACCGTCCAGCCGTCGCTAGCGCAAGTGTTTGAGCGCAAGCGCAAGTACGCCGCCACGCACCCGCACGCTCAAGCGTTAACCGTCCACATAGCCAAATTTATCAGCCTTGAGATGCTGCCGTATAGGGTTGTGGAAACGAAGTCCTTCAAAAGTATGATGGCGGCGGCGGCCCCGCGCTACTCAGTTCCCAGTCGCCACTACTTTTCCCGATGTGCCGTCCCAGCCCTGCATGACCACGTCTCCCGCAACATTGTACGCGCCCTCACCAACGCGGTTACTGCCAAGGTCCACTTAACAACGGACACGTGGACAAGCACAGGCTAGCATGGCCACTACATCTCCCTGACGGCACATTGGGTGAATTTAGTGGAGGCTGGGACAGAGTCAGAGCCTGGGACCGCTCACGTCCTACCCACCCCCAGAATTGCGGGCCCCAGCTCGGTGGTGGTATCTGCGGCGGTGTATGCTTCCTCCACTAAAGCACCCTCCTCCTCCTCCTCCTCCAACGCAACCTCTGTCTCGCAATCAAGATGTGTCAGCAGCAGCGCGTCGCCAGCAGTCGGTGTCGCGCGTCGTGGCAGCACAGCGGTGGGCAATCGTCAGCAGGCCGTGCTGAAACTACTCAGCTTAGGAGATAAGAGGCACACGGCCCACGAACTGCTGCAGGGTCTGACAGAGCAGACCGACCGCTGGCTTGCGCCGCTGAGCCTCCAACCAGGCATGGTCGTGTGTGACAACGGCCGTAACCTGGTGGCGGCTCTGCAGCTCGGCAGCCTCACGCACGTGCCATGCCTGGCCCACGTCTTTAATTTGGTGGTTCAGCGCTTTCTGAAAAGCTACCCACACTTGTCAGACCTGCTCGTAAAGGTGCACCGGCTCTGCGCACATTTCCGCAAGTCCCACACGGACGCTGCCACCCTGCGGACACTGCAACATCGGTTTAATCTGCCAGTGCACCGACTGCTGTGCGACGTGCCCACACGGTGGAACTCTACGCTCCACATGTTGGCCAGGCTCTATGAGCAGCGTAGAGCTATAGTGGAATACCAACTCCAACATGGGCGGCGCAGTGGGAGTCAGCCTCCTCAATTATTTTCAGAAGAGTGGGCCTGGTTGGCAGACATCTGCCAGGTCCTTCGAAACTTTGAGCAGTCTACCCAGGTGGTGAGCGGCGATGCTGCAATCATTAGCGTCACCATTCCTCTGCTATGCATCTTGAGAAGTTCCCTGCAAACCATAAAGGCAGCCGCTTTGCGCTCGGAAACAGAGCCGGGGGAAGACAGGATGTCGCTGGATAGTCAGAGCACCCTTCTGTCTATATCTCAGCGCGTTCAGGAGGAGGAGGAGGAGCATGAGGAGGATGAGGAGGAGGGGGAAGAGACAGCTTGGCCCACTGCTGACGGTACCCATGCTGCTTGCCTGTCATCATTTTAGCGTGTATGGCCTGAGGAGGAGGAGGAGGAGGAGCCTGAAAGTGATCTTCCTAGTGCGGACAGCCATGTGTTGCGTACAGGTACCCTGGCACACATGGCTGACTTCATGTTAGGATGCCTTTCTCGTGACCCTCGCGTTACACGCATTCTGGCCACTACGGATTACTGGGTGTACACACTGCTCGACCCATGCTATAAGGAGAACCTTCCCACTCTCATTCCCGAAGAGGAAAGGGGTTCGAGAGTGTTGCTATACCACAGGACCCTTGCGGACAAGCTGATGGTAAAATTCCCACCCGACAGCGCTAGTGGCAGAAGGCGCAGTTCCGAAGGCCAGGTAGCAGGGGAGGTGCGGAGATCGAGCAGCATGTACAGCACAGGCAGTGCAACAGTCTTTAAGGGCCTGAACAGCTTTATGGCTCCCCAGCAAGACTGTGTCACCGCTCCCCAGTCAAGGCTGAGTCGGCGGGAGCACTGTAAAAGGATGGTGAGGGAGTACGTAGCCGATCGCACGACCGTCCTCCCTGACGCCTCTGCCACCTACAACTACTGGGTGTCGAAGCTGGACACGTGGCCTGAACTAGCGCTGTATGCCCTGGAGGTGCTTGCTTGTCCTGCGGCTAGCGTCTTGTCGGAGAGGGTGTTTAGTGCGGCTGGGGGAATCATCACAGATAAGCGTACCCGCCTGTCAACCGACAGTGCCGACAGGCTAACACTCATCAAGATGAACAAAGCCTGGATTTCCCCAGACTTCTCTTCTCCACCAGCGGACGGCAGCGATACCTAAGCAATACGTAGGCTGCACCCGCGGATGGAAGCATCGTTCTCTCTCACCATCCAAAACGGGGACATTTCTGCTTCATCAATCTGTGTATAATATTCCTCCTCCTCCTCCTGCTCCTCCTCCTGAAACCTCACGTAATCACGCTGAACGTGCAATTTTTCTTAGGGCCACAAGGCTCACTCATATAATTTTTCTAAAAAATTTTTATACGTTTCAATGCTCTTAAAAGCGTTGGAACTTTAACTTGAACCAATTTTTCGTTAAACTGGGCTGCCTCCAGGCCTAGTTACCACTTAAGCCACATTAACCAAAGCGATTAATGGGTTTCACCTGCCATCTTGGCTGGGCATGGCCAATTTTTACTGAGGTACATTAGTACTGTTGGTACACCAATTTTTTTGGGCACTCACCTACAGTGTAATCATAGCAATTTCTATGTTCTTCGCCTGCACTCATGGTACAGAAAGGTGTGTGGGGTTGGCCTACACTTTAGCTACATAAATGTAACTTGGGCCTTGTCTATACTGCAGCTACTGACATGGAACAAAGACTGCGCTCCCACTATACTGCTGCTTCGGAATTGTTACTGGGGCCTGTCTTGACTGCTACTACTACTGAAATGGAACGAATACTGTGTTCCCCCTATAGTGCTGCTAGTGATATGTTAGTGGGGCCTGTCCTAATGCTACGGCTGAAATGTTACTAATTATGGGCTCTGCCTATACCGCTGCTAATGGTATGTCTCTGGGGTGTGGAAACAGAGGCTTCCCAAAGACATGATGGCGGCGAAGCCATTTCCCACCAACGCTGTTACTGTTAAGGTGCATATAACCACGGACACGTGGAGAGGACACGTAGTGCCTCAAAAACATCCCCCGCCACAGCCCACTTAATCCTGGCCACATTCCGAAAACCAACAAAATAAAACCGCGCTACTAGGGCCGCAGTCACCACCACATTACCACCAACGCGGTTACTGTTAAGGTACATATTACCAGTCAGACTGGGGCATGCAGCGTTGGCCGAAGCCCACCTGCATTAAGCACAACATTACTACCTCAGCTGTGTTGGGCAATGCAATGGGATATTTTTATGTACCGCCGGTGGCTTCCTGGCACCCACCCATGCTGTGGGTCCACAGAGAATTATAAATGCATCTGTTTCCACTTCTAAAGAACCCCAGTCAGACTGGGGCATGCAGTGTGGGCCGAAGCCCACCTGCATTAAGCACAACATTACTACCTCAGCTGTGTTGGGCAATGCAATGGGATATTTTTATGTACCGCCGGTGGGTTCCAGGGAGCCACCCATGCTGTAGGTGCACACGGAGTTTAACCTACATGTGTCCACTTGTAAAGAACCCCAGTCTGACTTGGGCATGCAGTGTGGGCCGAAGCCCACCTGCATTAAGCACGACATTACTACCTCAGCTGTGTTGGGCAATGCAATGGGATATTTTTATGTACCGCTGGTGGCTTCCTGGCACCCACCCATGCTGTGGGTCCACAGGGACTTCACAATAGGGAGTTGTACCTGCCTGTGTCTATGAATTAAAAAGCCAGGTCTGACTGGGGCATGCAGACACCTTGACAGAATGAATAGTGTGTGGCACATAGGTTCCCCATTGCTATGCCCACGTGTGCAGCTCCTGATGGCGGTGGCACAGGATTATATTTCTCATTGCTTCTGTACAGCATTGTGGGCTATCGCCCCACCCCATTTAGAGAGGGTCGCTGCCTAGCCGTGCCAACCCTCTGCAGTGTGTGCCTGCTTTTCCTCTGGCAGACGCACTTATAAATAGACATGAGGGTGGCGTGGCATGAGGGCAGCTGAAGGCTGCGCAGGGACAGTTTGGTGTGCGCTGTGGACACTGCGTCGTGCAGGGGGGGGGGGGGGTTGGGCAGCATGTAACCCAGGAGAAGTGGCAGCAGAGTGTCATGCAGGCAGTGATTGTGCTTTGTTGTAGGTAGTGTGGTGCTTAGCTAAGGTATCCATTGCTAATGAGGGCTTTTCAGAAGTAAAAGTTGTTGGGAGGGGGGGGGGGGGGCACTCTTGCCGGTATTGTGGCTTAATAGTGGGACCTGTGAACTTGAGATGCAGCCCAACATGTAGCCCCTCGCCTGCCCTATCCGTTGCTGTGTCGTTCCCATCACTTTCTTGAATTGCCCAGATTTTCACACATGAAAACCTTAGCGAGCATCGGCGAAATACAAAAATGCTCGGGTCGCCCATTGACTTCAATGGGGTTCGTTACTCGAAACGAACCCTCGAGCATCGCGATAATTTCGTCCCGAGTAACGAGCACCCGAGCATTTTGGTGCTCGCTCATCTCTAGTTATTATGCAACATTCAAGCACAGCGCCCTCCTGTGGAGAAAAATATTGTTCATCTGGTTGCTGTTCAGTGATTGCAGCAATTTTTATTTTAAAAAAGTATTGCTCTCGCCTTCATCTTCGCTTTTGAAAAGTTATAACTTTTTCATTTTTCCATTGAAATGGCCATAAAAGGCCTTATTTCTTGCGTGGCAAACTATAGTTTTTATTGGTACCATTTTTTGGGTACATATAATGCATTGCATAACATTTATTAGGGTTTTTTGGAGGGCAGGAAGAAAACACACATTAATTCTGCCATTGTTTTTAGTTTTTTTACAGTGTTAATCATGCAGCAAAAATGCCATGATACATTTTTTTTCTATGGTTTGGTATAATTAGGATAATACCAAAATTATATTTTTTAGGTTCAACTTTTGCACAATAAAAAAACCTTTTTTTGGAAAATAGTTATTTTTTTGCATTACTACATTCAAAGTCTCATAACTTTTTTATTTTCCCATCAGCAGAGCTCTGTGAGGGCTTGTTTTTTGCATGAGAAGCTGTCTTTAATGGAACCATTTTGGGGTACATATTGCTTTTTTAATTACTTTTATTGTGTTTTTTGGGTGGGAAAAATGAACAAAAGAAGTATTTTGGCTCCATTTTTTGCTTTTTTTATAGCATAAAAGCTGGGCCAGGGCTATGTCCTTGGTCTTCTTTGCCAGATGTTTAGTTTGTTAATGTTTTCTATTGTTGAAAGGTCTGGACTGCAGGCAGTAGGTTCAGCACCCGGACTCTTCTTCTGTGAAGCCATGCTCTTGTGATGGATGCAGTATGTGGTTTAACACTGTCTTGATGAAACATGCAAGGCCTTCACTGAAAGACATTTTTTGGATGGAGCATATGTTTTTCTAAAATCTCTATATACTGCTCAGCATTGATAGTGCTTTCAAGATGTATAAGCTGCCCATGCCATAGGCACTAATATAACACCATACCATCACAGATACAGGCTGTCCTATGGTGCGCTGGTAACAAGCTGGATGGTTCTTCTCCTCTTGAGTCTGCAGGACACAGCATCTGTGGTTTCCAAAAAGAATTTCAAATTTTGATTTATCTGATCACATAACAGTTTTACATTTTGCTTCAGTCTATTTAAAATGAGCTTTGGCCCAGAGAAGAAGCCGGCATTTCTGGATTGTGTTGATATATGGCTTCTTCTTTGAATGATACAGCTTTCATTTGCATTTATAAATTGCACATTGAACTGTGTTCACAAACAATGAATTCTGGAAGTATTCCTGAGCCCATGAAGTGATTTACATTACAGAATCATGTCTGTTTTTAAGTGCCGCTTAAGGTCCCGTAGATCTCAAGCATTAAATATTGACCTTCAGCCTTGTCCTTTGTGCACATGAATTCCTCCAAATTCTCTGAATCTTTTGATGATATTTTGTACTATAGACGGTGGGATATTCAAAGTCTTTGCAATTTTATATTGAGGAACATTATTCTGAAATTGTTTCACAATTTTTAGACGCAGTTTTTCACAGATTGGTGAACCTCTGACCATCTTTACTTCTGAGAGACTCTGCCTCTCTAACATGCTCTTTCTCCCAAGTGTAGTGTATAGTATTCAGTGCAGTGACAACATAGATCAAAGGCACCGAAGTGAGGTATCGAAGAGACAGGCAAGAATGTAATCAGTATAACAGATTACAAGGCCAAAACAGGCAGAGTTCATGCATTACAGTAAGACATGCTGAGGGTAAGGGTAGGCCATGATCACGCAACTTGTAGTCAAGTTACAGAACAAAGTCAGGACAGGCAGAATTTGTGAGGAGCTGTGTAGCTGAGAATGTGCACCATAACCCGTGTTTGCCAGAACAGCTTGCTGCTGGGTACAGATATTGTAAAACAATCACTGAAAACGGCCATGTACTTACTGATACAGGAGGGCAAATATGTGCTGCACCTTAACATGCAGGCAGCCATACTGCCAAATGAGGGAGACAGTTACACCTGTGGGGGACACCGATGAGACAGCCACTCACACAACCTCCTAATATAGAGGGGGGTGGCAGATTGGTGTATACTCCTTCATAGAGTAGATACAAAGTGCCAGACCTTCTGATACATGTAGTGCACCATGCAGACAAGCAACCTATTAATGACGCCATAATTATTCATTTTTATATTTCCCATCTGTGATACAGATATTGTAAAAGGAGTGGCTACTGGCCAGGAGGATGCACTTCTGAGACACCGAGGCATGAACAGCACTACAGAGAGTTACCAAAGGAGGACCACAGCCAGAGGGAATCAAACGGAGGACTGGAATCCCATACAACGAACCCCATGCTGGAGAAAGCAACAACACATTTGTCAGGATCCCCAAAAACTCTCTGTAGAAGAGTGTTCCCAGCTTTGGACTAGTCTGAGTTAGTCGAGTCTGTACTCCCACACAGCTTGCGTAAGTGAGGCCGGCCTCCATTCACAATGCATGTGTGTAAACCATTGGAGTGACAGGTCAGGACGTAACAGTATCATTGCATAGGATTCAAATTGTTCAAATATGTGTGATTACAATCTGTGATAGAAAACAGAAAGAAAATCTCTATTATGGCAAGTATATTACTGGGATTGTGATGCTGTGTTTTCAACAAACTGAAAAGTAGTGTCTTCACCCCTTCAATGAATGGACTGTGTGTTTGAGAAACTGTGAATCTATCATTGGTCATCTTGTAATAGGCAATAATATTGTTTGCCAGTATTATTGCCTAATGTGTTACTCAACTTAAGGTCCAGGTAGCCGAAGTTAACGGTACTGAAGTCTACGTTAAATGTTACCTTGCTTTCCTGATATTATACCTTGACTTATTTCCATTCTCATGTTCGCAAATAAACAGTATTCCTTTTTGTAGGTCTTTCGCCTACATCGCATATCCTCAACTTATGTTGCAATACTACCTACCATGGTACACATGTGTGTGCACTCTATTGGTAAAGGAGATAGTCAATGCAATACTGTGGTGTCTGCCACACAGAACACTCGGAAGACGCTGATGGCCATGACTGGAGGAAGAAGTGAAAGAGGCAATGTGGTCTGCAGCCATAAGCGGCCTTAAAGGGGTTGTCCCGCAGAAGCAAGTGCAGTTATGCACTTCTGTATGGCCATATTAATGCACTTTGTATTATACATCGTGCATTAAATATTGGCCATACAGAAGTTATATACTTACCCCCTCCGGTGCTGGCGTCCCCGTCTCCATGGCGACGACCAAACGTCACCTCTGGTCGCCGCAACAGTCGCGCTTGCGCAGAGAGGAATTCTCTTCTGGATGGTCCGGGCTCACGAGCTGCGTCCTGGCTCCTCCCCCTTCTCAGCATCATAGCGTACATCCGCCCCTGTCACATGGTGCCGATCAGCCAATGAGGTGGCTGGAATCGGCAGTGGAGCGCAGACAGCAGAAGAACATCCACGGTGCACCATGGGAGAAGACCCGCAGTGCACCGTGGGAGAAGACCAGCGACAGCCATCTTAGAAAGAAGATTTTTTAAAGTTGCTGAACAGGGATTCAGGTAAGAGAATTTTTTTTTTTTTTAAATAACACCTGGCAGCAGTATTCTTTTACAGGTACTGGGGGACTGGGCAAAAAAAAATTATTCTCTTTAGGCGAGGGACAACCCCTTTAATGCAAGTCTGGAGAAGCAATATATTCAATAACAGATAAACCTTCAGTGCAACCCCTCCAGTACTTACAATGGTCACCCACTCAGAAACTTGTGGTCACTGGGCCACCTGGAGAACATTCACCTCCTAAATATATTAATGAGAAGCTCCAAGGAGAGAAGTAAATATAGAATATATTATATTATATACTCCTAGCTCTTCCATATGCTGTAAATAAAGCTACTGCAGTAGAGTTCAGCTTGAAGATCTCTTTCTCCCGTCTTGTTATTTTATTAATGGTGTCCATCTTTTATATAGATGGCGAGACAGAAAGACCCCTGGGACTGAGAATTGTGTTCCCTCGCATTAATTAAGCCTCATGTCGTTTTAGATGGCATCAGGCCAAATATAACTTATCCCCATAATGGGATTTTCTCATTATTCCTTTAAAATGACACAAAATACTGTAGACCATTAGGAGCGCACTCGGCTCTTGTTTTATATGTCTGAAAAGATGTTCTGTAGAATAAGTGATGACTATTACCAAACACGATCACCCTCGTCTGAGAATGGCCCATAATTCATGCTGACGAATGTGATGTCGCCCTTACGCCTTGCATAGCAGAGTTTGATCAAATGCTGACTTTCTCCATAGGCCAGTATGTAAGACTGGAAGCTGGCGGCTTGAAAGTTTCCTGTCTTCACTGTTATCTGCCTTGGAGTATGTAAGCCTGAAACTATCCCTTCCACAAATGCTATATATACATAACTCAAGTGAGATAATTACATAGTTTTAAATGAAGGTACATCACCGACAGCCCTCCCCCCCCTCCCCCTACCCCAAGGAATACACTTCTAGAGATAATGAGATTTGAAATATCTAGATTAAGTACGTCTAACCTTAGTCATTGAGAGTCAAATAATTACATAGATCGCGCTTATTAGGGGCCTTGATTGCCTCCGTGTCATGTCCTTTTAATTAAATATTTAGATAATAAAATTGGACGATCGCTATTAAATTATTATGGGTGTTGCAAGAAATTTCAGGGCGTCATGGAAACTGCAGCTTCGGGAATTTAACCCAAAAGGAAGAAGAAAAAAAAAGTTTTTAGAAGTGTCAAACTTTTCAGGACAATCCAGGTGAGGATTATAGGAGATGATGAGGTGACTGACGTGTCAATGTCCTTCTGCATTACAGTCTGACATGTTGCTGCAGCCGCTTATATTCAAGTTAAACATATCAGGGACGGATAATTAACCGACTGCCGACCTCCTGATAATGATATACGTGCAGCTGGCAGATAATGTACTGTAGAAGACCAAGGAATGGCTCTACATGAGTGTGCAGGGGACTCCTGAAGAAAGGGGAGACCTCCCAGACTCTCAGAAGAGTAGGCATCTCCTGGATTACCGCCACCAACCTTGACATTAGGGGTTCTGTAATGGCAGCAGGGATCGGTGTTTATCTCTTCTGCCTGTACAGTAGTGCATGCAAATGCAAGCAGAAGACATCCTTGCTGCCACTCATTAATCATCAAAGGGCACTGTCGTTGGGACTAATGTAGGGTGCATTGTCACTGGCACTCTTATGGGGTACTGTGGCTGGCACTAGTTTAGGATGCACTGTGTCTGGTCTGGTACTGTTATAGGGAAAATGGGTGCACTGTGAATGGTACTATTTTAGGGTACACTGTCAATGGCACTCTTATGGGGCACTGTGGATGGTACTCTTTTAGGGTTCACAGTGGCTGGCACTCTACCGGGGTGATTTGACCAGAACAGCTCTGAGTTTTCTGCAATAGCCACTGATTCAAGGGCATTAAGGCCGCCTGCAGATGGCCGGGTCGGATCCCCTGCGAGAAATCTCGCAGTGGACCTGACCCATGCCCCTGCAGGGATCAGTGTGGCTCTCACCTTCTCCCGCGGCTTTGTGATGTGCCAGATGCTGGCCAGCAGGCGCATGTGCAGAGCAGAGCCGGGACATCGGGAGTGACATTTCTGTGTAGGCCTCTGCGAGACCCGCACAGAAATAGAGCATGCCGCGATTTGTTTTCCGCGTGTATTTTCACATGGACAAATCTTGGCCGTCTGCAGAGGATTGCATTTTTCAATGCAATCCTATGCAGGCAGGCACGGGCGGAAATTCTGCGGGAAATCCCACTGCAGAGTTCCCGCCCGTGTCCAGGGGGCCTAAGTTGGGGTTGAGGTTTTAAGGACTTGTCCTATATATCAAGTGGACAAATGTTTACACATTTTGCGCTATATTTCCCAGAAGTGTTTTCTTAAAAGTAGACAAGTATAATATAAATCTGCTTAAGAGTTTGCCTGGGTAAACATGTGGATATATGAGGTAAGACAATTATAGAGAAGTTGGGGATGCTGTATTACCATCTCCATCTTCCTGATCACTGGATATACCCAGGAAGATAGGACTTCAATAGCAAGGAGTTTTATTGTAAAAACAGACCAAATAGTGTATAGGAATTTGATATCATGTTCTAAAGGGGTTTCACAGCGATGTTACTGTGAGCAACACGTCACCATAGTTAGCAGTGATTGATCACTTCAGTCGCATGACTTGTCAAAGTGCTAACGACCATTTGTCCGTCTTTCCGTGCGTGTGAGTTGAATGCAGAGTCTGACAGCACCTATCAATGTCAGTTACCGGCTCTTAACTCAGCCCCCTGATCACATGACAGTGATGTCATCAAAGGTCTTTTATCCCTGTGTACTGAATGAGGGATTATGAGTGGATTACATCCCCCACAAACTTCTGCGGCCTCAGTTGCTATGGATACACCAGTATTCAGTCTGTCAGTTTGTATGTTGTAAGACAGCTGGACACCTGTGTGGAGACTCCAATAAATGACACCTCACAAATGTACATATGCATAGCTGGTGTGCTGATAGAACCTGTGATGATGTCACTGTCATGTGATGAGTCACATGGTCTCTGAGTTGAATGAGGGATTATGGGCGGAATACATCTCCCACAAACCCCTGTGGCTTCAGTTGCTATGGATACAGCAGTATTCAGTCTGGCAATTTGTAGCTGGCTGTGAGACAGCTGCACACCTGTGTGGAGATTCCAATAAATGACACCTCACAAATGTACATATACAGAGCTAGCGGGGCATATTGACCAACAACGTTGAAGCATAGTCCTTCACCACTATCTTTACATCTCCTGAACGTGATATCATATCATCTCAAGTGCTAATGCCGCCAACATCAGTCCAGCCATCATCCAATCGTCAACCATTGTCCAGTGCTGAAACAAACCATCGCTGTTGTGCAAACATGTCCCCACAGAGGGTTCAACGCTGTCGTGAAGCTAATGCACCTCACATGACACAGGAACAAGCCACAATTTCACTTCAGCGAGCAGCTGGAGTTTGTAAATCTCATGTAGCTGATATGCAAAAGCTGCAAGCCAACATGTCTCCTCAGCGAGCTGCTGAAGTTCGTAAATTACATGCAGCTAATATGAGAAAGCAACGAGTGAACATGTCTCCTCAGCGAGCGGCTGAAGTTCGTAAATCTCCTGCAGCTCATATGCGAAAGCAACGTAGTAGAGCCGTGTGGTGCATTGAGCCACCAGAAACACTGGTACTATAATTTCCTAATAAATACTAGTTCATGTTGATGGCACGTCATTTTGTAGAAATATATGCAGACATAGGCAAAGCAGGTAGAATGAGAACATTGAGAGATAAGACTAAAATCTAGCTTTAGAAATGGGATTTAGCCATGAGGAGAGGGTTAGTCATTCTGCTATCCTATTGCAATGGGGAAGTGCTCCTACTGCAGTTAGTTGCCTGAAACCAGTCTAATAAAGATATTTACTTATGAGTCTTAGGCAGTGAGAAAACAGTGCTCCTATTGTCCTGAAAAGATCATGTGAACGGGCAACTTCAAGCTATGTAATCCGAGGCGTGTGCCGCGTGCTTTCAAGGCTCCCTATGGAAAACATGCAGCAAAGATAGGACATGCCCTATCTTTGCACACACCTTGTCCTATCTTTATTAGATGCGCTGATTCAGCGTGCCTAACATTCTTTCATGTGAATGCTTCTATAGGAACCTATTGGTTTGTATAAAGGCGTGTTCTGAGCGCTGCTTAGTAGCGCTAAAACCACGCCCGTCTGAACGACCCCTTAGGGGGATAAGGTTGCTCCTTGAATACAATAAAATAGGACGATAAATAGATCATCTTGCACTTTCAACACTTACAGTATTTTTCCTTAAGGCCTCAAAAACCCTTTAAGTAAAAGTCCTCACTATGAACATGTTGCATATAAGATGCATGTAAGCCTACCATCTCTGAACCTTGTGACCCTCACTTTTTTTGGACTGTAAGATTTTACTTTTTTAGTGCACTTTTTTATCTTATAAATCCCTCCACATTTTTCAGAATTTTTGAGCTTAAAGCTTCAAATTTCTTGAATCAACGTAACATGAATCTTTTTCCTACACCGAAGAAAAGTTGGATAAAGTTGTGAGAAGAAATGCCTGGCTTCAAGGACTTGACTTTCACTCCCAGCTCCGTCTAATCCTCTCTGTCCTCTCCATCCCATGTGGCTAGTGCTCAGCTCCTGGCAAGGCGGGGGATATTAATGCTTGCTCTGCTAGACTGGAGATTAAAAGAATTAAGACATATGTGCTGCGACAGTAATTGTTTTATATGTTTTTTTATTGTTCTAGTGGACCGCAAAGTACCCAATTCAATTAACAAAGTGAAAACTTAAAAAAAAAAAAAAATTAAAATTAAAAGCATAAAAAATATCAACTAAGTAAAAAGAATTTTTCTTGGTCTAGAAGACTTTAATTGGATCTATAGGAAACTGAAAATGCTAATTTTGTTTTATAAGAGCTAATAAAATGCTAATATAATAAAAAAAATTCTTGAACAAAAACTGACTTTTTTTAAAAGCAGAAAGACTAATAACCTAGCATAGTAGAAGAAGAGTAAGCAGAGGTGTTGGATTTGGGTCAAATATATCCCACTTACCTCTCAATTTAGGCCTGAAATTTTATTTAGTTTTTTTCTTTTTTTTTTGCAAAATTCAGAGGGCATTAAAAAAAGACAAAAATAGCTGTTTCGGTTGTTTCACTTCCTTACAAGTAACTTTGACAATGCAAAGGTCATTTTCTCTTAGTTGAAGTGTTTGAGACACTGGAAATCCATAACACAGAATATGGTGTTGTCCTTGGGCACCCCAGGTATCCACACTCTTTGCGCTCACATTTTGTAATTTCCTTTACAGTTTTTTTCTCTTTACCCTGCAGCTGCTTATGACCTGTGTGGAACAGACTTCCCATTCATTTCATATTTTACTAAGAATATTCTTTAAAAAAAAATACAGAAATAGACATACAGGGTGATGGTGAGCAACACAGGTTCTAGAATACGATGCAGCAGGCAGAGTTAAAAAAATAAAACTTTTATTTTAAATACCGAAAGCGGATGGAATGTGTCCATGTTGGGGAACTTGTGCCCCAATTTTTCTGAACTAGAACTTTGCTTTGGTTCATCTGTTCTCCCCCCATTTTTAATATACCCTAAAAAAATACAGTCTCAATTACAAATGACCCTTTGACATTACCCTGTCCACTTAATTCTTTCGGGCAGCTGTACTACAACCATTTGCGTTGTGATACTTTGTTGGGTCTTGGAGGTTGCACCCCACGGATCAAGCACTGCTGACCTATCCTTAGTTCTGAAGAAGACCTTTAATATTCATAAAAGAGAAAATAGTAAAAAAGAGAAAACAATGTTTTACTTTTTGTATGCATTTAGCAGTTGTGGTGGTACCAGATATGCACGTTACATATGTACTGCTTCAGAAAAGTTTATTGTATTTTTCAAAGCATTTTTTGCAATCACTGAGCCTCATTTATTAAAACTGTTTAAGAGGGAAACTACCACTGTTGTCCTTAGCAATCAATCAGAACTCAATAAAGGGGTTATCCAAGTATTTTTTTTTAATTAGTGCTTCCTATAGCAATATATAATAAAAGATCCTGTTCTCACCTTTTCTGACTCTTCGCATGACCAGTGTCACATCTCCGTCCTCAGCGCCGGGTCTGTTTGCAAGCTGCAGATGCACTCTATGAGCGGGATATTACAGACTGCTGCAGTCAATCACAGACCTCTATGCTCAAATATTGAGGTCTGTGATTAGTTGCAGCAGCCTGTGAAAGCCAACTCAGTGTCAGAAGGTAACCTGAAGCTGGGCCGCTGGAGCTGTGGAGACCCAGGAAAGGTGGGCATGGAAACTTTAAAGGAGTTATCGCGCAACAGCAAGTGGGGTTAAGCACTTCTGTATGGCCATATTAATGCACTTTGTAATATACATCGTGCATTAAATATTGGCCATACAGAAGTTATATACTTACCCCCTCCAGCGTTGGCGTCCCCGTCTCCATGGCTCCGACCAAAGGCTTCTGCTGCTCCGATTAGACGCACTTGCGCAGTCTTCCCTCTTCTGTCCCGCTCCGGCGTGCTCGCGCCGCAAAGGTCTTCTGCGCATGCCAATATTTAAGGCACGATGTATATTACAAAGTGCATTAATATGGCCATAAAGAAGTGTTTAACCCCACTTGCTGTTGCGGGACAACCCCTTTAATTAAGTTTGTCATGTGGAGCACTAATTTAAAAGACTCAACTTTTTTAAATGAGCGCGGCTGCTCGGGTCCCTACTGCTCCAGTCTTGGAAACTCCCACACATCCACATAAAGTACATTGCTCATATGACTGCTGCAAGAGCCCTCAGGTATTTTGAAACCCTCAGGCAGGAGAGATCTTTTGGGGCCTGCTGGCGGGGAAACCAACACCTGAATCACGGGATGTGTGGAGGTCAGGGCTGTATCTCCAACAGGAGCTGGAAGACTCACCGTGATAGGTGGTGTGGTAGCACTACTAATGTTGCTCACCCGCCCAGTACCAAGGAGCTGGTAGTATGCCCAGTTTCATGGCTATAGAAAATTGGACAGGGGTTTTGTAATGTCTTGAGAAGCCATCATAATCTTGCTCAGAACTTCCAAACTTTTTTAAACATGAACAACAGAAGTCCTTGTTCGAGGAGTAATTTGTCAAGCTTATCTTGCAAAAACAAAGAAACAGTCTCTATGCCATCTGAAAGCATTTATATTTCCAAGGGAAGCCTGTTGTTACATAGTGACCACAAGGGCAGAGACATAGGCTGCATAATCAGTCCTCTGGCATCAGCGGGAAACATCACTTAACAGGTCCTCCTGTTCTTCCCAATGCAGTTCTCCAGATGCAATGTGTTTCCTCTGATGCACCATCTCACCTGCACAACAATGTGGGCCACAGCTCCATGTATAGCAGGTGGTTAGGGTGACAATGTCTTGTGCTCACTCTCCCAATACATGAATGCTCTAAAGTCTTTGGTGCCAGTGCAACCTTATATATAGGACCCAACATGTGCAGAGGTGCTGTCGTGGAACCTTCTTTTGGAACCACGCCTTACTCAATTTGGAATGTTTACAGCCCTCCATATTAATTCTGAATTGATAATGCGCATAAGAAGTTCCCACACTGACACGATGTTCAGCATGCATAGCTTCCTCAATTCTAACTTTAATCATCGGCGTGTAGCCTATTTTAAGAGTTTAACAAATCCGCCCATCTGGGCAGGTCAAATGTTACATGCATACAACGTATTGTTTAATTATTGGATAAGCATCTTGCAATTCTTCCATCCTCCGGTCATCTGTGATTGGCCATCAGGTGGTGGATGAAATGAGTGGGTTGTCTTGGAGCCACGTGGGGTTCCTTCGATATGATTGGATGTTACATCATGAACTATAAATTGCACAAACCTCCCATGTTATTTGCATACGTTTCCAGTAAAGTCGCTGGGGAAATTTCTGCGGTTGTCCATGTCTGATTCCTAGTTCCGTATTAGTGCATGCAGCTGGACAGTCAAATATATTTATACATGTTGGTTACGGGCTAAATTGCTAAATTCAATCTTTGTCAGCAGAGTTTTATAAAACAGATATTTCATATAAGCGGAAGTACCTATTGCATAACTTGTAGCAAGACATTATATTTGTAGCAAGACAGAAATATGTATACAGAATGTTCAATTGACAACTGTCTACTGCCAAAGCCCACCGATCCATAATATAGGAATACTGGACTTCCACCACAGACCCCCCTTGAAACTATCTGTTTCACTAAACTCGCCCTGCTCCGTCCCACCCCAATCCCCCACCGCTGACCCTAGACTCGCATTGCGTTGTAGTCGACTAGGCCTACTACTGCCATAGGGGTATAGGATGGTTCGACATCATCACATTCTGGATCCATGATGACGACGGTTGCGCTGACAGTGGGCTTTTTGTTGGACATCGTAGTGAGACGGGCGGACCAGGTAGTCATCAGGGTCGGAATACACTGTATGCAACAACAAACAGAAATTAGGATGACTATAAAGGTGACAAATATAATCAGGTTAGGAGAGGTGCGACTTTTACTATCTCAGGTAAACACTGCATAACTTGTATAGAACCCCGCCTTCTTGACGTTAACTCGATTCATCAACAAGAGTGCAAAATCAGGGCTATCTAATTACTGATCAATATGACTGAACCCCTGTCTCATTAGTAAGTGCATTATCATATATATTAGTCTGGAAGGAAAGAGCTACAAGGTGATTATTCCCACTTCCCTTTTCCAGAGGCGGCAAGGTAACAGGACCAGGGGCGTTGTAACACCGGCATGTTGCGTGGACATAAGCAGAGTGCACTGCAGATAAAATAAAGCAAAATCTTAGCGAAAACCTATCACAGTGTTCTAAATACACAATGTTTCAAAACTTATTTTTCCCTTCTCCTGTTAGGTACCTTACTGAGGAAACCAGACTAAGGTTAGCTCTTTTTAGTTAGTGCGGTCAGCTTCTTTAATGGCAACTGCGTCTTTACCTGTGGGTCACGTGTTGTCTGGAATGTAGGTGCAAGTCTCCCCTATTGTCTTACAGGCACTCCCTTTTTTGGCTAAAATCGTACCTAGTGCCATTCTATTTTGGAAAGTCATAGTCGAGGTAGGTCCTATTGGTCGACTAGTCCCTATAAGGCGTCTCTAGTATAATTTATAAACCGCTGTTAATTATAATAAACATAATTAATCCAGTCAACATTTATTTACCCTAATGATCGGGAAAATGGACTCGAATCTAGTTTTAACTTGGTCTCTAATTTTTAAAACTTGTCAGGTACCCCCCTTGGCTATCCTATGATGTCAATGTATACGTGTAGATCAAAACTATCACCAGGAGCCTCTCTTCTCACTCTAATGTGCTGTTACAATACTAGTAGTGTGCACAGGTACGCACGGCGTGGGACTCCCTAATCTTCACCCACACCAATGTCCCTCCTGGAGATAGTCCTAATGGTGAACACGTCCAGGTCGCCTCACCCTTGCGTCAGGGTTTTCCCACTGCCCGTAAGTCCCTACTCCTAAAAGGGGAGGGATCCCTACCTCACCTCAGAAGGAGGCCATGGATTCCCTGGGCTTATTTCCGGGCATCCATACCCTCTATCTGTACGAGTTAACACCCCACAGGGTGTGCCCTCGCCGGAACCTAAGGTCTTCTGCACTTTCCCTAGGCAAATGGGAAGTCCACTGACAGTCCATCTTATGAGACTGAGGCAGGCGCAGTACTGGTACATTTCTCCATTCTTCTGGTAACGTACCTGGTAGGCATTATCGGAACTGGCTCTTCATCTATTTCAAACAAGGGAACCATTGGTCACATTAAAGGGAGAATACACGTACAGGAAATTGCATACCCCACCTCTTTCTGCGAAAATCATATCCACAGCCACTCTATTTTGGAACGCCATGGATGCAGTGGGCCCTAACTGGTTAGCTAACCCTTGCAAAGCATCTCTGGTGTAGTTTACAAACCTCTGCTGATTGTAAGAGATATAATTCATCCAATCTACATTATTATTAACAGTGACAAAAGCAAATGAGGAATCAAAACCTGCTTTAACCTGATCTCTAGAATTGAATTAATCTCGCTCCCCCCTTGGCACTCCTATTACATCTATGTGTACATGTGGATCAAAGTTACCACCTGGAGCGTCAACGTCTCTCTTAGCACGATGCAGTGTTAGATTCTCACCCTCAGTGTAGGCTTCATATTGCACATTTGATTGTATTAATTTGTTCTGAAACCTGAAACAGGGGGCTAGTGTACAGTAGTCAAAGGTGTGTGTTAGAGGAATTGTACCACATTATAGCATGTAAAGGATATGCAGGATCATTAGTTTTTTCAGTGCGAAGTGTGGATCCAAGTGGGTCCAAGTGGGCTTCCCTTCGAGCTTGACTGCAGTTGGGGTGGTGAACAACATCTGGTAGGGACATTCAAACAGGGTTTCTCTCTTAAACTTTTCCACATAGACCCTGTCACCTGGTTTTAGATTGTGACACTCATCTGTAGGACCTGGGGAAAAGCAGAGACTGCAGAATGCATTACTAACAATTCCTTGGAGAGGCCTATGACAAAATTAACAAGAAAATCATTCCCCAAATTCAGCTACTGTGGCATGTACCCTCCTGGGAGAAAGAAAAACTAATGAAAGACACTCAATTCAAAATTTACCCATTTTCTCTATTGCCTTTCGTATCTACTTTCCCCCTACTCCGCGGATGGTAGGGTGTGTGAAAAGCCTGAAATATACCCAAAACAGACATGATGTGTTGCATTATTTCACCTGTGAAGTGTGTACCTTTGTTCGACTCAATCACTTCTGGTACCCCATATCTGCAGATTACCTCATTCATGAATTTCTGTGTGGTTATCTGCTCATTTACCTTCGTATCAGGGTGGGCCTCCAACCTGAAAAAGACTCGAGCAACAACAAGCACATGTTCATACTCCCCAACAGGTGTGAGCTGAATGTGGTCAAATTGGCAATCTCTGAAATGGGTAGAGTGGTCAAGGCAAGTGTTATATGGCCACCTTACTTCTGTCCGGACTTGCACATGGCAAAGATCATGCTAACTGGACAAATGATGCAGCAGCTACAGAGAACCCAGGTGTCACCCATTCTTGTTCAGTGTCGCCGTCATCGCTGCTTTTGATTCTGGGTACCAGCTGGGCCATCATGGGGAACAGGGACCTCTGTAGGCAAGTTCTGTTGATTGTTCGCCATACGCCGTCCTGTGCTGTCGCTCCCGTATTTTAGCCCATCTGCTTTCTTTCCTCGTTGACTTGTAACTGTAAAGTCCTTGACATATCAAAGTCCAAAGGTTTTATCAAAGTCCAAAGTCTTATCAAAGTCCAAAGTCTTATCAAAGTCCAAAGTCTTATCACTGACTCATGCTGTCAGTATCTATTCTTCTTTCTTCCACGGCTTGAGGGCCGCTGCCTTTGCTGTGTTGTCGGCGAGGGTGTCATCTCTCGCTTCTCCGTTGTAGAAATCGGTGTGGATTCTCCATTGCCAGGTAGTGGTAGTAGGGTTTCCATGAGACTCTGCACCGCTGCACCATTCTTAATTGGCTGTCCTACTGAAATAACAAGCTGTCTGGCCTTCCATATTGGGCCATAATCATGAGCTATGCCAAATGCATTCCAGGAGTCAGTGTAAAAAGTTGCCGACTTACCTTCTACCACTCCACACGCCTCAGTGAGGGCCTCCGGTTCCGCTTCTTGCCCTGAGACATGCGGAGGCAGAGCTTCTGCGTTTAGGACATCTTGTTGTGTCACCTCTGCATATCTGGTTCGGAATCATCAATCCTCACCCTGATACCATCTACAAAAGAAAACTCAAAATATGCATCATTAACAGTGTGTACATCACTACAATAATGCTATTTAAAAAATAGCTGATCCGCCATACTCAAATCACCTATGCCTCCCCTCCCCCCAGGAATACCTGATTAAAAGAAGAGTAGCCGGATTCAAGGTATTACAACATTGGGAAGCTCAGAGCAATATTGGGGGAGGCATGGAAAGAGCACATTGTAGTCGGATCTAATAGGCCAGAGCTAAGTGCTTGGGTTGCACTTGCATGAGTACGTTCTGGGTGTCATTTGGCGTGTGGACCACTAGGGGGTAGTCCAATACCAACTTAGAAGATTTGTCAACCATTGCCTGTACTGCTGCCACCGCAAAAGCAGATGAGGGAGCTCCTCAAGTCACTGGATCCACCCTCATGGCTGTGGTTGTCCTTCGTGCTTTTGTGTCAATACTGTCATATAGGCGGCAGTATGAAACAAGGCCCAGAAAGGTGGGGAATTTGGCAACGGGTGTATGTACAGGTATGGCCTGCAGAACTTGGTTAGTCTTTGGAGGCCTCCAGGCCTTACAGCCTTCTGCAAGAGAAATTAACAGTGAAATTGTGGCCGGTTGGCAGTTTTTCCAAAGCATCAGCACACAGCACCTGATCTGCATGGCTGACCCTTCACCCCCTTTTTTTTTTTTTTTTTTTTTTTTTTTTTTTATTTTATAAACTAGGGGGATACTGTTTGACCCAGGGGTGTGTATCTGGGTCTCGTATATATTATCATGGTTGATACATCCAATTTCCCTATGCCTGTCTTGTGGGTGTCCCATAATTTGTCAGGGCCCGTGGAAAGCTGAGTTTGGGACAGGAGAAAAAAACAAAACTTTTTCTTCTGGCTATCTATGATTCTTACCCCCTCCTTGGATAAGAGACGTGCTCTTGCATCATCTAGCTCCACCCCTCTGAGTGTGGCTAATCACTTACTTCCTTATTCTCTCATTCAATGTTTGGCAGTCCTTGGGTACACATCACAACCCAATAAAGATAAAGTCTTATGCATCACACAATTTACATTTTACAAATTACGGGTCAATCTGCCCCGTTCCTCCTGTGGATACCTGGCCTTATCGTTACCTGCTTGTTTCCTATTCCTTGGCCTCTCTACCGTCTCTCTTTCTCCCTGTAGTTTATTTATTTTATATTGTCTGTGAATATACGTTACTTGTGCTGGGACTACAGGGCAAGTAACTTCCTCTTTTTAGAATCTCTCCCTCCCGTGACAGCCTAGCGAGAGGATTACAAGGGAGATAACGGGAGTACGTGGCTAATTTTTACTTCTACAACAGTAGACAGTTGTTGTCCCAGACTTCCGGCGACTGGGCAGATGCAGTCTTAGATGCCGGACATCTCCATCTGATTGGTAATGTACTGCAATTCTCTCTATTCACTAAGCTGGTGTCTTTGTATATTAATACAGACGCCATTGCAGCCCACCTTCACTTCCTCTTTTCTGACACTTAGAGAAATTCTAACGTCTAATGCATAAATCACATATATTATGTTGTAACTTCTGTCACAGCGGTGGTTACAATTGAATTGGGGACTTGGCAAGCCGCTGTGGCTGTAAACATAGATGTATTTTCTTGTGGGCATGGTGGGGCTACGCAGTCTGTATTCTTAAGAGCCCCCTCAGGATGTGAGTGGCATACAACTTTTTACATTTATGACGGGCGTATGACAAAGATTAGATTCCATAACAAGACATACTAGTAGTTTCAACATCCAATATTAGTTAAATAACTAACAAATGTTACAGCACAAGAATTGCTCCGCTTCTATTAAGAGTTCCACTTCCTCTTTTTAAATGAAGTTTGCAGCTTTTTTTTTTTTTTTTTCTCTAAACAATTACGGGCACAGTTGAGCAGGACTGATACTACTTCTATATGACAGACAAACAAACTATTCCTATATAACAACATGATTATAAAAGTCTCCTCAGACGCCGGACATAATATGCCCCGCCCTAGAGTCTCTAGCATTTCTGTCGCTACACAGTTTATCAATCTACCCTCAGACGGAGGGATCTACTGGTGGACATTTAAACCATAAACAAATATTTGTGGACCACCATCCTCAAACAGTGGACCGTAACCACAGCGGTGGGCAGGGTAGGAATTATTCTGACCCATCCGAGGGTACTTTTCGTCAATAACAATCCTTTTTTGCAATTTGGGCAAGACATGTGTGGTATTCTCATACCACAGACAAACAGACAAATAGACGGAGCACCAGTACGGCTGGTTTGGTCTAAACTGCCCCTCGGGATACTGTCTGGCAGGCCCCCCTCCTAGGTCTATTACCAGACTCTACCGGAGCAGCGTTGCCTGTCCAGACGTTTGACCGTTTCCTGACTCTAAGGCTGTAGACTCCAAACCTGACTAGAGCAGGACCACCTAGTCAAACTACCCCGTCAGGCCCCCCTGACTCTAAGGTTTTAGACTCCAAACCTGACTCGAGCAGGGGGCCCCTGCGGGGACTTCCTCTCCCTTAAAGCAATTCACTGACCTTGCCAACCGACCAGTACTCTCAAAACGACAGGCATGTAAACATTCCTTTATATCTTATGACAGGTTCTTATCGAGTGATCGAGACTTAAAGAAGTACCTGTCGTCGTGCGGATCCAAATCATTCGGCCTGGCACGGCACATAGGCGAGCCTGAACTTAGCCACACAGGTATAGATAATTAATTTATCTCACCGTGTTCTGATGATATTTTGGGCCCACCAAGTCCAAGGTCGCATATGTCCGTGTCTTCTGTCCGAATTCTATGGAACCTATCGATCACTGCCCGCATTCTCCACCAGCTGTCGTGGAACCTTCTTTTGGAACCACGCCTTACTCAATTTGGAATGTTTACAGCCCTCCATATTAATTCTGAATTGATAATGCGCATAAGAAGTTCCCACACTGACACGATGTTCAGCATGCATAGCTTCCTCAATTCTAACTTTAATCATCGGCGTGTAGCCTATTTTAAGAGTTTAACAAATCCGCCCATCTGGGCAGGTCAAATGTTACATGCATACAACGTATTGTTTAATTATTGGATAAGCATCTTGCAATTCTTCCATCCTCCGGTCATCTGTGATTGGCCATCAGGTGGTGGATGAAATGAGTGGGTTGTCTTGGAGCCACGTGGGGTTCCTTCGATATGATTGGATGTTACATCATGAACTATAAATTGCACAAACCTCCCATGTTATTTGCATACGTTTCCAGTAAAGTCGCTGGGGAAATTTCTGCGGTTGTCCATGTCTGATTCCTAGTTCCGTATTAGTGCATGCAGCTGGACAGTCAAATATATTTATACATGTTGGTTACGGGCTAAATTGCTAAATTCAATCTTTGTCAGCAGAGTTTTATAAAACAGATATTTCATATAAGCGGAAGTACCTATTGCATAACTTGTAGCAAGACATTATATTTGTAGCAAGACAGAAATATGTATACAGAATGTTCAATTGACAACTGTCTACTGCCAAAGCCCACCGATCCATAATATAGGAATACTGGACTTCCACCACAGAGCCCACCCCACATAACGACCAAATGACCACCAGCCAGTAGCATATAACAATAACAATATAGAAATAAAACATGCAATAACCACAGGAGGTCCCTATCAACTAGGTTGCTAATACATGAGTAATGCAACAGGCAGTGTCACAAAAGTAGAACGGGAGGGGAAGCAACCAATCACAGGCCTCGGCGGTCTTTTCTGCATGAACGGCATGGGACCGCTGTGAGTGATTGGTTCTTCAGTAGTCAAGTGAACGTCGAATGGCAAACCTCTGGGATGAGATCGGCAAGCACCAGATCGACAGCATTGGACTGCGGGACATTTAAAAAGTTAGTATGGGTTATTAGTTCTGTTTCATACCGTTATCTGCCCTCAGACAAGTTTTTTTATAAATCTCTGAAAACTCTGATGCCAGAATTCCTGGTTTGTCTGTTGTGGTGTAGGGGGTTAATGTAATTATCCCTGGTAATTTAAGCAATAAAAGCTTAATGTCTGTATTCTTGTAAGGGAAACAGTATTGTTATCATCACTGATGGTCTAGAACAGAGAAAGTGTGAAAAGGGTTTTCCATGATTAACAAAAACTGCCATGGGGCAGATAATGGTATAAAACAAAGGAAAGGAAAATGTATCCTCAACTTTTAAATTAGCCCTGCCACTCCTGTTCCTACTTCTTCAGTTTCGGAAGCTTCTGCAGCATTCACATAACATACATTGTTCACGTGACTGCTGTAAGGACCCTCGGGTATTTTGAAACCTTCAGGCTAGAGGGGATATGGGGGGGCCTTCCGGCTGGGGAACCACCACCTAAATCACGGGAGGCATGGAGATCAGGGATGTACCCCCAACAGGAGCTGGAAGACTCACCTAGACAGGTGTCGTAGTAGCACTGCTAATGTTGCTCAGCCACCCAGCACCAAGGAGCTGGTAGTACGCCCCGATTGCAGGGCTTAAGAAAATTGGACAGGGGTTTTCTAATGTCATGTTTCAAGTCATAGATGGGTGGTTTATTGCTGTACATGTAGACGCTGGCTGCTTTCGTATATCAGTGTCATAGATGGTGCTGCATTTTTCACAGATGAAGTCACAGATATAATCCTACCTATTTGGGTTCAAAAGGGAGAGAGGCGAAGATGAAAGAAGGAGAAAGATGGTAAAGACCCCAACCCTTAACTGCCTTTAATTCATGAAATCAGAAGATGAAAAAAGTGACAAAGAGAATTCCATTGCTAATGTTGTTTTTAAGGTATTTTTATGTGGCTTTCAATATTGCAAAGATGGGTCATGCAAAACAGGATATGTACTGGCCATGCAAGGTGAAGTACTACTACATCAACTACTCCCACCTAGTATGTCAGCCTAAGAGGTAGAGCTGAAGGCACTCACTGAGACATGTAAGATGACTGGAGTTAAGAGGTAAGCTACACACAAGGACCGGATACTCTTTCAGCATCACCTGCAATTATTGGCCCACTGGCATAGTAGAAGCTTTGTGGGATCCTTGGGTAAACCAATCTGGAATACAGAAGCAGTGTCTTTGTTGTACAAGGCTTTAGTTTTTCCCAAACAGGTAGCCATCATTAAAGTCCAGGCTCATAGCAAGGAGACAGCTCCTGAGACCCTAGGAAATTGGAGAGCAGATGCAGCAGCCAAAGCATTGACCCAACTCCCCTTGAATGAGCTAATGGTCGTTAACCTGGTTGTAACCGAACCGTGTGTGGATATATCTCTGTTGTCTATCTTGCAGGAATAATCCTCAAAGAGAACAAAAAGAGGAGTGCACAAAAAGGGTAGAAAGCTGGATAAGAGGAGAGTCTGGAGAAGTCCCTTAACAGTAACACTGGCCAGAAGGGGGGGAACTGTCAAGAGACTATGGTCCGGGTACGGAAAACTGCTTGCAACCTCTGTCCCTACCTTCCTGCCCCCCTGGGCTAAACCTCCAGGGTGACAGCTGGGCGACGGTCCCTACACTCCTCCAGGGATGCAGGGCTGGAGTGGATACAAATAAACACAGAGACAAACAATACTAAGGCTGGTCAAGAAATCCGGGTCGGCAACAGGAGGGTACGCAGTACAAGGGGTCAGGCAAAGGCAAGGTCAGGATACACGCAGGAGTCCAATCAGGAAGTCAGTCAAAAACAAGGACCGCGAGTTCTGCAGAAGAACAAGCAAACACTGGCAATGCTGGAAGAAAACAGACATGTTTAAATGCTGTCAGAACTCCCGCCCCAGCAGCTGATTGGGGCAGTGAGCCTGACAGCAGCAGGGCTCAATCAAGGAGACGCTAGGAACACCTTCCCCAGCCATGCTGAACAGATGGATGCTGAGGAAGCATGCCCAGTAGTCATGAAAATTAGGACACGGCACGGGGGGGCACCCGCTGCGTCCCTAGCAACCCGGCGGCGACCAGAGTTACTGCGGCCAGGGGAGTTCATCAGAACCGGGGCTCTCCTGCACCGTACTCCTGGGTGACCTGGGTGATAGGACCGGCAGTGCGGGCACAGAGGCCCCGAGAGTCACCGATCCTGACACCTTGTTTTGCTTTTCATAGTAGTAGACCGGTCAATTATGCCAGTCCAATACCTACGGGCATCTCTTCTCTTTGTAAGATTACTCATCTGCAACAAAGAGACACAGCTAAATGTACATCGTCTTACGACAGCCTAAGACAGTCCAAAAGTATGTTCAATATGGCAATCTTATGGAGTAAAGCAGTCTTTTCCAATGGACAACCACAAGACCTTTTATCCTCATTCGCCGGAGGATAAGGATCATTAGGCCTTACCCTTACTCGTCAGAGGGTATGCAGCTGGAGGAATGATTGCACAAGGACTGAGGCATTTATTAGAATCATGAGATGAAAAAACAATGTCAAAATATCTTTGCTTTAATGCTATATTTGCTTCTGAATTCTATCCAATGCTTATGCAAATGTGGAACAAATTATTAGAAGCCATGGATTATCTAGATGACCAGATCTTTATTTTGTTGGGTATAGTTTACGCTTTCTTCCAAATATTATTGCCGTGCTCAGGGGTGTAACTATAGGGGATGCAGAGGATGCGTTTGCACCAGGCCCAGGAGCCCTAGGGGGCCCATAAGGCCACTCTTTTCCATACAGGCTCCAGATTTTGCACTGGGGCCAAGAAGCGTCAACATACGCCTCTGGCCGTGCTTATCTGCTCATGCTGTATTTAGAATCTTATTGGTTTGTATACTTTATTTGCTTAAAATGTGTAAGAAACTAATCAAACTAATCAATGTTGTACGTCCTAGGGAATGCCCATGTAAAGATGTTCACCCTTGTCACAACTCAATTTGCCTCATCCAGCGCTCAAGTTTTCCTAACCCAGAGGAGTTCTCAAATTGGGGAATGGAGTGAAGACAAGTCCTCCTTGGAGGCTACCTCCAGGAAGGTGAAGCACTGAAGGCTCCCATGTGGGATTAGTCTGAGATTAATACATCTTCATGTGAAACTTGTGGACATATTGTGTCCCTAGGAAGCAGGAGGGGTATGATCATTTCCTGGAGTACATCTATAGTCTTTATATCCAAATGCTTGTACTTCTTATCAAATAACAATGTATGCAAGCGTCATATTGCATATTATCAAACATTTTATAATGATTTGTTAGTTTTAACACTGCAGAGCGGTAACGTAGGAGGGTGTCTATTTATAAGAGGTCCTTTATAGATTTCTTGGTTCTACATTTTGTAATAAAAACTCTGGTGAATGGGCTTCGATTGCTCCATGTTGTGTTCTTCTCCAGTGCACCATAGAGACAATTGGGCATACCTGATTGCTGAGGCTTCGATACTCCTTGAGTATCACTTAAATCAAGAGATTACTCCAACACCACTAACCTTAAGGGTAGATGCACACGGCATGTCCACATTCTGGCTGCGGAATCCCGCACAGAATCCAGCCCTAACCGCGGCCAGCGACCCTGTGTACCTGTCACTCTTCGGCTTCTCTGTGCTGCAGATGGTCCGCATGGCTCACCGTCGGACATGCGCAGTACAGATTTTTTTTTTGGAACTCCTTCTTTTCGACCTTTCCGCAATGTCAATTGCAGAAGGGCCAAAGATCAGACAACATCCATTGACTTCAATGGTAGCCATTTGCGAGCAATCTGCGCAAAACTAGAGCATGCTGTGATTTATCATCCGCGAGCGGAAACTGCAAATGGTTTCCACTCGTGTGCATGAAGAATCACTTTTCCATAGCATGGTATGGGTGGTATTAGCTGTGGAATCCGGAGGCAAACTTCCGCCACGTATTCCGCAATTCAGATCTGCCCATGTGTATGAGTCCTAACTGTGAGTGGGGCAACAATGAGTAAAAAGCTACCATGTACCCAGTCTGTGACCTCAGAAATGGTAAACATTTAGAGCGAACCTTGAAGGTGATGAATCATTCATGACTGAAGGACTTATATTTACTGATGTGATATTGCATTATGGGAATACAACAGGTGTGGCTTGGGGCAGCATATTAAAATATTGCATAGGGAGATGGAGTCGAGAAGAAAAATGAGGCATAATAGCTAGAAGCTGACACGTCTGACCTTGTCTATACAACTTATGATTCTTCCTTTAAGAATGTAAGATATTATCTCTCCATTAGGCCTTCACAAGTGAACCAGTCTCCAGTGTCACATTACTACATTAATGCATAGCTGAGAGTTATGAGGATGAAGTCAAGGTCAATCACAATGCAACCCTATGGGCACCCCTCTTCCCCGGCTCCTTGCCCTATAGACGGTGGAACTCTGTACAGCGTCTATGCTGGCGGCACACTTTGCTGATACTTTCTTCATGCAGACAGTATATCCACCAGCCATAAAAATCAACAAAGACATGGAAAGAAAATAGCGGAGATCTCAGGCTCCTGGTAGCCGGTAATTTCCCCTGTGAGCCGCGCTCTGCTTCTCTCTGCTAATTTCTTATGAAGCTCAGAAACAAGAGAATCTCACAGCACAGAACGTGTCTCCAGATTCATTACAAAAACTCAGTAAATAGCAGAGGAGAGGGAGACGTCTTCTCTTGCTCTTCGTCTGTTCTTCACTGTCTCTTCTCTGTTCCCCATTCATTGCCCCTGTATTCTCTCTCTCTTGTTCTCTCCTAGTCTGTCTCTCTATTTCTCTCTTTTTCTCAGTCTCCCTTGTTCTTTCTTTCTCTCGGTCTCACTATTTCTCTCTTGCTTGGTCTCTCTTTCTCTCACTCTCTCTTGTTCTTTCTCTCTCATTCTCCATTGTTCCATTTTTCCCACTTTTCTTTTTTTCTCTTTTCCTCTTCATTTCTTTCCTTTTTCTTTCTTTTTCTCTTTCTTGTTCTTTCTCTCTCGTTCTCCATTGTTCTATTTTTTTCTTCTTTCTATCTCCTTTTCTCTGCTGTCCTTTTTTCCTCCATTTCTCTCCCTTTCTTTCTTTTTCTCTTGTTTTTTTTTATTTCCCTCTCACTCTGTCTCTCTTACTCCCTTCTTTCATTGTCCATTATTCTTTCTATTGTGCCACTTTTCTCTTTCCTCTCTTTTGTTCTCTCTTCTTATTTCTCTATTTTTTCTTTCTTTTTTCCTTATTAAGTTTCTTTTCATCTTGTTCCTCTTTTTTCTCTCTTCTATGTTTTGAGTTTATAAAGACATAAGGAAAATGGACATTTCTATCAAAGAAAAACAGAGCAGGCAACCGTACTTACTGATTTAATGGCATACAGATATTATGTGTGTGTGTATATATATATATATATATATATATATATATTAGCTGATATTCTCCGGCTTCGCCCGAGTTAATGTGGTAGTAGTGTTTACCTGTTGTTCACACGGAAAATTTTATGAAGTCGTGGTTACTTCAGAGGAACTGAGGAATAAAATATGTATACACATAGAGGAGTGTTAGATTCTCCTCAGATTGCATGTACCGATGTCCCTCTGCAGAATGTGCTACCCCTCCCACTCTCCTCACTTTTAAGCCTTAAAGGTAATACGCCTTTTTTTCAAATTTACCTCCAGACCGAAAGTTGCTGTCCATTCTAAGCCTTAAAGGCATGTTCCATTTTTGCAGCTTATTGCAGCTTCCGTATGTGTTTTAAATCCTTTCAATATATGCACAGAGGTCAGTTAGATATTCCTCAATATATACACATAGAGGTGAAGTAAATTCCCCTTAGTATATACACATAGAGGTGAGGTAGATTCTCCTCAGTATATACACAGAGGTAAGATAGATTCTCCTCAGTATATACATATAGAGGAGTGTTAGATTCTCCTCAGACTGCATGTACCGATGTCCCTCTGCAGAACGTGCCACCCCTCCCACTCTCCTCACTTTTTACCCTTAAAGGTAACACCCCTTTTTATTCAAATTTACCCCCAGACTGGAGGTTGCGGCTAGAGACGAGCGAGTATACTTGCTAAGACACATTACTCGAGCGAGTAGTGCCTTAGCGGAGTATCTTCCTACTCGTCTCTAAAGATTCGGGGGCTGGGTGGGGCGGGGAGGAACGAGGAACGGAGGGGAGATCTCTCTCTCCCTCCCTCCCCCCCCCCCCGCTCCCCAGCGCAACTCACCTGTCACCCGCGCCGGTACCTGAATCTTTACAGATGAGCGGGGAGATACTCGGCTAAGGCACTACTCGCTCGAGTAATGTGCCTTAGCGAGTATACTCACTCATCTCTAGTTGTGGCCCCTTCTTAGCCTTAAAGGCATGCTCCATCCCTGCAGTCCATGGCCGCTTCCTTATGTAATTTACAACCTTTCAGTATATGCACACAGAGATCAGTTATATTCTCCTCAGTAAATACACAAAGAGGTGAGGTAGCTTCTCCACATTATATAATATTCCATAGTAACTGAGGCTGCGGGGGTTTGTAGGGGATGTAGTCCACCTGAAATCTGCACGGGGATGAAGGACCTGTAATGACATCACCATCATGTGATCAGAGCGGAGCATGTAACTCAGTCCTTCAGGATGAAGGACCTGTGCTGACTGGGAGGAGGCAGAGAGGGGGCGGGAGCTCAGTGCACTGTTCCCGGCTCTTCCAGCCTCCTCCCACTGCAGAGAGGGACGCCATATATCATCCGGGCGTAAATCCCCGCCGATATACGGTCGTCTGAATAAGCCCTAAGACTGATCTATGTAATGCCAGTTTTAACTCCCTAATAGTCACATTTGGGAAAACCCTCCTGAAAAGGTCTTTTTTTTATTGTAGATTTTGAACTTATATGTCATGTAATATTTGGTGCACAACTTAGTTGCGTAAGTGCATTTTAACCCCTTAATGCCATAACTAACTTTAAGAACCAGTAAGTCATTTCACCTTTTGTGTGCAATAATTTTTTATTTTTTATCAATGTAGCCGTATGACAGTTTGTATTTTGCAGGATGAGTTCTGAGTTTTTATAGGGACACATTTCGGGTAAATATAATTGTTTTGAGACAATGGGGAAAAAAAGTTATTTTACCATTGTTTTGTGGGATTTATTTTTATGGCGTTCACAATATGGTCTAAATATTATTATAGTTTATAGTACAGGTTTTTATTGCTTTTTTTCAGTATCCAAAGGCTTGTGTAAGATGAAATACATTTTTTTTTATGTGAAAATATTTAGATGCCATAGTCAGCAATGACCAGGGTTGCCAACCATCCAGAAAGTCCTGGATAGTCTGTAAAAATAGGGGATGTCTTTCCAGTGTCTGTGAGAAATATTAGGTGCATTTGTGAATTTATTAAGGCTGGTGATATTTGAGCATGGTATTATGACTATATTTAACATCATTTCATAGCTCACATAAAATACTGATAATGAATTCATCAAAATCTGACCTATATACATGTATTATTCATCATCTTTATCATTCAGTATGCTTTTTTGATATGTCTGTAAAATAATGCTGGCTGTCCATGATTTATGGATACATTGTCCAGGAAAACTAAAAAGTGAGGTTGGCAACTCTGGTAATGACTGTGGCATATGCAAGGTTAAATTGTTTAGAGGAGTCATTTTTTCACTCCTTTTTTGGGAGAAAAAACCTACACGTGACAATCAGAGAGCAAATATACTCTCTTATTGATAGGGGTGATAACATGAACAAAAGGTCATGTTGCTCTTCCTTGGGACAGGTAGATATACAGGAGAATCACAGATCTTCTCTGCAGCCTCTAGTGTCCCCACTTTCTCTGCTCTGCACACCGACTGAAAGTGACAGTTGTAAATTCAGTATTGCAGACTCCACTTCAAATAATTGAAGCTCCATTTCTTTCAAAGTTTCCCAGGAAGTGAATGGTAACTATGTCTGTAATATTACACTTAGCTACTGTAGTGAGAGAATGGAGCTGTCTGCTTCCTGAAGAAATCAGTTGAGTGCACAAGCACACTGGCCCAGTGAGCAGCTGATCGGTTGGGGATCCTGAGTGGCAGAATTCACCAATCTACTATTGATGGCCTATCCTAAGAAGAGACCATCAATATTTTACAACTGGAGAAGACCTTTAAGTGGTTATGCCTCTTAATACATTTGGCATACTTCACACTACAGCAACCTAAACATAGACCAGCATATGAAGCCCCTGTCTAAAGAAATCTGTTCCACTGTCTCTTTTCTTTACTCCATTCTCCTCTTCTTTCTCTAATTTTTCCTCTCTTATTTTTTCTCCACAGTAAAGGCAGGATGGAGGTGCTCACCCCGAGGTCTCCAGACACAAACATGTCCATCATCAGTGCCCAAACTAAACCTGGATTCATAGCTGAAGACAACCCAGTTCCACTCTGTAGCAGTCCAGTTTCATCGTTCATGACACCACTGCAAACAAAAGTGATGGTGGGTAGGCGTAAAAAGCAGTACATGTAATGGGCTCTGTGAGATGAAATGTCCTTCAGCTAATTGCCTGGTTCCTACAGACACAGGGTCCTGTAACAATGGCAGCTATCTCTGGATGACAGACAATAAAGCAATTGGAGCTGTTTGTGCTTGTCAGATGATCAGACAATCTTCTCTACAGGTGGTCTATTGAAGACATCCTGAGCCCAGTCACCTTGCATGCCCTCACACATCCACTGGTCCCAACACCTCCTAAGAGTCTGGTCAGAATGGCCAAGATGCAGGCAATTCTTTGATACAACCATCCAGCTTCTCACATCCCAATAAAGCGCCCCTTTCAGACTCTGGTAATGGGTGAAATCTCTTCTCTGCGTTGTAGGGGCATCTAGTGGTCAACAAGCTCCACACAAGTGGAAGATGAGGTCACTGCACACAAGGAGCCTCCGAGAGCTTTTTATAGGCCGAGGATGAAACTAGTGTTATGGCCTCAGGTGGCAAGACCTTTCATCTAATCATACCACAACTCTAATAATTTCCATATCAGCCTAAGATGGAACTGCAGGCCGAGTTTTGCAGCAAAAACGCAACTTCTTCTAGGAACAGGATTTTTATGACAAAAAAAGAACCTTCAGTAAAGACTGCCACCTACAAAGGCAAAAGCAGTAGAAGTACAACAGAAAGATATTCTACAAACAGTAGGCAGCAAAGTAGATTCATACTTTATGCTATTCGGTATTTTTTAAGGATTGTTGACGGTCAATGGGTGTCAAAGGCAGTACATGTAATGGGCTCCATGAGACCAAATGTCCTTCACTGTAAAGTGGCACATAGCCCAACACCTGTAGTCCATACAGTGCAGTTTTAATATTCTATGGCACTTCCTATAAAATCATAGACTTGCACTGACTGGCTGTAACATGCCTCTTCTCCGATCTCTTATCAAGCTTTGGTTTCTGATTTCTCTAAATTGTGTGATATTTATAGCCCATCTGAATATGATAAAAGTGTGAGAAATGAAACTCCTATCAGAATTCCACCACCTGATAATATAGGTTTGTCCCAGGGAGACACTTTCATTAGTAAATGTCACAGAAGTGGACAACTCAATCCCCAACCAATTAGAGAAGTAGAATATTCCCAGCTGCTGCGTTCACCAGCAATCACCCCCCCCCCCCCCCCTCCGCCATCCGAACAAGATTTCAGAGCTCACTCCAGGCTCGCCACATGCAAACAGACACAGGCCTATAAATTGCACTTTCAAGTAAGTAAATTGCGCATTTCACTGAGATGAAGTGGGCAATTAGCAGCTTCTAATTCAACAAACTAAGGACCCTGATTTGTAGTCTTGGCAATGGGGGAAACGTGCAGCACGGTGGAAAAAATGTGGTTGCAAACAGCGTTCAAAGCTTCAACGCAATTCACATTATTCCGGCACTAATCTCTTAGATTCCTCTCTCTCTCCGGAACAGCTGGCCTCATTAAAACAGTATCTGTAGGAATGGGTGAGCAGCTTCTGCATAACCTCTTGCTGGGGGCAACCATGCACGATCAGACACAGCGAGAATGTGCCAAATATTGAGTTAGTGGAAAAGAAAAACTGAATATAAAAGCAGAAAACAACCCAGTGGTCTCCAAAGAGGAATCAGAGGGGGTAGAACTGAATTATTAATAAATGGGGCCCCAGGCAAAGAAGCAGGAGCCCCTCATCTGTATAAACAGCAGAGATATCACTGTGTGTAAATATCAGTTACATATATAATTACATACCAGAAGATACCCAGGTTATACCAGCATGCTCCATATCACTATATACAGGAGATGTATAACGTATACCAGCTGTACATATATAATTATATACAGGAGATACCCAGGTTATACCAGCATGGTACATATCACTATATACAGGAGATGTACAACTTATACCAGCTGTACATATATAACTATATACAGGAGATACCCAGGTTACACCGGCATGCTCCATATCACTATATACAGGAGATGTATAACTTATACCAGCTGTACATATATAACTATATACAGGAGATACCCAGGTTATACCAGCATGTTCCATATCACTATATACAGGAGATGTATAACTTATACCAGCTGTACATATATAACTATATACAGGAGATACCCAGGTTATACCAGCATGCTTCATATCACTATATACAGGAGATGTATAACTTATACCAGCTGTACATATATAACTATATACAGGAGATACCCAGGTTATACCAGCATGTTCCATATCACTATATACAGGAGATGTATAACTTATACCAGCTGTACATATATAACTATATACAGGAGATACCCAGGTTATACCAGCATGGTATATATCATTATATACAGGATATGTTTAACATATACCAGCTCTATGTATATATTTATATACAGTCTGTTGATGTCTGGGAAGTGAGCATACCAATTGCTGGAGTCTTGGGAGAGGAATGTTGTCCCATTCTTGTCTGATGTAGGATTCTAGCTGCTCAATAGTCTTTGGTTGTCTTTACCGGATTTCTGTTTCATAATGCACCAAATGTATTCCATTGGTAAAAGGTCTGGACTACAGGTGGCCAGTTCAGCACCGGGACTCTTCTTCTGCAAAGCCATGCTGTTGTGATGGATGCAGTATGTGGTTTAGCATAGTCTTGATGAAATTTGCAAGACCTTCCCTGAAAGAGACATTGTCTAGATGGGAACCTATGTTGCTCTATATACTGCTCAACATTGCTTGCGCCTTTCAAAGTGTGTAAGCTGCCCATGCAATAGGCACTAATGCAACCCCATGTTACGTCCATGCAGGCTGTGAGAACAGCGACCTACGCGAACCTAATCTCTAGGAGACTGAATGAAAACCGGGAACAGCATTTGCACTCGAATTGACACCGCAACATAAAACCTAACATGCAAACGACACCACAGACTACAAGAACAGACGGAAAAATACTTACCAATGTACCAAATACATAGGTAGTAATGGCTAATAAGTAATAGGCATTGATTTGTATTTTGGCCAGAATACGTAAGCTCACAAGCCTGTGTCAAGGGTTCCCTTATGAGTCCCTACTTCAAAAAGACAACTAAAACCACAAAGAGGGAACCTTGCCTACAAGTGGGGCGATTGTCTCTATATGGACGGCCTCATGCTGGAACCTAGAGGCCACTGACTTGCTTAGCTGGTAACAAGCAGCAGACCACAAACATCATTCACTCAAGCACACCTACAGATGGACAGATAGACAAAACAAGGCCCTAGCATCCGCCTAGCAACAGGCGAAGGGGACTGAACAGGACAGGCTCGGGCATCCACCCACCAAACGGACGGGCTGGACAAACAAGTATGGACCCAGTGTCCGAAAACCAACGGATGAGTGAAACAAACATAAAACGTAATTCAGACACAAAGCAAAACAGAACATCAGAAGGAGTTCAGACAAGGAAAATATAAACAGAAACCAAACTAAACCGCATGCATGCAGACCATAAATAAGACTGACAGAACAAGACACACAAAACAAAGATCTGCATAACATACATCCTAACACCCAGGTAAGTTAGAAGATGTAAAAGTATACATAACCAGCTCCATCTAGCAAGAGGGGCTGGTATTTAAGCACACAGACCAGTGGTGATTACGTGGCTGGAGAATTCCACACTATCATCTAGCCAAATCAAATCAACCACACCTGCAGCAGTGTGCTCCGGGAAACCCATAGTACTACAGGTCCCAGGAGCATGACATAATACCCCATACCATCAGAGATGCAGGCATTTGAAATATGCCCTGATAACAAGCTGGATGGTCCCTCTCCTCTTGTGTCCGCAGGACATGGTGTCTGTGGTTTCCAAAAAAATTTCAATTTTTGATCTATCTGACCACAGAATGTCAGGACCAGCGGCTCCAGGGGCCTCTGTGCTGGTGACCTCCCCTGGCCGCTGTGGTCTGGGATGCTGGCGCCTGGTGCGTGCTCCCGTGCTCAGGGGGGCGGCGCCTGGGTAATTGGGTTGCTGGGGCTGTGGCTGATGCCATTCCGCGCCGTGTTCCTGTTGCCATGACACCCTGATTAGCATGCTCTGCATTTGTTGCTGGATTTCTGGGTCTCTGCACTCGCTGCCTTATGTCTGAGTCTTGCTGCTGTCAAGCTACCCGCCCCAATCAGTTGGTAGCGCGGGACTTCTGACAGCATTTATACCTCTCTGTTCCTGTCAGTGGTTTCCAGTGTATATTTGTCTCCAGGCTACACCCACGTTATTCTGATTTGATTCCCTGTTGTGACTCTCTGCTTTTGGACCCCACTTTGACCTTGCCTGATCCCTGGTACTGCGTATTCTTCTGTTGCCGACCCGGACTTCCTGACTTGCCTCTGTGTTTGTTAGTCTCTGTATCTGTTTGTAAGTCTGATCCCTTGCCCCACTTCCCTAGAGAGTATAGGGACTGTCGCCCAGTTGTCGCCCTGGGGCCAAACCTAGGGCGGCAAGTAGGTAGGGACAGGGGTTGCGGGCAGCTTTTAGAGACTACCAGTACCCGGACCGCAGTTCCCTGACAGTTACACTGGCCCAAAAGAGGTCAGATTTTTGCATCCAACCGGCTACTCTGACCCCTTCTATGGAGGCCATGGCGGCCTTAGCTAACCAGGTCCAGGCCCTGACGAACCTGGTTCAGGACCTAACCACTCGTCTGCAGCATCAAGAACAGTTGGTGTCTATGGCTTTGGTGCTGCCCCCCTCTGTTTTGGACAGTTTTGGAGACTCGGGCTACGCTTCTGGATTTCTTTTCCAGGGAGAACCCATTTCTCCGGCATGGAGTACCAGAGAGTGGGAATCATGATTACCCGCCTGAGGGGAGGCCCTCAGAACGGGCCTTCTCTTTACCTTCCGTCTCTACCACATGACAGTCTCGTGACGCCTTTTTTTTCTGCTCTGGGCTAACTTTATGACGAACCGGACTAGGCAGCCTATGAGGTTTCGAAACTGATAACTATGCACCAGGGTCGGAAGGTGGCAGAGGACTACTGCTCCCAATTCAGACAGCACTGCACTGAGTCAGGGTGGAACGACTCAGTCCTCAAGGACTTGTTCTTGAATGGCCTTTCCGAAGACCTAAAAGATCTGCTGGTGACCCAGCAGGAGCCTATTACCCTGGAGCAAGCTATGTCATTAGCCATCCGAGCCGACCGTCACCTGAGGGTCAGATGATCTGTTCAGTCCAGTCCAGTCCACGCAGCCTCCCCGGCAACTTCTCCTGTAGACTGAAAACTTCACCTCTCTCCGCTGAACCGATGGAATTGGAGACGATGTCACCTAAATAGTGAAGGGAATACCGGTTAAAGAAGAACCTGTGTTTGTATTGTGGAGAGTCTTGTCATCGGATCTCAATCTGCGGGAAGAAGCCTCGGCAGGAGAAACTTCAGGTATTCCCAGTTGTGTCTAAAATGTCCTTGCCCTGTGCCTTAGATTTTCATTCTTTATCTCATACAGGGCAAGCTGTTGTTGATTCCGGGGCCACAGCAAATTTTGTTAATTTTGATTTTGTGGCTCAGATGTCTGATTCCTTGCTACGTTTAGATCCTCCCATTCAGGTTTCATGGGTAGACTCCACACCATTGCGTGCTGGCCTCGTTAATCTTGTTAACCCGGAGTTAAGGTTTATGGTGGGAGCAGAGGCGTAAATTAAAGCTCTTGGGCACCAATGCAAAACTTGTAACAGGGCCCCCAACTATAATGTTTTATTCATAGTACTGGGCTCCCTATACGGAGAAGAAAGGCCTTATGGGCCCCCTAAGGCTCCTGGGCCCGGGTGCAACCGCATCCCCTGCATCCACTGTAGTTATGCCAGTGTGTGGGACCCTTACATGCTGAGTCCTGCACTTTTCTCATCCGTGGACATAGTGTTAGGGCTACTCTGGCTAAAGGAACACAACCCCGTTATTATTGGGACACATTGGAACTGGTCAGGTGGGGTTCCCACTGTGCCAATCACGTGCATCCCGTGGAGGTGGATATCTCCACTTGTGAGGAGATTGAGTTGCCAGATTACCTCTCTGAGTTTTCTGATGTTTTCTCCAAACAGTTATCAGAAGTTTTGCCTCCTCATAGGGATTGGTACTTTAAGATTGATTTGATCCCTGGTGCCAAACTCCCTAAGGACGGATCTACAACGTAACGGTCCCGGAGAGGGAGTCCATAAAGTACTATATCCAGGACAGTTTGGCCAAGTGGCACATCCGACCCTCGGAGTCCCCTGTGGGTGCCGATTTTTTGTTCGTCGAGAAGAAAGATGGAGGTCTCAGACCCTGTATAGACTACAGGGAGCTAAATAAGATAACTGTCAGAAACTAATATGCTCTTCCGCTCATCCCCGACCTCCTCAACCAGGTTTCCGGGGCCAAGTGGTTTTTAAGCTCGACCTGAGGAGAGCTTATAACCTCATTCGTATATGGGAAGGGGATGAGTGGAAGACGGCATTTAATACACCTCTCGGCCACTTCGAATACCATGTTATGCCATTTGGGTTATGTAATGCCCCAGCAATTTTTCAAGGGTATATGAATTCCATTTTTCAGGATTTCATAGGTGTATTCATCGTCGTATACCTGGATGACATCCTGATTTTCTCCTCTGATTGGGAGGCACACCGTGTACATGTTCAGACCATGCTGATTCCCCTCAGGGCTAACAAGCTGTTCACAAAGTTGGAGAAATGTGTTTTCGGTGTTCAGAAAATATCTTTCTTAGGGTATATCATTACACCATGTGATATTAAGATGAATCCTGTGAAGGTAAAGGCCATCACGGACAGGGCTCAGCCAGTCACCTGGAAGGCTCTGCAGCATTTCCTTGGATTCTCAAACTTCTACCATAAGTTTATTAAGAACTTCTCTGTGGTGGTTAAGCCTTTAACAGATCTTACCAGAAAGGGGGCGGATGTGAGTCTTCCGATGCACCTGTGGCCTTCGCTACTCTAAAGGCCGCATTCTCTTCTGTGCTCGTCCTCATCCAACCCGACCTATCCTGTCCATTTGTGGTGGAGGTAGACGCCTCCGTGTTTGGAGTGGGAGTGGCACTATCTCAAGGTCTTAACACACTCACAAATCTTAGACCATGTGCCTATTTTTCTAAAAAGTTCTCATCTACTGAACGGAACTACGATATAGGTAACCGGGAATTATTTGCTATTAAGTGGGCTTTTGAGCAATGGAGGCATTTTTTGGAAGGGGCTCACCATCAGATCACAGTGCTCACAGACCATAAAAATCTTATTTATTTAGATTTTTTACAGTGTAGACTAATTTTACATTAAAACTAGATTTTATTTCCAAATATTAAAATACAGCCATGTGGGGGCACACCAACAAAAACAAACAACATATAAATAAAGCCCTTTATAGGGGACTAAATCAAGACCAGGTTACCCCTTTAAGGAGGAAACAATGGGGGAACCTACCAGTGGTACTATTTGTTGTTGCGTTATAAACCAGATATGATGGTTAACGCAGTCCCACTGGTTGTAAAAAGATTTGGATAAGTATAAAACACATGTTTTTCCAGCCTTTTGTTCCCCCTTTCCCAACTTTTTAAAGATGTGTTTCTGCCATAGATTTCTAAATGAGTTAATTTTTTAAAATGAAATGCAAAAATGTTGCACTTTCAATTTCTGATATGTGTTCTACAGTCTGTTGTGAATAAAATATGTCTATATGATATTTCCAAATCATTGCATTGTTTTTTTTCTTTACATCTATTACATTTTATGCAGTGACCCACCTTTTTTGCAATTGGGGTTGTATAATTATACACAGAAGATATATAGGTTATACCAGCATGGTAAATATCACTGTATACAGGGAGATGTATAACTTATACCAGCTGTGCATATATTATTATATACAGAAGATACCGATGTTATACCAGCATGGTAAATATCACTATATACAGGGAGATATATAACTTATACCAGCAGCACATAACTTATACCAGCAGTACATAAATAATTAGATACAAGAGACACCCAGGGTATACCATGGTCCATATCACTATACAGATAGTCCCCGACCTGCGAACATTCGAGTTACGAACTTTGGTACATACGCACAAGGTTGTCCTGAGGTTAAAAGTTAGCACGTAAGGATAACTCGCATGACTGCCGAGTGGCGGCAGCGGCAAGAAAGAGCAGCATATGTCGTAAACAGTAGCTCTCTCTTACTGTACCCACGTGGTTTCAGTAGAACGCGTGTTGTGCATTCTCACATGTCGGGTGCTAAGCGCAAAAGCTGTGGTAATGCAGGTAGTGCTAAGAAATGACAGGCTATCACAATGGAAACAAAAGCAGGCATCTATAATGCTATAAAGAACATGATGTGAACTTACCACTTCCACCATGAATGGAGTTTGGAAGAAACTGTGCCCCATGTTTGTCCATGACTCCCCTAGTTCAGCAAAGCTACAGGCAGAAGAACAAAATGTAGTCGACAACTTAGTGAGCATCAGCGAGAAGCTTGACCTTGATTTCGAGAAACAGGACTTCCATGAATATTTTGCTGTGCACCACCTGGAGCTGACAAATGAAGACCTCATTGAACTGGAAAACCAAAGGAAGGAGGAAGAAAAAGAAGAAGAACTGGAAGTAGAACCAGCATCAAAGCCATTCCAGACCAAGATGATGGCACAGGCATTTCAGATGATTCAAGACTCTGCAACTCTTTGAATCACACGACCCGAATCTGAAACGGTACACGAGGGTTCAGCAGCTGTCCACGATGTACTTCACTGCTACCGAGCCATATATGATGCGAAAAAGAAGGCCACCAACCAGACATCCTTACATTGGCCCTTTAAGAGGATGGAAAAATGTGACGAATCTCATCATGACCCTGAACCAGTGCCATTGACATCAGGTGTTACAGCATACACGCCAAAATCTTCTCACCATCACCCTGATGCTGACGTCCCATTATCACCTAGTGCTGATCAACCATCCTCTCCTGTTGTTGATGCACCATCATCTCCCATTTCTGATTCTCAACCATCGCTCGCCACCTCCTCCACTTCCAGTCGGTAACTCGAGTAACTTGCCGCAGAAAGCTAGTCCACATACACCAGGCATGTCACCTTATCAAGGTAAGATCTTATTTTTGTTACTATTTTTACACCCAACGATTATATTACTTGAATGTGCATTTGTTCGGACATAAGAACAAAATGCACTTATGAACAGCCCACTGGAACAGAACCTGTTCGTAAGTCGGGGACTATCTGTATACAGGAGATGTATAAATTATACCAGCTGTACATATATAATTATATAAAGATTATACCCAGGTTATACCAATATGGTAAATATCACTATATACAGGGAAATGTATAACTTATACCAGCTGTACATATATAATTATATACAGAAGATGCCCAGGTTATACCAGCATGATCCATATCACTATATACAGGGAGATGTATAACTTATACCAGCTGTACATATATAATTCTATACAGGAGATACCCAGGTTATACCAGCATGGTCCATATCACTATATACAGAAGATGTATAACTTATACCAGCTCTACATATATAATTATATACAGAATATACCCAGGTTATACCAGCATGATCCATTTCACTGTATACAACATGATACCCCAATGGGAGAACATAGTGCCACCAAAATGACAGCACAGCAAAGCTATTGCCCAAAACAATCTTTATTTCATACATCAGATGTTTCCAGGTCTGGAAAGTGAACTTTGTATAATGGACAAATACAGCAACAGTGACACTTACTGGTGACAAATATATTATATCTCAGGGTGATGGTTATCTCAGTTTAAAAAATATATATATTTTACAAAGATGGATAGAAATACGGTATGAAAAATCCTTGCAACCATTTCAAATATTTTTCTCCTTTTAGATGAGGACTCAACAGCTAATTCTGGCTCCGCAGCAGTCATGGTCAAGTTACTGGTTACTGTGAAAGTGACACAACCTCAGCATGTCCTTATGGGGGAAAAAGCTGCATGTCAATAACAAGAATCCCAATATGATCAGAGCTCTTTAATCAATAAAAGAGGGCTGGGGCCAACAGAGCAAAGTGCAAATGGTTGACAGGTAGTTTATGCAATAAATGTCTTTGGCCTGTTCCATCGAAGAAGAGAGTGGCCAACTGACAGCATGTTAAGCTTGTACATTTGGTGCACAAGTGGACTGAAGGATTGGAGATGTGTTGTGGACCTGCTGAGAGCTGTGTTGAGGCTTACCTGTCTTCTCTGGGCAGACCTCTGAATGTGAAGCAGTTCTGCTGTTCCACAGAGCAAGGCAAAGTTGTTGGGAACCCATTTAAATAACACCAGCCTGCAGTCTTGCCTAAGTAACAAGGTTCCTTGGATCATGCCGATTTGTGTAGGTCTTTGTTATTTGCTATTTTGGATGTAACCCGGACTGTTTCCTAACAATTTCCTGATTCTGCCTTGAGAGTGCTGATTGCCCTGACTTGTATCTGTCTTATATTGAATGACTTTTACCAGCCCCAGCCTCTGATTTGTATGATCACGCTTCAATTTATCGATACTGGTACCAAAGGTTTGGAAATACCATCAGCAAGTAATCAGGTGCGGTTATAATGGACTGGGAACACAACTTGAAGATTCCTTATGCGAAGTCCGTATCACTGTGAAGATGATATAAAAGTGAAGATTGCTAAATTCTACAATCCTTCGATTTAGCCCTAGCCATATCTAATAGTGACACAGTAGGTCCATAACTCTAAAAGGAAGCACTGAGCTTGTGCATCCCAACCATCGAGCAGCCAAAAGTTATCAAAAAGCATGAGCTTCAATGGCCAGAGTTCTAAGGAAAAAATGTAGCAATACTTATGGTATGGTATGTTCACACAGATCCACAGATTTGTGCCGTGGTCTTATGCATGGATCCACATGCAGATTTAACCCTATCTATGCAGAAATGTGACAAACGGAATTCCAATGCGTTTCACTTTAAGAAGTGATGCAAAAACCTGATCTTGCCCGTTGGAATTCCGCACATTCCAAGCAAATCTGCACCAAGAATCATGGCAAAAAGCTGCAAATTTGACAAGTTTTTGAAGCAGAATTCAGGTAGAAAATTCCTCATTGGATTCTGCCATGTGACCATACCCTTAAAAGTTCAGTATGAAGTTGCTCCCTTTATGGTCAACATATGTGGATTGACTGGTTTAGAATATCCATTTTCAAATATTCTATTAGGGAATTCTGGGTTAATACAGACAGAAAATTGGGGAAACAAGGGGAAACAAGAAGTAAACTATTGTAGAGGACAATGGAAGAACCACCACTCTACTGGTACTCAATACATGCATTAGAAATGGATGGTGTATGGTACACTTACTTGGAGGCGGAAGGGGGGAGACAATCTCACACCCCTAACTACCCCAACAGTGTCCAGGAACACATAAACCATGACAAGCGGCACTACTCTCTGCAATCAAGATAGGACCTTCATTAAATGCATACTGAGGCTGAACACATTTTGGAGAGCAAAGACAATTAGTCCCTATCCTCAGGAGTGAATTAAAACAGTACAGAGAGTACTTAAAGCATTTACATAAATAGAATGCAGGATCTCCACTTCATCTGTCTTGAGCATCCCACTAAACTAAAACATCGGGGTGGGGGCTCCGGTCAAATGACCCAATGGGGCTGCTCCAGATCACAAGTGGGCTCCACTGTGGAATGCAATGAATAGTGAAAGATGGCTGACACATTTCAGGTCATATGAAGTTGGTTTGTACAATGCTGCCATCTACTAGAAATACTGGGACTTGGTACGACTGCCTTGTGAGTCAAGGAAAGAGGTTGCTAATTCCATATGGAAGAGAATCAAACCTCTGTTCTGAATGATATTGGTGTTTAGTGTCAATTTGGACTTGGTGTGGTACCAACGGTGTGTGGCACCACACACCTGGTGGGTTATTACCTAATTTTGGGTTTATGTTTCTTACACCTGATCCCCAAGGTGTCCTTTAGGATTTTTTAATTAACTGTATTGGACCCTAACCTTGACGCTGTTAGAGTTAGGAAATGCAAATGATGGAACTCTTAAAGCCCCTAGGACTTGGGTAAGAAGGAAAATGTGGAAGAAGACTGAAATTGTGGTTAAAGATCAACTTTTATTTGACCTTAGATAATCTTGTCTCAAGACATTTTTGCCCTACTCACGGGTCTGCCTCTACTGATCATCACCTCACTCAATTTGGGCTATTATGATGAAGACACAGTTTCTGCTACAATGACCAAACTGTCCCATTTACCATTCATTCACTCGCCAGTTCTTAAGCATATTGTAGACAAATAGTAAAGTATAGCAAATGTACCCCACTACCAAGCAATATTTTAAGAAACTCATGTTCCCAGCCGCTTATGCAGAGAAAAAGAAAAAGAAATACGTATAGTTAAAGCCTTTTCTCTAAATATTTTAAACAAATAAATTAGATTAAGGAAAGTTTTTAATTAGTGATCATTTTCTTCCCACAAACTTGTAGATGAGATCAACAGGGAGTTCATTTATTTTTATCAGTAGCCTAAGTACACCTGTAGAATCACAGCCTGTTAGACATTTCAGATATTGATGGATACCAGTAGGTCATCTGTACCTGTGACTAATGCCCAACAAGGTTGAAACAAATAGCATCTGACATCAAGGACTAACTAGCAGGTTCCATAGTCAACCCAAACACACCAGTGGAGATTAATTATGACCCCTGATCTGGATTATTTTGCATGCTAAAGAAGATTATCACTCAACCACCCCTTGTTGAGCTGATGTAGATGATGTTCTCACTTTCCACCACATACATTGCTCAGCTACTTGAATTTCCTACTTCCATACCTTAACAGCTCTGTGCGGTGTCCTTGATCCAGCCTTCACACATACCGCCACCACCAGATCCAACAGTTCCTAAATGTGAAGGGGCTTAGAGTTTTCTACCACCCACATGCATGCTCTCTGCTCTGTCCTCGCTCTTCATCTTTTCCACCATACAAATCTGCCATCTTAGGGCTTATTCAGACGGGCATATATCAGTCGGGTTTTCACGTCCGGCCTATATACGCTACCCCTTTCTGCAAGGAGAGGAGACAGGACGGGATGGGACGGGAGCTAGTGCACTGAGCTCCCACCCCTTCTCTGGCCCTCGCCACTGTTTGCAATGGGAGGGGTGGGATGGGGCAGAGCTAAGTTCTGCCCCATCCCACCCCTCCCATTGCAAACAGTGGCAACGGGTGGGGAGAGGGAGGAGAGGGGGCGGAAGTTCAGTGCACTAGCTCCCATCCTTCCTCCTCCCCTTGCAAAGAGGGGCCGCGAAAATCGTCCGGGCCAGAAAACCTGACCGATATACACCTGTCTGAATAAGCCCTTAGGCTGTATTTACACAGGCCAGCACAATATGTCGGTCCAGGAAACTCATATCAATATCACACTTGTGAATGTGATGCAATTTGTGAAAAAATGGCATCACATTACGGTACATGCGATTTTCTCACACGATTTTTCAATAGGAAAATGTAAAAATCCCATCGCACTCGCATGAACCTAACATCTGCATGCAAGTGTGATGCGGTTTTTAACTCATGCATAGCGAATACTGGGCGAGATTTCTCCCACCTCACAGAAAAATAGAATATGCTGCATTTTGAGTGTACAATTCCACACCTTCCATAGACTTCCATTGGGCCCTTTGGTGAGCAAATACACAGAAAAATAGAGCACGAAATGCGCGCGCAAAATTTGTAAATGTGAACATCATCAACGGGTTCTATTCTCTGCTTATCACGTGCGCATATTTTATGCGTGCAAAAACAAGTGCAAATATGGTTGTCTAAAGCCGCCTTTACGCGGGCCTATGCACAATAGTAGGCGGAATAGTTGCGCTACGAGCAATGTTTTTTTGCGTGTGTATTGGCGTATTTTACTGCACTTTTTGTGCTCGCAGGGCACGGATGTCTGTGCACGGGACATTACTATGCCATGATTTAAATGACTATTTAGCCTAACGAGTTCCACATGTGAACTTTTCTGTGCTGCTTACGGTTTCCGCGCTCCTTTACGCACCGCCATAGAATTCTATGGGGACCTTTGGTGCATTTAAATGCTCATGTTCTATTTTTTGCGTGTGCAAAATCTGGAAATAAGTATGAACTCATTGACATCAATGGGCTCTGTTCTCTGCATACTACATGCGTAAATTTTACATGCTCAAATACGCGCATCTCAAGAAGCCGTAAGAAAGGCTATGCAACTTTTCTCCAAGGGCCCCAAAGGAGCCGTATCATTTGCCTCCAGGGTATGTATGCCTTTAGAGAAACAAGCAAAAATAAAACCGGGAAAGTAAATGAAATGTTCTTTCGATGGATCCTTAATTAATAGGAATTTTGTGTATAAGTGCAATAAATTAGTCCTGATTCAGTGCCAAACATGCTGCTTTGGATGAAAAGTATATAGTTTTAAATTTGTAATTACATTTCTGAAATGGAAAAAATGTGTTTCCAAAAGTCAAAGAAGTCGTCGAAACCAGTAATGAAAAGTTATTAAATCACTGCCTGCTGTGTTCTCTGACAAGTGGTTTCCAAGGACAGAATGTTACAATTCTTTAATTTTTTTATTTTTTTTTACTGAAATGTGTCATTTTATTTGTGATTTTTTTTTTTTCGCTTTATAAACAAATTAAAAAAACAAAAAAATGACATATTTATAATGGATTTATAAGAGTGACTGAATCTGGTATCGGGGGACAGTTCTAGGGTACATGTGTTACCTACATTTACGGAACATAAAATTAAGTTTAACCTTTTCCTCTGTAAAGTGCAGCTCAAAGACATTCAATAAAAAGGAAGAAATTAAAAAAAAAATGAAATGAAAAATTTACATATACATTGTCAGAGCATCTGCTCTCGATATTCCACTTAAATTGAGATTTCACTTTTTTTTTTTTGACTGACAAGTCAAATTATTTTTCTGCCCAAACGTGTCTACGAGCAATTTGAAACACAAATTTGTTCCATTTTTGTTTTGTTTTTTTCCTTCTAAACTTCCAAGTATCATTCAACTGGAGAACAAATGCAATAATCAAAAAAAGTACTTTTTCTGAGTTTCTTAAAAAATATATTTTTTTCCTCATGTGGGGAGTCCCTATCTGGGTCTAATTTGTCTCTACCATTGATTAAATCATCATCAGAAGTAGGCTTTGTATCAAAGGAACATTAGACAGCTCTTTCTGCATTTTTGAATTTTAAGCAGGCCTCAATCACTGAAGTTTGATTGTTGAAATTCTTAAAATACACTCGTTGTCAAAAAAATTCAAGCGCCTAGAATGAGTTGTCGTTTTACTGCAAAACTCGGCATACAGTAACATTTCAGGCAGATATGTAAATGATTAGAGTTGTGGTGTGATTAGATGAACGGTCTTGTCACCGGAGGTCCTAAAAGTGGTTCCACTCTTGGCTTATGAAAAGGCTCTCAGAGGCTTCTTGTGGGTAGTGGAGAGTTTGTTGACCCTTAGATGACTCTACGATGCAAATAAAGGGATTTCACACAGTTAACAGAGTTTTAGAGGAGGTGTGTTACTGAAACGTGAGAAGCTGGGTGATCGTATCAATGAAATGCCCGCCACTTGGCCCGTTCTGACCAGACTGTTAGGAGGTGTTGAAACCAGTGAATGGGTAAGGGTACAAACATGAGCAGAACAGATTCAGGACACCCCTGACAGATCAGAGAGAGAGCATTGTCTAATTGTCCAATAAGCACAAGCAGCTCCATTTCGTTGTCCACCATCCAGAGACAAGTGGCACCATCTTTACAAGCCCCTGTGTCTATCGGAACAATTTCCAGGTGCGTGGCTGAAGGACAAGGTCTCGCAGTACCTATTAAGTAAACTGCCTTTGAAACCTACCCACCGTTACCTTCATTTGCAGTGGTGGAGTGAATGACGAAACTGGACTGAATCTTCTATCACAGAATCACCAACTGGGTTGATCAGGGAAGTGCAGTGGATATAGTATATCTTCACCTTAGTAAAGCATTTGACAAAGTATTTCATACCATACTTATTGAAAAAATGACCAAATATGGGATTGACAAGGCAATTGTTAGGTGGATTCACAACTGGCTGAGTGATCGTACTCAAAGAGGGGTCATAAATGGCTGCACATCCAAGTGGAAGAATGTATCAAGTGGGGTACCACAAGGCTCTGTCCTAGGCCCAGTGTTGTTCAACATTTTTATAAATGATCTGGAGGAGAGAATTGATGGGAAACTGATCAAATTTGCCAAAGACACAAAGCTAGGAAGGATAACGAACACTAGGGAAAAGAGAGAAAGTATTTAAAAAGATCTAGAAAAGCTTGAACAGTGGGCAGCGACTAATGGAATGGTATTTAACAGGGAGAAATGCAAGATCTACCTGCATGATGAGAGGATGCGGCTATCTGCCCTCCTTAGTCAGTAAGTATATGGCCATTTTCTGTGATTGTTTTTATGTTTTTATATTTCCCTTTCTGTGACATATTTGTATGCATGCTAGAGTTGGTACAACAGGGTACTAGAGCCTCCATGTCCACCCGTATCACATCTTGTATACAAGCTAGAGGCGGTACAACAGGTTACTAGAGCTTCCATGCCTGCCTGTATCACATCTTGTATCCAAACTAGAGGTGGTAAAACAGGGTACTAGAGCCTCTATGCCTGCCCCTATTGCATCTTGTATCTAAGCTAGAGGTAGTACAGCAGGGTACTAGAGCCTCTCTGGCCACCTGTATCACATCTTGTATCCAAACTAGAGGCGGTACAACAGGGTACTAGAGCCTCCATGCCTGCCCCTATCACACCTTGTATTCAAGCTAGAGGTGGCACAATAGGGCACTAGAGCCTCCATGCCCGCCTGTATCACATCTTGTACCCAAGCTAAAGGTGGTACAACAGGGTACTAGAGCCTCCATTCCCACCTGTATCACATCTTGTATCCAAACTAGAGGTGGTAAAACAGGGTACTAGAGCCTCCATGCCTGCCCCTATTGTATGTTGTATCTAAGCTAGAGGTAGTACAACAGGGTACTAGAGCCTCCCTGGCCACCTGTATCACATCTTCTATCCAAACTAGAGGCGGTACAACAGGGTACTAGAGCCTCCATGCCTGCCCCTATCACACCTTGTATTCAAGCTAGAGGTGGCACAATAGGGCACTAGAGCCTCCATGCCCGCCCATATCACATCTTGTACCCAAGCTAAAGGTGGTACAACAGGGTACATGCCTGCCCATATCACATCGTGTATCCAAGCTATAGGCGGTACAAGAGGGTACTAGAGCCTCCCTGCACACCTGTATCACATCTTATATCTAAGCTAGAGGCAGTACAACAGGGTACCAGAGCCTCCATGCCTGCCCGTATCACATTTTGTATCCAAGCTAGAGGTGGTACAACAGGGTACTAGAGCCTCCCTGCCCACCTGTATCACATCTTATATCTAAGCTAGAAGCAGTACAACAGGGTACTAGAGCTTCCCTTCAAATGTTCAGTTTTTCACAATAAATTCTCATTTTGCTCTGATATTGTAATCACCTACTTATATCACCGTTACAATCACACAGAGAGAGTTTCATTCGATTCTGACAACTCCTTCTAGGTGCTTGATTCTTTTTGACAATAAGTGTATATGGATTCTCTTATTTTCCGATTTAAGTAGCATTTTGGAATAATTTTTCACCAAGTTTTCGAATAAAATATAAGTGTTGTGATAAATTCTTTTTAATGAAGTGAAAATTCAAAATGAGATAGAAACTAAATTTGTCCGTATTCATAAATATTTCAAAACGTATTCAGAGACTATTCCATGTTATGTTAGGAATAATCACTAACTTTTTTCATTGCTGTGCAGTAATTCATGAAAAACATAGCATGAAGAGTGATGGTTGTCGGAGTAAAGCAGATTAATGCATTTGTTGCTTAAGTCACGAAAATAGGGGTCAAGGAATTGAAATGACCCGAGGCCTGCACAGGCCCACTTTCATACTGATATACTGTAAAACTTGGAGAATGGCTAGTGGTGAGTCATCTGGATGTTCTTGCACTGTAGATCATACACAATGTCAATCAGCTGCTACTAAAGCCGGATGTAAAATGAGGCAACTCAAATGTGGCCAATAGACTAACAATTATATCAAATAGAATTAAAATAACTGAATGGTCTTACTGGATAGTATTTGTACCCCACCTGAAGTTGTATAGAGTAGCCTGCTGTGTCATTGTTCCATGGAGAGGGATAGAGGACTGAAGTAGCTGGACCACAACTGATCTAACATTTGTCAGCTATAACAGCTGAATATTGAATAACCATTTAATGTCTCCAGCCACATACTATATTTCAGCGAAATGCTGTGAAGGGAAAACAACCATTTTTATCATTATGGTTTTTTAGTAGAAGTTACATGACTATTACCTAGTGGGGGGATTATACAGATATGATATAACAGGATCATACAGGGTAATTCAAAACTCCGGGCCTCCCAGAATATCTTCTCAACAAAGAGAGATAACAAGTAGGAAAGTTTGTAGAACACTTAGATGAATGGGGAGATGTGGGGGTCATGGGTGGACTTATTAACACTATGTTGGTGTCTGTCAGCCTTGGTGGCAGCCAGCTTGACTTCAGCCCAAGAACTTTCAGTGGAAAGGGGCTCATGCGATACACAATTTAAGGGTAAAATTTCATCAGAAATTGATAAGTTCTGCCATTTTTAATACCTACAAAAATTTCCAATTTATGGATGACAACTTTATTAATACTCAAAATGGAATCATCCATAACTCAAAAATGCTTTCAGGTAATAAAAATGATGCCAACTACCAATTCCTGATTATATTCTACCCTTAAATCATGTATTCCCTGATCAACTTTCCATTGAAGTCTCTTAGGGGTAATTCCAAGATGGCTGCCAGCAAGATGTCTGACAGGCACTACTGTAGTGCCAAAATGTTTTCACCCATACATCTAAGTGTTCTACAAAAAAATCCTACGTGTATCTCTTTTGGTTCAGAAGATATTCCAAGTGGCCCTGACTTTTGAATCACCCAGTAGCATGACCAAATCTGCTTCATCAAGTTATGAATGATTTTTTTATTTGTTTGTTTCATGACAAACAACTGTGAAAGAGTATTTGCCACTCACCCGATTTCTTATTTTTTTGATAATTTATCACATGAATGCTTCAGATCATCCAACTCATTTTACTATAAAAAAACGACAATATGAGGAAACAAAATGTAGCTTTTATATGATTATTTCATTTAATGAAGATAAAGAGTCATTCAAAATGTGTATCACCCATGTGAAAAAGTAATTGCCCCCGTAAACCTAATAATTCATTGTGCGCCCTCGGAAGTAACAGCTGCAAATCAACATTTGTGATATTTAGGATTCAGAAGACGCATTCATAGTGTAATATGATCAACCTGAACAAACATAAAGAAAGTCCTATGATGCTGTAGAATAGTAATCACTGGCGTAACTATAGCGGATGCAGGGGATGCATAAGGCCTCTCTTCTCCATATAGGCAGCCCAGTACTATGAATAAAGCATTATAATTGGGGGCCCTGTTACAAGTTTTGAAGCCCAGAAGCTTCAAGTTAAGAGATGAGCGAGCACCCCCGTTTAAGGCTGATGCTCGATCGAGCATCGGTCTTGTCAAAAAACTGATTACTCGGCTGAGCATCATGCGGGGGGGGGGGGGGGGCGGCGGCGGATGGTGGGGGGAGAGTGAGAGAGTTCTCCACCCCCCGCTGCCCCCCTACATGGTGCTCGGAGGAGTAATCTGTTACTCAACAAGACTGATGCTCGATTGAGCGTCAGCCTTAAAGGAGCATGCTCGCTCATCTCTATCCAAGTTACGCCTCTGCATTAATAGGTTAAGAGAAGTTGGGGGGCCCAAGATAAATTTTTGCACCCAGGCCCATGAGCCTTTAGCTACGCCCCTAATGATGCATCCACTGACTTTGAGGGCTCGCTCTTTTCAGCGAAAAGGTGGTAACACCCTCTGTTCTAGTAGAAGTTGATCAGGCAAAATCTAAATCCAAGTCTGCAGCATAAAGGGGCAAAAGGTTTTACCCTGCCTTTTGAGCCATGTTTCAGGTAGGTCCGAAGGTGTATAGTTTCACCTTGTGGGGAGCACCAAGTAGGTGTGAGGAGATTTACAATGCCATGCATGCTCCTCTGGGAAATTTAGTATGCAAATTGGAATTAGAACAATGCCTCTGCAGTGTCACTTTCTGCAAGTCAATGTCTGACCTTTTAACAAGCCTTGTAACATTGATTAGGAATATAAGCCAAAGCCAGAGTCTTCTCCAGAAGAAAAAGATACCCATGCATAGACAGTTTTTTTCCCCTCATCAGTGTACAGTAGGTTTCTGGCTTGGCTAGTGAGAGATCTGTGATGTGGGTCAGAAGGGGCAAAGTTTCCACTTGTGGAGACCACCTAGTAGCGGTGAAGAGACTCATAAAGCCATTCATACTCCTCTGGGAAATGGAAGATGGAACAATGTGTCTACAGTGCCACCTATTAGAAGGTAAAATAAAAACACAGTGGGATAGCACCTTGGGCAAATGGCAATAGATACAGATAATTGGTATTAGATAAATGATAAGGGTAAAGGTCGATTTACACACACAGATATCCCTCAAAAGATTGAAAGATTAGAGATCGTTTTGCATAAAGTACTAATAGGCACTAATTGCTATTAGTACTTTATTAGCTTCATTTGCGTGCAAATGAGTTTCTGGGATCTGTTACAGAACTCAACAGGAGGTCTGGGCGCTGTAATTTGCTGTATTGTTCAGCCACAGGCTCCCAGTGGAGAATTCTGCACCATGGACAGCAGATACAGTATGCTGTCCTGCTAATCAGCTGTTCTGCCAGAGCTGAGAATTGAGAACAGCTGTAACAATGTTATCAGCTGTAATCAGCTCTCCACAGGCAGAGCACAACATGCAGTCCTGCTTATCAGCTGTTCTGCTGAATGACGGTTTTCAAACACAACTGAAAACGGTTGCTCGGCCAAGCAGTGAAAGATGGGCACATTTATACACAATGATTATCGCTAAAAAGATGGCTTTTGAGCAAATTTTGAGCGATAATCATTGTGACTAAACGGGCCTTAACCTACCTGGTGTGGACAGTCCTCGAGGAAGACTGTCACCACACCTGAAGTCCAAGTCTGTGCACATGGGCATCCAGAGGTAATATAAGAGCCACAGGACAGATCCAAAAATGGTGGTTTTTGGTCAACGCAACAGAAAAAAGAGTAAAAAAAAATCCCGCGCTCAACAAGAAACGTATTGGGTTAGGATTCAACCAAAACAGCCATAGTTGTATAAAGGGAAATATATATTTAAAATATTACAAAAATACATAAAAACATACAGATTTTGAATTCAACACATTTTGGCGATACTATGGTGGTACATTCATTTAGGGCACATGACACCCAAAAACAAAAGGGTGTTTTGGGGTGTCTTGTGCCCTAAGTGAATGTCCCACCATACCTATTTAAACATGGTCTATGTCAGTGCACTTTATGCTTGAGAAAGGCGACATAGTATCGCCAAAACGCATTGCATTCAATACCCTGTATGTTTTTTATATATTTTTGGAATATATTACATATATATCCCTTTATACAACTATGGTTGTTTTGGTTGAATCCTATCCAAATACATTTCTTGTTGAGCGTGGGATTTTTTTTCTACTCCTTCTGTTATCTATTAGAAACTTGAATTCATGCGAGTCAATGTCTGGCCTTTTAGCAGGCTGTGTCAAATGACTGGGAACATAAACCAAAGCCATGTTTCAAAAGGTTCAGACACTGACTCAGAGTGTATCCTCCTATAGACGTCACTACAGAGTTTTATTCCTTCCCCTATACTCTTTCCCAGGAAGCATTGCTTGTAAATCTCCTTACTAAAAGATCTCTTCAAGGAGAATCAGTACCTTCTGGAAGACATGGGCAAGATAAAAATTCTGCTCGTCGATATATAGAAACTGCTTGTCATGTGACCTTACAGCCAAGCGCTGTCTTAGTGTCATTGTCCCAATACAGTGACCCCCTCCGGTAAATAGATATTTAGAATAAAACTCAGAACAAGCCCCATTCCTCTCAGAGAGCCGTGTCCAATTTACTATTCATTTTTTGCATACATTTTACATCACTGTTTACTATGTTCAGACTTGGTCCCAGGTATGAAGATACCATTTATGAAGTTCTGTAAGAAATAAAAATAGTCTGATGTACATATTAGCACCTTCCTTTCAGCAAATGGTGGGATCAGTGGAGGTTACATTTCTGTTTGCACCATATCAAAGTAGCTTAATGGATTTGTACAGCATTGAAGTCAGGTTTTATGGTGTTTTCAGTGGTTGCTAAAAATGCTGCTACTAGATGCTCGCTGCAAGTCAATGAAAGAATATGATGTTCCCTATATATGATTTTTTTGACTATTGTTTTTGGAGCCTATATATATATATATATATATATATATATATATATATATATAGGCTCCAAAAATAATGTATTCTGGGGTATTATCACCTGCTCAGTATCGCACAATATCGGGTAGCAGGTCTCTATATGCCCCTCTCTGCATTGAGGAGACTCATGAGCTCTGAGTGTGACAGGAATCAAAGCTTTTCTCAGATTCCTGCCACACCACACAGGTGCTCTTTCTCACCAGTTTAATAGAATGACCACTTTGGAGCCCTCTGCAGATCATTGTGCTAAGGGCACTGCCACAATATACATTGAGCGTTTGTTAGACATATATATGGCTTGCATTCAGCAACAGTTAGCTTGCATTGAGCAACTGATATAGTTTTATTTTGTTCCTACTCTCCCCTATTCCTGTATGCCAAATCCCACTAGAGTCGCCTCCTGGAGCATTGAATCTGGCAGCGGGGTAGTCTCCACTGCTCACTGTTAATGGTTGATGTCAGAATTGATTAACAGTGAGTAGTGGAGACCACCCACTTGACTGTTTCAAAATGCCAAACTTCAAAGCTCTTGGGACTCTGTACAAGGGTATGGGAGGACTAGGAGTAGGAACACTAGAAAAGGTGCAAGAGAGTCAGCAGAGCCAGGGGTGCAAAGCCATGATGACCGGAGGACATGACATGTCCTCTTTAAGGCTATTTACTGTTCACCAGAAATGTCCCGGTCTCTCTCTCGTACTGAGACATTCAGATGGGAAGAATACACACATTGCTATCAGCGTAACCTTTGGTCATTATTATAGTGAATACAAAAATGGCATAAAACGTGTATTTTAATTGGTAAAAAGTTACCTGCAGAAGGACTATTTGGAGGGGGGGGGGGGGGGAAGGTGCATTCTGAAACTTTTGTCTTGGATAACACACTTGCCCAACCACTGAGCATCAGCATTAGAACATGTGAATGTACCCTTTTGACTTAATAATTTGTATGTACCATTTCTCGGAAAAAGTAGAGAAAAAGCTCAAAAAACCATTTCAAAATAAAAACTCCAAAAATTCCAAAAATGTTATCATTATATCAACTACCTCTAAAGTCCTCGTAATAAGTGTCCTCACTGCTACTAGTTTTCTTTGTTTGTTCCTCTACAGTCCTATCCGTCTTGATGCCTGCACATCCCATCTCCTCCGTAGTGCTACACTATATACTGTGTAAGGAGAATCTAGTTTTTTCCAATTCAGCTGGCAAATTTGCATTTTGATGAGCTCTCGACTCGTTAAAAGATTATAAAGAGAGGGAAAAAAACTGATATGATACAACAGATAGAATGGAAAAGCTTTTAAGCTTGAAGGTATCAGAAGGTCAAATGAGCCCAACGCTGATAACAGCTGAGGTCAGTCTGCAGCCATCCCAGGCCGAAAAATCATTTGTGAAAATGAAATGGATTTCTGATGTGAATTTCGCCCTTGAATGTTCACTGTTTAAAGGTATTTTCCCCACCCCTGCACGTTCCTCCCAAGGTTCAGCTGTTACTGTACTTCTTCATTTTGCTTTCCTATCATGAGTGTATAAAGTTGGGGTTGTATGTATTCCAGACATCTCCAGGAGTCATTGAGGAAGAAATTGGTGTCATAGGAGCAGCTGAAGGTCTCTCCAAATGTATCATGGCATAAAAGAAGAACTGGCTCACCCCGTCCACCCACCATAGTGCATTCTTCATTGCCTATTCACTCATCTTGAATCATTTTATGAGATTTTGGAGCCTTTTTTGGAAAGCAGTATGAGATCTGTAAATTTATAATTATACGTTTAGGAGCTTCTATGGGTCCCAATTAGAGATGAGCGAGCACCAAAATGCTCGGGTGCTCGTTACTCGGGACGAAATTATCGCGATGCTCGAGGGTTCGCTTCGAGTAACGAACCCCATTGAAGTCAATGGGCGACCCGAGCATTTTTGTATATCGCCGATGCTCGCTAAGGTTTTCATTTGTGAAAATCTGGGCAATTCAAGAAAGTGATGGGAACGACACAGCAACGGATAGGGTAGGCGAGGGGCTACATGTTGGGCTGCATCTCAAGTTCCCAGGCCCCACTATTAAGCCGCAATAGCGGCAAGAGTGCCCCCCCCCCTCCCAACAACTTTTACTTCTGAAAAGCCCTCATTAGCAATGCATACCTTAGCTAAGCACCACACTACCTCCAACAAAGCACAATCACTGCCTGCATGACACTCCACTGCCACTTCTCCTGGGTTACATGCTGCCCAACCCCCCCCCCCCCCCCCCGCACGACCCAGTGTCCACAGCACACACCAAAGTGTCCCTGCGCAGCCTTCAGCTGCACTCATGCCACACGTTGGCCTCATAGCCACACCACCCTCATGTCTATTTATAAGTGCGTCTGCCATGAGGAGGAACCGCAGGCACACACTGCAGATGGTTGGCACGGCTAGGCAGCGACCCTCTTTAAAAGGGGTGGGGTGATAGTCCACAATGCTGTACAGAAGTAATGAGAAATATAATCCTGTGCCACCGCCATCAGGAGCTGCACACGTGGGCATAGCAATGGGGAACCTATGTGTCACACACTATTCATTCTGTCAAGGTGTCTGCATGCCCCAGTCAGACCGCGTTTTTTTATAAATAGTCACAGGCAGGTACAACTCCGCAATGGGAAATCCGTGTGCACCCACAGCATGGGTGGCTCCCTGGAACCCACCGGCTGTACATAAATGTATCCCATTGCAGTGCCCATCACAGCTGAGGAAATGTCATGTTAAATGCAGGTGGGCTTCGGCCCACACTGCATGCCCCAGTCAGACTGGGGTTCTTTAGAAGTGGACACATGCAGTTACAACTCCCTGTGGACCCACAGCATGGGTGGGTGCCAGGAAGCCACCCGCGGTACATAAATATATCCCATTGCATTGCCCATCAAAGCTGAGGTAATGTCATGTTAAATGCAGGTGGGCTTCGGCCCACACTGCATGCCCCAGTCAGACTGGGGTTCTTTAGAAGTAGACACATGCAGTTACAACTCCCTGTGGACCCACAGCATGGGTGGGTCCCTGGAACCCACCGGCGGTACATAACTATATCCCATTGCAGTGCCCAGCACAGCTGATGTAACGTCAGCTTTAATGCAGGTGGGCAAAAAATTAATTGGATTACACTGTAGGCGAGGGCCTCAAAAAATTGGTGTACCAACAGTACTAATGTACCTCAGAAAAATTGCCCATGCCCAACCAAGAGGGCAGGTGAAACCCATTAATCGCTTTGGTTAATGTGGCTTAATTTGTAACTAGGCCTGGAGGCAGCCCAGTTAAAATAAAAAGGTGAAAGTTTCAACGCTTTAATGATCATTGAAACGTATAAAAATTGTTTACAAACATTATATGACTGAGCCTTGTGGGACTAAGAAAAATTGCCCGTTCGGCGTGATTACGTCAGGTTTCAGGAGGAGGAGCAGGAGGAGGAGGATGAATATTATACACAGATTGATGAAGCTAAAAGGTCCACGTTTTTGATGGTGATAGAGAACAATGCTTCCATCCGTGGGTGCAGCCTACGTATTGTTTAGGTATCGCTGCTGTCCGCTAGTGGAGAAGAGAAGTCTGGTGAAATCCAGGCTTTGTTCATCTTGATGAGTGTAAGCTTGTCGGCACTGTCGGCTGACAGTCGGGTACGCTTATCTGTGATGATTCCCCCAGCCGCACTACACACCCTCTCTGACAAGACGCTAGCCGCAGGACAAGCAAGCACTTCCAGGGCATACAGCGCGAGTTCAGGCCACGTGTCCAGCTTCGACACCCAGTAGTTGTAGGGGGCAGAGGCGTCACGGAGGACGGTCATGTGATCGGCTACGTACTCCCTCACCATCCTTTTACAGTGCTCCCGCCGACTCAGCCTTGACTGGGGAGCGGTGACACAGTCTTGCTGGGGAGCCAGAAAGCTGTCAAAGGCCTTAGAGAGTGTTCCCCTGCCTGTGCTGTACATGCTGCCTGATCTCTGCGCCTCCCCTTCTACCTGGCCCTCGGAACTGCGCCTTCGGCCACTAGCCCTGTTGGATGGGAATTTTACCATCAGTTTGTCCGGCAGGGTCCTCTGGTATAGCATCACTCTCGAACCCCTTTCCTCTTCGGGTATGAGAGTGGAAAGGTTCTCCTTATACCGTGGGTCGAGCAGTGTGTACACCCAGTAATCCGTAGTGGCCAGATTGCGTGTAACGCGAGGGTCACGAGAAAGGCATCCTAACATGAAGTCAGCCATGTGTGCCAGGGTACCTGTACGCAACACATGGCTGTCCTCACTAGGAAGATTACTTTCAGGATCCTCCTCCTCCTCCGGCCATACACGCTGAAAGGATGACAGGCAAGCAGCATGGGTACCCTCAGCAGTGGGCCAAGCTGTCTCTTCCCCGTCCTCCTCATCCTCCTCATGCTCCTCCTCCTCCTCAACGCGCTGAGATATAGACAGGAGGGTGCTCTGACTATCCAGCGACATACTGTCTTCCCCCACTTCTGTTTCCGAGCGCAAAGCGTCTGCCTTTATGCATTGCAGGGAACTTCTCAAGAGGCATAGCAGAGGAATGGTGACGCTAATGATTGCAGCATCCCCGCTCACCATCTGGGCAGACTCCTCAAAGTTTCCAAGGACCTGGCAGATGTCTGCCAACCAGACCCACTCTTCTGTAAAGAATTGAGGAGGCTGACTCCCACTGCGCCGCCCATGTTGGAGTTGGTATTCCACTATAGCTCTACGCTGCTCAAAGAGCCTGGCCAACATGTGGAGTGTAGAGTTCCACCGTGTGGGCACGTCGCACAGCAGTCGGTGCACTGGCAGATGAAACCGATGTTGCAGGGTACGCAGGGTGGCATCGTCTGTGTGGGACTTGCGGAAATGTGCGCAGAGCCGGTGCACCTTTCTGAGCAGGTCTGACAAGCGTGGGTAGCTTTTCAGAAAGCGCTGAACCACCAAATTAAAGACGTGGGCCAGGCATGGCACGTGCGTGAGGCTGCCGAGCTGCAGAGCCGCCACCAGGTTACGGCCGTTGTCACACACGACCATGCCCGGTTGGAGGCTCAGCGGCGCAAGCCAGCGGTCGGTCTGCTCTGTCAGACCCTGCAGCAGTTCGTGAGCTGTGTGCCTCTTCTCTCCTAAGCTGAGTAGTTTCAGCACGGCCTGCTGACGCTTGCCCACCGCTGTGCTGCCACGCCGCGCGACACCGACTGCTGGCGACGTGCTGCTGCTGCTGACACATCTTGATTGCGAGACAGAGGTTGCGTTGGAGGAGGAGGAGGGTGGTTTAGTGGAGGAAGCATACACCGCCGCAGATACCAGCACCGAGCTGGGGCCCGCAATTCTGGGGGTGGGTAGGACGTGAGCGGTCCCAGGCTCTGACTCTGTCCCAGCCTCCACTAAATTCACCCAATGTGCCGTCAGGGAGATACAGTGGCCCTGCCTGCCTGTGCTTGTCCACGTGTCCGTTATTAAGTGGACCTTGGCAGTAACCGCGTTGGTGAGGGCGCGTACAATGTTGCGGGAGATGTAGTCGTGCAGGGCTGGGACGGCACATCGGGAAAAGTAGTGGCGACTGGGAACCGAGTAGCGCGGGGCCGCCGCCGCCATCATGCTTTTGAAAGCCTCCATTTCCGCAAGCCTATACGGCAGCATCTCCAGGCTGATCAATTTGGCTATGTGCACGTTTAACGCTTGAGCGTGCGGGCGCGTGGCGGCGTACTTGCGCTTGCGCTCAAACAGTTGCACTAGCGACGTCTGGACGCTGCGCTGAGAGACATTGCTGGATGGGGCCGAGGACAGCGGAGGTGAGGGTGTGGGTGAAGGCCGGTAGGCACTCGTGCCTGTGTCCTCAGAGGGGGGTTGGATCTCAGTGGCAGGTTGGGGCACAGGGGGAGAGGCAGTGGTGCAAACCGGAGGCGGTGAACGGCCTTCGTCCCACCTTGTGGGGTGCTTGGCCATCATATGCCTGCGCATGCTGGTGGTCGTGGCTCCCCAGCTGATCTTGGCGCGACAAAGGTTGCACACCACTGTTCGTCGGTCGTCAGGCGTCTCTGTGAAAAACTGCCACACCTTAGAGCACCTTGGCCTCTGCAGGGCGGCATGGCGCGAGGGGGCGTTTTGGGAAACAGTTGGTGGATTATTCGGTCTGGCCCTGCCTCTACACCTGGCCACCGCACTGGCTCGGCCTGTGCCCACACCCTGACTTGGGCCTCTGCGTCCTCGCCCGCATCCACGTCCTCTAGGCCTACCCCTACCCCTCAGCATGCTGTATTACCAGTAGTGCAGAAACAGAACGCTGTAATTAAATGTGCCGCTTATTGGCCTGTGGTTGGAGGCTGACTTCGCTTACGGAACGCACAGCAGAGGCAGGAAAGAATTTTGCGCAAGCCTGCTGTAACACTTAGCTGGCTGCGTATGAATTAGGACAACTACCCCCAGCAGAGACCCAGTACACTTGTGGACAGGAATACAGCGGTGATGTAAGAGGCAACACAGAGGCATGAAAGAATTTTGCGCAAGCCTGCTGTAACACTTAGCTGGCTGCGTATGAATTAGGACAACTACCCCCAGCAGAGACCCAGTACACATGTGGACAGGAATACAGCGGTGATGTAAGAGGCAACGCAGAGCAGGAAAGAATTTTGCGCAAGCCTGCTGTAACACTTAGCTGGCTGCGTATAAATTAGGACAACTACCCCCAGCAGAGACCCAGTACACTTGTGGACAGGAATACAGCGGTGATCTAAGAGGCAACACAGAGGCAGGAAAGAATTTTGCGCAAGCCTGCTGTAACACTTAGCTGGCTGCGTATGAATTAGGACAACTACCCCCAGCAGAGACCCAGTACACTTGTGGACAGAAATACAGTGGTGATGTAAGAGGCAACACAGAGACAGGAAAGAATTTTGCGCAAGCCTGCTGTAACACTTAGCTGGCTGCGTATGAATTAGGACAACTACCCCCAGCAGAGACCTAGTACACTTGTGGACAGGAATACAGCGGTGATCTAAGAGGCAACGCAGAGGCAAGAAAGAATTTTGCGCAAGCCTGCTGTAACACTTAGCTGGCTGCGTATGAATTAGGACAATTACCCCCAGCAGAGACCCAGTACACTTGTGGACAGAAATACAGTGGTGATGTAAGAGGCAACACAGAGACAGGAAAGAATTTTGCGCAAGCCTGCTGTAACACTTAGCTGGCTGCGTATGAATTAGGACAACTACCCCCAGCAGAGACCTAGTACACTTGTGGACAGGAATACAGCGGTGATGTAAGAGGCAACACAGAGGCAGGAAAGAATTTTGCGCAAGCCTGCTGTAACACTTAGCTGGCTGCGTATGAATTAGGACAACTACCCCCAGCAGAGACCCAGTACACTGAGGACGGTCACAGGCAGCCCAAATAGATTTTTTTTCCCAAATGTTTTTGGAAAGGCCCACTGCCCATATACACTAAATATGTCTTCTGTCCCTGCCTCACCACTACTGGCCCTGGACAATGTAAAATTACTGCAGGACGCAATGCTCTGCACGGCCGATATACAAAAAAAAAAAAAAGTGCAACACTGCAAAAAGCAGCCTCCACACTACTGCACACGGTTAGATGTGGCCCTAAGAAGGACCGTTGGGGTTCTTGAAGCCTAAAATAACTCCTAACACTCTCCCTATAGCACCAGCAGCACTGTCCCTGAACTATGCCAGAATGCATCTGTGGCGAGCCGCGGGAGGGGCCGATTTATATACTCGGGTGACACCTGATCTCGCCAGCCACTCACTGCAGGGGGGTGGTATAGGGCTTGAACGTCGCAGGGGGAAGTTGTAATGCCTTCCCTGTCTTTCTATTGGCCAGAAAAGCGCGCTAACGTCTCAGAGATGAAAGTGAAAGTAACTCGAACATCGCGTGGTACTCGTCACGAGTAACGAGCATCTCGAACACGCTAATACTCGAACGAGTATCAAGCACGGACGAGTACGTTCGCTCATCTCTAGTCCCAATCAATGTGCATGAAAAGAAGATAGATAGATAGATAGATAGATAGATAGATAGATAGATAGATAGATAGATAGATAGATAGGAGGTAGATATGCAACGTCCTGCAGCAACCAAGACACGAGGCCCACGCTGAGAAGATGGCGGGTTTAGAGATGGCACTTGTCACGGTGGCTCTACCAAACTCCTCCCCAGGCTGTAACCTCAGCCAAGGCACCGCTAGGCCTCTTCCAGGCAACGCTGTGACAGCCGTTACCTGAATAAGTGCTGTGGTGGATCTGAAGAGTTGTCACGGGTAATCCCACCGCTCTTTTACTCCGTTGGATCCCCGATGGGCAAATAAGAAAGTCCGCACACAGTTGAATTTGGAAAACGAAATCACTGGGAACGGACAGTGACTGGAACTTTACTCCACCTTACAACTTCACACACCAGTGCAGGAATAACAGTTCAACAAGGTCAGGGAGGAGAACACAGGTTGACACCGGGCCTAGACACACATGTTCCGGGACACAGGATGACACCGGGCCTACAGTCTAAGTTATCTGTATAACTCCGCTCCTGGAAACACGCAGACCGAAGGCGGACACAACACTCCACTGACACTTACTTGTAGGTGGATACTTGAACACTGCACGGTGGCTCGTTCTCTCACTCTTACTCAAGGTAGGGGTCCTGGAGTTGGAACATCCGGATACCTCTTCTCTGCTTTCATCCTTCACCACGAGGGTTGAAGGTACCCCCATGCGGCCGTCACTCTCCCTCCACACTCTACTGTTGAAGAACTGGAACTTGGAACACACTCTTGCACACACTGCACTCTTATATATACCTTTCATACCCATGTGACAGAACAATTGGTTACAATTTCCAAACATATCCCAGACATTAACCTCTTACAAGCTGCAGCTGTGCAATACACATAACTAAAGACAAGACAATTTGCACATAGCATCCACACTGAAAATACCACATGTATGACAGTTTTGGATGGGCCAGATATATAGACTTCGGGCCACAACAGATATAAAGATAGACAGATAGATAGATAGATAGATAGATAGATAGATAGATAGATAGATAGATAGATAGATAGATAGACAGACAGACAGACAGATAGATAGATAGATAGATAGATAGATAGATAGATAGATAGATATACATAGATGCATAGATAGATATAAGATAAATAGAGATAGATAGATATGAGATTCTTAGATAGATAGATAGATAGATAGATAGATAGATAGATAGATAGATAGATAGATGATAGATAGATACGAAAGAGAGATACATAGATACATAGATAGATATGAGATAGATAGATACGAGAGAGAGAGATAATGAGTTAGATAGATAACTTTGCCACAAATTACAGTATAATATCATAAGCTGTTATCTGTACTTGAAGAAGTTGTTCCATCAAGGCATGTGGATGTCATGGAGGGGGATTACCTGCCCAGGACCCTCTTCTATGTTCCAGGGGGTAGGCCCACTAACAATGCATTACTTAGACAGCTACTACAGGTGGATATTTATGACTCGTCGTACAGATATAGCATGCACCAAATTAATGCTTGAGCTGCTTCATCTATTTATTTGTCGTTCGGCGCGTTACCACAGTTGCGTAGCCATTGACATATAATTACAGTTGAGCTATATATATTGCAGAGGTCTGCTGCGTTAACAGCACAATGCATGTTAAAAAGATTTTTTCGGACTAAACTATTGATGACTTAAAGGCCCTTTTAGGCCTCCCGTCCACGGGCGATATTTTAATGCAGTACCCGTGGCAATAATTCGCACGCGGGTAACGCAATGAACGCTTTCCATAGAATAACTATGGAAAGCGCAGCCCAATGTACATGAGCAGAAAATCACGTCAATTTTTTCGCTCGTGTATAAGAATCGCGGCATGCCTCGATCATAATGATAGGTTCATCGCGTAAAATCGTACGGAAAACCGCGGTGACATAATGCTCCCCTGCGGCGGCTCCTGTGGCGATATATCGCAACGTCCGTGGGCAGCCAGCCTAACATGCAACAATTATCTCTCAAAGTTTGTTCAAACGGCTGAAAATGAGCGATAATCGTTACATGTTAACGCGGGCATCGTGCACTTTTCATTTGAAGGAGGATTTTAGCCACTAACTGATAAAGCAAATACATTTATCTTTCAAAAGATGGCAGAATGTTCTCCCAGCGGCATGTTTACACTAGCCGGGAGGAGTACAATGCAATCTGCAGGCAGCCATGACAGACTAAAGAAATGTAAACGCGGCTGTTTACACAGCTGGGTGTAATCACACACTGGGCTCTGCAAACAACTCCTACAGGTCTTTTTACATGCAAATGAAGATGATAAAGTTTTAATGGCCATTAATGGCCATTAACACTTTATGCAAATAGATCGCTAAATCATTCAATGCTTCAGTCGTCTGAAAGATTAACTTTGTGTGTAAAAGGGCCTTTATCCTCAGAATAGGTCATCAATAGTTGATAGGCGGAGTCCATTGCTCGGGATCCCTGCCAATCAGCTGACTGGAGAGAGAATGGCTCTCAGGTGAGCACCGCAGCTTCTTCTCAGGCCTGCGACATCACGTTTATCGGTCACATGGCCTGGGAGCAGGTCAGTCTCATTCCAATAAATGGGATTGAGCTGCTATAGAAAGCACTGCCTCTATATAGTTTATGGCACTGTGTGTGGTGTGGACTGAAGTCATTGCTGCGGTCACCTTTAATCGGTGAGGATTCCAAGCGGTAGGTCCACGGCGATTAACTATAGGTGTATTATCCTGAGGCTAGGTCATCATCAGTCTGGTCCCAGAAAAACCCTTTAAAGGGGTTGTCTCTAATAAGATAGACGCCTTAAGACCAGTTATCACACTGCAGAAAAAATACATGGAATGGACAAATTCAGCTTTGCTATATCTATGAAAGAAATAAGCATTTATCAGATGCCCTAGACTTTAACAGGGTTACTATAGCTAGACAATGGCTTCAGTCATCTGACATCTAAATACAAGGTGCAGATGCCCCGGCTGACAATACTCAGGCAGGACAACCCAGCTTTGTCCAACTGCAACATCACGGCTCTGTGGCAGCTAACCGCAGTGTATTATGTCAGTATGACATTATGAGCAATGCTATTAACTCCTACGGGCTGCAGTGCTGCAATTACATTGACAAACGCTAGATGGGGAGATAGCGCTATGTGATATGCAATATACAGTAGAATGGTTACATACTGTACATGGAGCTAGTGGGTCAGGAGGGGGCTCAGCGTAATACCATACAGGAAAATTCACATTTTACCTCTGATGATTTCCATTCTACGCACTTTGGACCCCCTGACTCCTATTCATGTTGCATATATACTAGAAGTATTAACCCCTTCCAGCTGCTGGCCTTTTTTTAGTTTTCAATTTTTCGTCCCCACTTTTAAAAAATGTTTTTTTTTCTCATTTTCTCTGTGACAGAGGGCTTCTTCTTTATTGTGGGACGTATTGTGTTTATTAATGCTACTATTTAATATAATCTATTGGAAAACTTTTAAGAGTTTTCTAAGTGGGGCAAAATGGGAAAAAATGCAATTGCACCATTTTAGGTTGGTGGGGCGTTGTTTTACAGTGTTCACAAAGCAGTAAAAATGCCGTGTTATCTTTATTCTGTGGGTCAGTGTAGTTATGATGATACAAAATTTATATAGTTTTTTTTTTTTTTTTTTTAAACTTGGCCCCGTCCCACCCCTCTCATTGCAAGCGCCGTAGTGGAGGAGAGAGGTAGAGAGCCGGTGAGGGGGCGGGAAGGGGGGGGGGGGGGACTGTTCAGATGGAAGCGTTTTCACGGCCGGACGTGTAAATAAGCCCTTAGTTGCGGTATCAAAAAATTGAAAATAAATTGGTATCTGTGCATCCATAAAAGTACGCTTGTGTAATTAGGCCCTAAGAAAGCCCTAAGAAAAGGCTAATTTCTTATTTGAACTTTTTTTAGTCTCTAAACTAGACTTAAACTTGTAATCGTTTGATCGCTTATACAGTATACTGCAGTCAGGTCTGTAGCTAGACTTTCCTACACCCGGGATAAGTATTTAACGCAGCACCCCCACCACTCCCCCGACATAAAGCCATCACCGTATGCACATCAAAAACTTAGGGGAGTTTAGTCCTTCTCTTAAATGCAACCTAACTTAAATTGGCTTTACAGTAAGGCGCTGTTCACATTACATTAACCCTTAACAACTTGGAGCCATAAATTTACCGTGCTTGGTCCCGGGCTTTTTCCCCCGGCCAATATTAAAAATACGGTGTTGAATTAAAGCTCCTGCTCCTGCTATGTAGCAGGAGCAGGTTGGGTCCTTGGCTGTCACAAATAGATGAAGACCCGGAGGAGGAGGCAGAAGCAGTTTTTTAACCATTTCTGTCTCTCTCTCGAAGACTACATAGAGCTCAATGAGTGCTATGTAGTGTATGGAGAAAGTGCAAGTATAACTTCCACTATTCAACCCAGTGATGTCGGGACCACCGGGTGCCCCCTGGCACATTAGAGCTGCAGGGTCCTAGCAGAAGCTAATCAGATCTATTAGTGACTACTGGAACTACAGGGGGATGTTTTTCCCAGTAACTGGGGATCCAATGGACCTGCTCTATCTTTGTGCGTCTGTTTGGGCATCAAGGGTTCCCATAGACATGTATGGGAATTGTCCAAATCCACGAACAAATGCACAATATGCTGCGCAATTCAGTGAAAATAAGAATACATCTGGAACTCATTACGCTAAATAGTTCTTTAAATCCGGGCATTTTCGTCTGCCGTGTACAAATGACCATGTCTTGCATGTGCAAAGCATACAGTAAAATACTCTGATATGCTGTGATCCCATCAGCGTTAGCAATCTCTGTTAGGAAGTTTGTTGTAGATCAAGCACAAAATGCCAGAAGAAAAAGTCCTGCATGAAGGACTTTGTTTGTCCAGTAAAATGCTAGACAGCTGAACGGACACTATTATAATCAATGAGGTCTCTTTGGTGCCGTTCAGAACCGTCATAAGACAGATCTGTTCGACCAGAGGGTCCCTCTGTCCTGCGTCTATAACGGAGCAGGATAGCGAAACCCCCAAGCGCAAATGTGAGAGTGTAGTGGCCCGGAGTTAATTGGGCCCCTCCATAATGTTCTATGTTTGTCTCATGTTAATGTCTTGGGAGTGTCTTGTTTGTGGAGTGCATTTGATTTATGTGTATTACATGGCTGCAGGACTGAAATGGTTAATGTCTGGTATGTTCTGTCCTGTCTGAGAAATGTATCGTTTTGTGTGTGTCACATGGTGTTGTTAAATATATGTGTTGGTAAGCAGACAAGGAGTTAGTTAGTGTGAGTAAGAGTGTGAAGAGGGAGGTCCGACAGTGAGTGAGTGACACAGACATCGGTCTGAGTGTGGAGAGAATGGAGGAAGCTGACCAATGGCCTGATGCTCAGTCTGGGCTTAACTTACTCAGGAATCCTTGGCGTTTCTGGTGAGTGGTGGGAGTGAAACCAACCGCTCCTTACGAAGAAGACGAAGATACAGCATAGTGAGTGCTGACCAGTAGAGAGAGAGACTTTGCCAGGAGTTGCAATCACAGAGATAACTTGGACTGTGGATTATCTGAATACCCCGAGAATCCTCCGTGTTGCAGCACTTTGGCTTGTTATATCTGTAGCAGGACTGTTTGTTAGAATTTAAATTCAAGAGTTTGCAGTAAATAGACAGAGCCGACCATTCCGATTCTCGCTCAGTAAATTACCCTGTGTGTGGACTATTTTATTACATCTGGGAGGACGGAGTGGTGGCGTCACGAGTGATAATTGGACTTAAGGTAACCCCCGGTTACTATCCCCTTGCTCTGCCCCAGCAGCACCTTCGTCAGGTCCTGAACTACTCCGAGGGGAGGAGATGGTAGAGCCCCGTGACAAGGCCTTTCTCTACCCCGCTGTTTCCTTGGCTGTGGGCCTGCTCCTTGGATGCTGCAAGAGAAGGGAACAAGCAAGTAAAAGGGGCAGGGAAGGGACTGAGGGCTGCATACTGTGCCCCTACACTATGCCAGCCACCCCAATCACCCATCACAATGATGGGGTGCGTTAAAAAGCGCTATCAAATGCTGTGACAGGCATTCAAAAAAAGCCAATTGAAATTGTGGTACAAATGCCGCCATTTCTGGCAGCATTTTGTGAATGTATGTATGAGAGTCGCCTAAGAGCCTGTTTGTAACTAAAGTGACTGTGCATATTTGAGTGTAATAACTTGCAACAGGTCTGTACTTGTGCTAGAGACTACAAATTGTTCCTGAAAACCCAACAAACCTTAACAATTTTGCAAAGGTATATGAAAATGTGTTACATTCTTTTAGGGCGAGCACCCACTGGCGTTTTCGTTCTCCACGGGAAAAAAACGCAGCGTTTTCGCCGCGTTTCTCACGTTTTTTCCACGCGTTTTTCGCGGCGTTTTCCGTTAATTTCCATTGACATTCATGGGTGCATTAGGAGAAAAATAGGGACACATATGCAACTGACAGTTCCTATGTTAAAAACGCAAACGCAACGCAAAAAAAACGCCAGTGGACAGGAACACATGTTATCTCTATGCCTGTGCAGGAAAAACGCAAAACGCAGGTAAAAAAACGCCAGTGGGTGCTCGCCCTTAGGCTGGGTTTTTACACATCCTGAAATCTCGCGGTTTGGCTGCAGTGAAAAAACTTGAGATTTCCACTTGGAAAGTGCTGCTTCGAAACGCGTGGCACTTAGACACAGGTTTTGGAGCGGCTTGGCCACACACTCTCATAAAGGAGAGCGTGGTCACAACGGAAAAAATAAAATTGACATGCTGTGGCTGGGGCCTCTACACCGCAGCGCCGGCTTCGCCACAACAGGTTCGCCGCCCTGTGCGGACGAGATTTCCACATGGCTAGCCAATTCCAGGATTAGGGGCCGTAGGCGGACTTGCCGCAGCGAAATTCCGGACGGAATTTCCACGGAAAATCAGCCCTGTGTGAACCCAGCCTTAGGGTGGTGTCACACCTGCAGCTGACATCCCGCATTTCTGTGGCCAAACAGCTCAGTCTCAGGACAGAACCAAACAGTGCCGAACTGTCTGCATCAACCATAAAGTGATCCGTTCGGTTTCCGCTCAGCTGTTTGGCTTTTAAGGTAGTTTCATACGGGCGATCATAATATTGCTGCAAAAAATATCGCAACTATTCCCCCCGCGATTTTTGAGCATCAGCGCTGCTTTTTCTCACAAAATCACTGCTGCCACTTTTTGTGCGATTTTTTTTCGGGCGAATTTGCCGTGATTTTTTTAGCTCAAAAGCCAGTGGGACTTTTTAATGTTCGAAACGCATCGCATCACAAGAAAATCAGAGGCTCCAATGGGAAACATGGGAGATTAAAAAAACGCAAAACGCAGAAAGATTCCTCGCAACATCGTAGGAGTGAAAACATTGCAAATATGAAGGAAAACATTGAAAATCATTGGTTTCATAATTCTAAGTCTTTACTCACTCTCGCGTCATGCGAAAATCGCCCGTGTGAAACCACTATTAGAGGGCTTTTTCTTCCATTATTTTGAGCCGGATCTGCGAAAGGGAAACCGGCCTTAAATTGCGTAAGAAGTTCAAGCGAATATACTGCTGATTCCTGCTAAGTGCACATTTATTACCAACAGACTCCAAGACATGAGATTGTACAACATGGCGAGGTGCGTCTATTAATCACCTCCTTCTCGTATTTTTACAGCAACTCCCATCAAGCTAGAAACTAAAACACACAATGGAGTCATTCGTCGGCCGTTAAAGAGTAAATATCTTTATTATTACAAAATGTATAAAAGTAATTTTTCCAAAAATGACTTTCCAATAAATTACAAAGCACCAGATATAAGTACCCGGCTCAGCCATGGGTAGATGAAATTGATGTTTAATTCCACATTAGTATATAGCTATCATAAATGTGTCTGCCGCATGCATAAAAGAGGCATCACCGCGTATCGCAAAAATGTGCTGTAAGAAAATACACCAAATATAAATCACTGCACTAAAGCGATGCCGGAATATGCTGCCCACAGACAGATCATGCCAGCCGCACGTACACACTGCTTGCCCACATGCCCTCCCTGATTTAAATGGCCATAAAGCTTAATGAGGTCCCGGTGGGTTCTGTTCCCACCGCGTATTGCGCATCCCGTTGCTTATTGTGCAGACATTTTCGCACCTTCCATAGACTTCCGTGGGACCTTCGGTGCACAAATAGAGCAGGTAGTATTTTTTTGTGTGCGCACTAAATGTGCCCCAAAAAATCGTTAATGTGAACAAACCCATTGGCATTGATGGTTTCTATTCTCTGTGTATTGCATGCCGCTAATTCCGCTCGCACAATGCGCGGCACAAATGCGTTTGCCTGAATCCGTTCTTAGGTATTAGCAAAAAGTTATCATAATTATGCTTGTCGCATGCAAGTAAAAGCACCACATGCATTCCAGCCAAATAGCTCAAAAGGATTTATTACCTCTGTCGTTTCACTTTATGCAAAGTGTACAGAACGGCCTCTTCAGGTGAACATATTTGCACGCTTAAAATAGAAAGATACAGAGATGGAAAGATACACATAGGGGTCCCCCACATTTGGTTTTCTGATCACTCATATACTAAACTGCAATACTTATGTATTACAGTGCATTATTTGGTATTTGTGCATCACTTGGTATTGGTATTCACCTATTAGCATGTTTATGGAGCGTGGGAGGCAACAGTGCTAACCACTGAGCCACCATGCTGCCCATTAGTATTACTGTACATTGTCAGCTATGGCAGGCACAGAGGTCACTGTTAGGCCTCCAGCTACCACAGGAACCCATCAGCCCTCCTTGATCAAATTGTAGGGGGGCTGATGAAGTAACAAAAGAAGCTCCACCCCTCTGTTAACCACTTAGATGTTGCAGTTGATACTGACCATAGCATCTTAAGGGCAAACGACTGGGATCAGAGATATTTTTGATCCAGGGCTTTAGTACAGGTGATGGCTCAGACACAACTCCTGAGCCTGTGCCATCACTATGCCACGCTATTATGAATTTTTCTGTGTCACTGCAGATAGTCAGAGTAAACAATGCTACCAGCATATTTCCTTCTCAAGTATGGCTGACATTATACTTCTCTTTACACAGTCACAAAAGAATATTTTTTGTTGTCTGCAGCCAACTGCATTCATATTTATATAGCTCCCATTATAGTACATTCATTCAACCTACTTGCTTGCACTGCTTGATGTCCCCTATTATGACACTGGTTAGTATTAAGCTCACTACATACAGATGCACACTGCTCCTGTTGAACTCAATCAGAATGCTGTATTCACTGAGCTCCCCCTAGTGGTGTCAGCAGGCAGTAGGAAAGTAACTATTTACCTCTTTGTAAGAGAAGAAGTGGAAAGTTCATTCAGACATCAACCCTGAACTTCTTCTCCTATGTAACATTAAGGAACTATAGGAAGTGCTGCAATGGAAGTGTAATGTAAATATTTACATTGTCTTCTCTAATTGTTTCAATGTGGCAGTCGGCCTAGATTATACTAATTAGTGTTGCTGTTGCCTAATCCCATGAAACAAAAGACAGAGAGGAGGAGAAGGGCCAAGCTTTGTCACCCATTGAATTTCTGCCCTGGTAACTTGTGTTTAATCCGTACAGTGGGCTCCAGCTTTTTGTCCTCTATTGTGATACGTTTTGACATCTGGCCAAGGACTGTGTTTGTAATTAGTGCGGAAACAAATACATCAAATGCAGGAGAAAAGAGACATGAATTATCACCAGAAGCCAGTATGTAGACTGGTATTACTCCAGCGAATCCCTTTAAAAGAAAAATGATTACAGACCATGTAAAGGGGATGAAAATGTTAACTTTGTGTAGTCGGGAAGATGCTGGAGTTGCTGATGTTTATTCCAGAACTGTTACTGCATACCATGCAAATGTGTAGTTTGGTTAATGTAACACACACCGTTGTGGCTCCCGTGGACAACATGAGGTCTTGATTACATTTTCTGTGGCCTTTCTTAAGGCTTATGTGACCACTCACCAAGCTGGGTGGGGCATGTGTATCTGTTGGGTAAATGGCAGGTAGCGAACATTTTGCCCCGCAAGGTGGTGCCTATGGTGGGGTGTGACATGCAAAGAGAAAAGCAAGAGGTCTGTGCAAGATCAGATGCGGCCTCAATCATGAGCTGTGAGTGAAGTTCTGCAGCCTGGAGGGGTTATCTGCCGGGAAGCGAAGCCATGGGGCCTCTTAAATAGAGGTGAGAGTGCCTCATCAGTGTAGACCATCAAGCTGAGGAGACTCTGATAGTTGAGTTTTTGTATTGCTGAGAGAAAGATAGAAAGTCCACCATAGAGACCGTGAGTGCATATAATTGTCAACTGTCAAGTTTGCCCAAGAAACCTTGCCACCCCACTGAGTATTTAAAGAGTATGTAACTAGATCCGCAGAGACTAGCAAGCTTGGAAAGAGTCAGCTTTAGCCATTTACTGCAACATATGCTCCTTTCTTAATCTACTTGCTGGTGGTGTCCCACAACTGACTTCAGGTCAAATATTTCGACTTTACTGAACACGACTGCAGATCCAGTGGTACAAAAGGTTAATGGTTGCAGTCAGTTTTAGAGGCACACTATTCTTCATGGTTTCTACATGTAGGTAAAGCACTGATTTGTATCAATTACAATTACATACAAGGAAGCTTTGATGTTTAAAGATGATGTCAGTTGATCTAAAATTATGGGGCAAAGTGTTTGTGGGTATTAGAATTACACTTTGTTTTCACTGATTTGTCTAATCTCAATGTACTTCACGATCACGTGCCACAGAGTGTGGGTTCAAGCCTTTAAGCTGCTGATCTCGTGACCTTCTCTCCTGCTCATCCTCCCCCTTAAACGGAACAAGACAGCTGCCCATTTTAGTGCACTAGGCCCAATAGGCTATTAAAACAGCCCTGCTGGCAAAGAAAATGAACACTGCCTTTCTGAGAAGACAAGTCCAAAATTTCCATTGATGAAAGTACATTGAGGTCAGAGAGAAATAATAATGTATCCGTGGATTCTAAATCAAGGGTTAAAGTTTTTGACTTTCTCACTAAAAATCCATTTTTCTTTGAATGTTTATTTCGCTGGAAGAGATTGAACTTTTTTTTCTCTCTTTTAGATAAACAATACCTTCAATTTTTGAAACTATGTTTCATTGTTATAGTCTGAGAAAAAGAGAACCATAAATCTTAGATGCCCTTATGTGACTGCCATCAAATGCTGCTCTATCTACAGATGCAAGCGAAGCAGGTGGCACCATGCTGAGAACTCATCGAGATGCCGTCTACCACATCTGCTAATCATGATGCATATCTCAGCCTAATAGCGTTTATATAGATAATGCATAATACAGGAACATAAAACTCAGTATATGCAATAAAATACAGGGTTACGAGAAAAGAAATAGACACTTTCAGCGTTTTATGGAAACCGAAATATTATTGATATAGCCGAAATACTTCCTTGTTTTTTAGTAAGTCTTTAACTTTGTATGACTTAGGGCTCCTTTTACACGGGCCGATCAATCGTTCAGATTCCTGCATCCAATTATCTTCCAGTGTAAATGCAGCCCCGACTGAACAATGAAGGAGAATTTGTTAGCTTCTAGTTTGTTGTTCATTTTCTGCATCTTCTGCATATAATTATATATCTACAGCTGATATAAGTTATATATCTCCTGTATATGGTGATATGCAGCATGCTGTATGAAAATTTGTTTTGCAGCTGTATGCAGCATGGTTTAGGTATGGGTACAGGTACAGGTGGGAGGTGCCCCTGCTGAAGCTTTGTACCCAGAGCCTTTAGCTACGCCCCTTGTTGGGGATCTAAAGTTCTCTGTTGGGCCATGAAATGTGGATCTCTCACTTGCCCGGTGTTTAATTCTCTGGATATGCATTAGTGGAAGATGAACCCGACCAATTAGGGAAGATCAGAGATTCTGCTGCTATTGCTTGCAACGAATGGAAAGTCTACTCATGTACCAACTGAATGATATAATAGAAGAACAACCATGCGTTCCTAGTACAGGTGCAATTATCAGGAAGGTGGACAGAAAATCCAGGAAGCAGCAACAGAGATGTAGTACTACCGAGTACACAGTATAAGGTCAGTTATCACTAACTGGTACCCGGGAGATGAGCAGAGTCAGAGACTTTCAGGAAGGAGAAGTTGTATTATGAGAGTTCTCCCATGAGAGGCCGGCTTGCAGATAGTTGCCCTAGGGGTGTCAAGCAGGAAAAGAGGGAAGAATATTCTCTTCACTAAGAGGTCTGGTCCCACTGGTTTCTCGTTCCCTCCTCCCGTGTGCGGTAAGCAGCCTCACCTCGGACAATATCAGTGATATAGACCAGTATCCAGGAGAGAAAGTGACTTTGTTACTGACATAACGGCAAACGGGATTAGAGACTATGTTACTAGCTACTGCGTGCTAAAGAAAAATAGACTGTTCCCTTTAGGTCCGATAACAGCCCGCTGTTACAGTTGCAAGATATGATTGTTAAAATAAAGCTATTCAGCATCATGGAGTTGAAGGATTACTGGTGTTTTCCCTGTCGCCTGCATGTTCCAGCAACTCCACGGGCCTACATTCAAACCCAACTTATGCCAGAACCCATGTGGTTGGAAGAACCCAGCTAAGAGTTTCTGTTGATGCCCCTGACTACATACGAGGACCAGGGTACCATGACCATGCAAAAGTTAAGCTCCTCGCCGTCAGAGGTGCCCAGGAGTGATCAACCGGCGTGGCGCCTCCCGCTGGAAGGTAGAGGACACTCCAGCCTGCATCCTTCGACCTATCTGCACTGGAAAAGACTATTACATTTCCCCAGGCATTACTTTCACAATCTTAGGCTTAAACATGCAACATAACATTCCAGTTAAACTCATGGGCGTACGTACCGTAGAAGCAGACCATGCAACTGCTATAGGCCCATTGGAGAGAGAGGCCCTATTTCTGATTGCACCATCCCTTTTGCTACTTGCTATCAAGAACACATGCAGGAAAGAGGGACTGCATTTTTAGCAATCAGGTGGAGAATTTTAAAGGGTATGAATTGGAAAGCAAACACAAGGCCTTCTGGTCCAACCCGGTAAAACCAAACATAATGGGACACCCTTTTAAGTTTTTGCTATGGGGCCCTGTGTCTTTTACTCTGTGTATGCCACTGGTTAAAGGAAATCTCTCATCTGCCTAAACCACCATAAACTAATTTACGGTGCTGTTAAGGCAGGTGATCAGGAGCCGGGTGGAGGTTTTTTCAATACTCACGTTTTTCCTGATTCCCGCATTGCCCGCCACTGAAGTCTGTAGACTTCTATAGGAGAGTGTGCGTGTGCGGGACTTTATAGGTGGGCACCGCGGGAACCAGGACGCGGGTGAGTATGAAAAGCTCTGGTCTCCTGCCCTAACAGCACCATAGCGTCCCTTTAAACGACCACACAACATGACTGTAAACTCCTGCACTGGTCACCAACTTGCTCCAGCAACACAAAACTCTCTTTACATTACTTTACAAGCACTGTTATATCGGCCTGCCCTTCATGGCAATGTTGAGTATTCAATGTATGCTACTGTTATAATGTACCGGAGCAGACTGGTCTGATTTGGGCCCTTAAGCAGCGGGATTTCTCTGACCTGAGCAATCTGCCCTGCTCTGCATGGCGGCATTATTTGGTCAGTATTAACGGTCCAAACAACAGAAAGGGGCGCTGCCATGTTTCGCCATTGACTACCATACTGCCTAATCTGGACATATTCTAGTATATTTTTTATAGTCATACAAACTTCTTTGCAAAAAGAGAATCTAAATGCACCTGGAATCTCAATTAGCAAAGCGTCTTGCTGGATTTCCGAACAGAACGTATCTCGGCGTTGTGTTTGCCCTGAACATATGCCGCCCTGTCAGTCTGAGGAATTGGAGCTTTCAATGACAACTACATTCACAGATGGAAGAGAAATTGGATGTTAGGTGAGGAATTGCTTTGCTGGATTGTAAGCGAAAGGAATAAAAATGACAACCAACCCTTGACCTTGTTGTCACAACTTTGCTGTTTCTCAGTAAATCAGGGCAGGTTATTGGTTTCTCGTTCCCTGCGTTGTATCCGAAGTGTATAAAGCATTAAAACAATTTCAAGGGCATTAAGGCCCGACACGGAGGTTGGGTTACTTATGGATCCACTTGTTACATTTTTGACAGATCGAGAAGGATCAAGCTTGTTGAAATCTCCATCTTTCTCTCTTCTATTTAACCCCTAGATAACAATACGTATATATGTGGTCCTCCTGAACCCTGTGATCTGCAATCGGACCCCATGTGCACAAATTGTCCTTCTGACAGTCGGGGAGCAAAGAATAGAAAAAGAATGATGGAGCAACTACAGCGAAAACCAGAAACAGAATTTAACCCCTTAAGGACCGAGCATAGTAAATTTACGGCGATAGCAAAAATACGGCACAAAATTAAAGACTCTGCTCCTGCAATCAAGTAGGAACAGGTTGGGTTGTCAGCTGTTAGTCACAACTGAGAAGCTGGAGGAGAAAAGAGAAGCATTTTTTTTTTACTACTTCTGCCTTCTCCTTTTCCGGGGATACATAGAACTCAATGACCGCTATGTACTAAGAAGTGAGAGTGGAAGTGTTCCTTCCATTACTGGAGCCGGCAATCACGGGACCGCCGGATCCCCCTGTTACAGCGGAGCTGCAGGGTCCTAGCAGACCCTGCTTAGCTTTGTTAGTGAATATTGTCACTACAGGGGGATGTTTTCCCCTGTAACTGGGTTTCCTATGGATGCTCCAGCCACAGTGGAAAAGTGTGTAATAATAAAAAAAAGACCATGTGAATGACCCCCAGAGGTCTTATATTATGACATCATGGGGGACATATATGGTAAAAAAAAAGTTGTTACAAAAATAAATTTAAAAAAAAATTATAAATAAAATAAAAAAATTTACATAAAAAAGAAAATGACTAGAGATGAGCGAGCACCAAAATGCTCGAGTGCTCGTTACTCAAGTCGAACTTTCAGTGATGCTCGAGAGTTCGTTTCGAGTAACGAACCCCATTGAAGTCAATGGGCGATTCGAGCATTTTTGTATATCGCCGATGCTCGCTAAGGTTTTCATTTGTGAAAACCTGGGAAAATCAAGAAAGTGATGGGAACGACACAGAAACGGATAGTATAAAAAAAACAAATGGAATGTGCGCCACAAGGTCCTGTTGTTCCCTTTTGAAGTCACCGATCTCAAATCACCTAAACATAGGGAGAGCTGCAGAGTGGAAGGGGGTTTCTCAGTAGAGAGCCCCAAAAAAGACAAGAAAACAATGAACTGTTAAAAACACTCTGCGCTGCCAGAGATGGTGAGCATAAAAAGATTATTTGCCACTATTTCATAGGTAAGGTGGTAAACAAACACTCTATAGGAGGGGGGTATGTGATGCAGAATCCCCCTCCTTGTAGTGAAGACTCCAAATGATCAAACCAATCCTCTTACGACTTGACTTGAGAAAGGTACCGAGGAGGTACTGAAACGCGTTGTCCGCTCTTTACGTGCGTGTTATACACATACGGTATCTGTGTTTGTCCGCCCCACACGTGTGTGTTGTACACATACGGCATCTGTGTTTGGAGGAGGAGAATAAACCTTTGAAGAATCTTCCTTATCCATTGGTCGTAAGAGGATTTTACAATTCATCCAGAAATGTAAAAAAATATATATACTCACCCTGTCCCGGCAGAACGATGTTAGCCCATTGAATTCAATGGAGCCGGCAATATAGCCGGCTCCATTGAAAGCAATGGGCTGCCGGCGATCGTGGGATGAATTATCGGGAAGGGCTTAAATATATAAGCCCTTCCCTGCAATTCATCCAGAAATGTAAAAAAATATATACTCACCCTGTCCCGGCAGAACGATGTTAGCCCATTGAATTCAATGGAGCCGGCAATACAGCCGGCTCCATTGAAAGCAATCGGCTGCCGGCGATCGCAGGATGAATTCATGAATTCATGAATGGGTATGAGTGAGATCTGCCTCTGATTGGTCAGGCTGTGACCAATCAGAGGCAGCTCATTCAGCAGGCGGGGATTTTAAATCCCCGGCTGCTGAATACTACTCACAGCTGTTCAGAGCAGTTCAGGAAGACTGCTGCCGGCCGCGCTGAACTCCGTCTGCCGGGACCAAGTGAGTATATATATATTTTTTTATTTTTACACATTTCTGGATGAATTGCAGGGAAGGGCTTATATATTTAAGCCCTTCCCGACAATTCATCCCGCGCTCGCCGGCAGCCCATTGCTTTCAATGGAGCCGGCTGTATTGCCGTCTCCATTGAATTCAATGGGCTAACATTGTTCTGCCGGGACAAGGTGAGTATATATTTTTTTTATTTTTACACATTTCTGGATGAATTGCAGGGAAGGGCTTATATATTTAAGCCCTTCCCGACAATTCATCCCGCGATCACCGGCATCCCATTGCTTTCAATGGAGCCGGCTGTATTGCCGGCTCCATTGAATTCGATGGGCTAACATCGTTCTGCCGGGACAAGGTGAGTATACACTACCGTTCAAAAGTTTGGGGTCACCCAAACAATTTTGTGTTTTCCATGAAAAGTCACACTTATTCACCACCATGCGTTGTGAAATGAATAGGAAATAGAGTCAAGACATTGACAAGGTTAGAAATAATGATTTGTATTTGAAATAACATTGTTTTTACATCAAACTTTGCTTTCGTCAAAGAATCCTCCTTTTGCAGCAATTACAGCATTGCACACCTTTGACATTCTAGCTGTTAATTTGTTGAGGTAAGCTTGTGAAATTGCACCCCACGCTTCTAGAAGCATCTCCCACAAGTTGGATTGGTTGGATGGGCACTTCTGGCGTACCATACGGTCAAGCTGCTCCCACAACAGCTCAATGGGGTTCAGATCTGGTGACTGTGCTGGCCACTCCATTACCGATAGAATACCAGCTGCCTGCTTCTGCTGTAAATAGTTCTTGCACAATTTGGAGGTGTGTTTAGGGTCATTTTCCTGTTGTAGGATGAAATTGGTTCCAATCAAGGGCTGTCCACTGGGTATGGCATGGCGTTGCAAAATGGAGTGATAGCCTTCCTTATTCAGAATCCCTTTTACCCTGTACAAATCTCCCACCTTACCAGCACCAAAGCAACCCCAGACCATCACATTACCTCTACCATGCTTAACAGATGGCGTCAGGCATTCTTTCAGCATCTTTTCATTTGTTCTGCGTCTCACAAACGTTCTTCTTTGTGATCCAAACACCTCAAACTTGGATTCATCCGTCCACAACACTTTTTTCCAGTCTTCCTCTGTCCAATGTCTGTGTTCTTTTGCCCATCTTAATCTTTTTCTTTTATTGGCCAGTCTCAGATATGGCTTTTTCTTTGCCACTCTGCCCTGAAGCCCAAAATCCCGCAGCCGCCTCTTCACTGTAGATGTTGACACTGGTGTTTTGCGGGTACTATTTAATGAAGATGCCAGTTGGGTACCTGTGAGGCGTCTGTTTCTCAAGCTAGAGACTCTAATGTGCTTATCTTCTTGCTTAGTTGTGCAACGCGGCCTCCCACTTCTTTTTCTACTCTGGTTAGAGCCTGTTTGTGCTGTCCTCTGAAGGGAGTAGTACACACCGTTGTAGGAAATCTTCAATTTCTTAGCAATTTCTCGCATGGAATAGCCTTCATTTCTAAGAACAAGAATAGACTGTCGAGTTTCAGATGAAAGTTCTCTTTTTCTGGCCATTTTGAGCGTTTAATTGACCCCACAAATGTGATGCTCCAGAAACTCAATCTGCTCACAGGAAGGTCAGTTTTGTAGCTTCTGTAACGAGCTAGACTGTTTTCAGATGTGTGAACATGATTGCACAAGGGTTTTCTAATCATCAATTAGCCTTCTGAGCCAATGAGCAAACACATTGTACCATTAGAACACTGGAGTGATAGTTGCTGGAAATGGGCCTCTATTCACCTTTGTAGATTTTGCACAAAAAAACAGGCATTTGCAGCTAGAATAGTCACTTACCACATTAGCAATGTATAGAGTGCATTTGTTTAAAGTTAGGACTAGTTTAAAGTTATCTTCATTGAAAAGTACAGTGCTTTTCCTTCAAAAATAAGGACATTTCAATGTGACCCCAAACTTTTGAACGGTAGTGTATATATTTTTTTATTTTTACACATTTCTGCATGAATTGCAGGGAAGGGCTTATATATTTAAGCCCTTCCCGACAATTCATCCCGCGATCGCCGGCAGCCCATTGCTTTCTATGGAGCCGGCTGCATTGCCGGCTCCATTGAATTCAATGGTCACTGCTCGTTTAATCGAGACGAGTACTGCGTGGTGCTCGTCTCGAGTAACGAGCATCTCGAGCACCCTAATACTCAAACGAGCATCAAGCTCGGACGAGTATGCTCGCTCATCTCTAAAAATGGCCCAAAGTTGATGCCAACCAAAACCGCTGCAGTATAAGCCCTGTAATCCATATGCATCCTGTAATTATCAAAACCTCCAAACCAAAATGAGGAACCCACTCCCATACTTTATTTTAGCATAAATATACTAATTTTAAAAAAAAGAACAATAAGTGTTAAAACAATCATTTTTTAAGCTTTCTACCCCCAATACAAATAAAAAATGGGAAAAAGGTCAGTGAAAAAGATGAAAAAAAAAATCCTATATGTCACAGAAAAAAAATGCAGCAAAAATAATTTTGGAAGCTTTGGAAGACACTAAAAAGTGTCTGCTCCTTAAGGTACAATAGAGCCTGGTCCTTAAGGGGTTCTGTCCTCCCTCTGATGAGTAATTGGCTGACATTTTTGAATGAAGAGGAAAATTTCTATGTGTAGCAGGTTCAGCTGACCCCAAATTACATCAAACCCAACTGGATAAACATTTAGGCAACAAATACCAGAGTGCTTAAAAAAATGTGGATATAAGGCGCGATCTAGAGACATATATAATTACATGAGACGAACCATCCGTCTGTCTCCTGAGACCTGTGGTACTACAGGTTCTCTGAAGTTTTCCTGCTCAGGTATGAGGATTGTGCTGGCTGGGTGTGTGTGTCTCCAGTCAGCCAATCACTCCAGGTCATTACACATATAAGCTGTCTTCCCAGGTCTAAGTGTGTTCAGCTTTCTCTGTTCTCATTCTCTCTCTCTGTGGTATCAGCAGGTTCTATGTGTGGTTGCTGCAAGAAAGGTTTGTGTCTTGTGGTTTTGTTTGTTTATGTTGCTGGACTCCTGATTAGTATAGGGACTAGCGGTATTGCCAGGAGTCGTGACGTGGCCTGCTAGCTTCCATATTTTGGCCAAAATGTCAACAAATACCTGGCATTTACATCTGCTATTAGTGTTTGTGTATTGGTTGCTATATGGTATGATTATGGTTCTGTATGTCTTCTTATCCTGTCCAGTTGTCCCTATCGGTGGTGCATATGTATGTGTCCTAACCTTGTCCTGACCCTGTACAGAATATACATTATATCAAATCTTAGCAAATTATCACTAGATTTTGAGTCAATGGCCTGACACTATTCTGCCACAAAATCAAATGCAGATTTCAATGAAGGAACCTATTGTCAATTTTTATTATAGTAAACTGAGCCTAGTGCAAGGAGAGAGGAGCGGACATAGGTGAAAAGCCTGCAGAAAAAAGAGTTGGTCCAGTCTGCATTATTTACATACACTGCTGGATTCCTCAGCTATACCCATTATAAGTGTCCATGGGAAACTTAGTTTTGACAACAGGTGTAGGTAATGATTCTCGCACTGGGCCTAAGCAGCCACAGATCTGCACAGGGATTCAGCCCAGTTAAAGGTTTTTTCTTCACACAGTGAAATTCACCATTAAATCTTTCTGATGTGTTTTTTTCGTGCGGATCTGTCCGCAGCTTTTCCCCTGTCAATGGGCAAAATCCATGTGTGGAATTCCAATGTGGAAGCTTGGGGAAATGTGATTTTTCCACATTGGTTTACTCATGTGGATTCTATTGACAGGGCAAATCCCGTGTGAGGATCCATGCCAAAAACCGTGGCAAAAAGCCGCAGATTTTGACGCATTTTTAAAAAAAATGGAATTCACCCAGAAAATTCCCCGGTGAACTCCGCTGTGTGAACATATACTCATCGTCAAATCTGCGTGCAGATTTCTCAACATAGATTCCGAATCTACATGTCACTTTTATACCATCTTAAAAGGACATTTTTGAAACAGGGCTACTATCCCACGGCAATTGATGACCAAATCACCAGAGCCACCAGGATACCCAGAAGTCAACTATTCTAAAACACAGAGAAGGAGGAAAACAATCGTGTACCTCTAGTAGTGACCTATAATCTGCAACTAGAGATTCTAGGGAAAACCGCAAAGAAACGTCATCATGCCCAACCAAGGATGACCGTCTGAAAACCATATTCCTGGACCCTCCCCTACTTTGTTACAGGCAACCTCCAAATTAGAGGAACTTCATAACCAAGAGTGCATTGCCCTCTGACACACAAAAAGGAACTTATCCCTGTAAAGTACGGAGCTGTAAGACCTGCTCACATGTACTGACTGTGGACAGGATACAAATCCCCAACACACAGCAGGACTATAAGATCCCGGTGACATTCACACGTTCCACGTCCAATGTTGGGTACCTGATCCTGTGCAGGGAATGTCCTGTTGGGGGACTTTGTTGGAGAAACAAGACAAAAACTGAACGAGGATGAGATCGCCACTCAATTAAAGAAAGGAAGACAGAATTACCTGTGGCTGAGCATTTTTCTAGTCACGGACACAACATAGAAGATATGAAATTACTATATTAAAAGGCAACTTCAAATCCCAACCTCACAGAAGAATTTAGGAGTACAAATTTATAACAAACTTTGAGACTCTCAAGATCAGAATTAACTTTGGAGGAGGTTTCTTGCATCAGTGGAGAATATGAGAAATCTGGAGCAGAGATAACACGCTGGCCTGGTAACCCCCCTAACACCAATTTAGAGACCATAAAACTTTCACATCTTTATCACGTACTTAGTGGACTATTTAAGTATTTATTTATATCTCTACTCTTCCTGGTATTGTTTTTAAGTGCAAATTAATCACACCCTGTCTGTGCCCGGTCATATGTATGCCTATGACATGTATGTATGAGGAAGAACCCTGAGTAGGTTTGAAAGCTCGCTATAACATCATGTATTTTTGTTAGCCATTAAAAGCTATCATATCTACAAGATTACTTGGTCTCTTTTACTTATACCAATCACATCTTTCTTTTTTTTGTACACACACAGATGTAAAGAGTACGGCATGGATGGATTTCTTTTTAAATGAACGGTATACCTTTAGGGCTCCTTCAAACTGGCGTATTTGCAATGGTAAACTTTGCGTTTGCAATAACCAGAGAATAGAAGCTATTGCTTTTAATGGGTTTATTCACATTTCCTTTTTTTGTGTGCACATTTCTCACCCATGCAAAAAAATAGGACATGCTCTAATGTGCTGCAAATAGCACACCGAAGGTTCCCATAGAAGTGGGAGGTGCGCAAATGCCCACACAAATGCGCAATATGCTGCACAATTCTGTGAAAAAGAACAGATCTGGACCTTATTAGGCGAAATAGCCATTTAAATTAAGGTGTGTTCATCTGCTGGGCACAAATGAACATGCCCTGCATTCTCAAAAACGACATTAAATGCGCTGGTTCATGTGCAGATCAACCATCTTACTTGATCTACAGTTAACAGCATTTAGAAAGCTGCTTTACAGCAGAATTGATGGTCCATAGGAATCATGACAGGACCTGACCCATTGACTTCTATGGAAGAGTACTGTGGGTATACTCTATGACCTGTGCAGGGCAGTGGAGGAGGTGAGCTGTGACCATCACATTGTGAATAGTGTATCCTGTATTATCTAGATATAGTTGTCACTTTTCATTATAATGCTGCCTGTATGGTAACAAGACGAGTGCTGAAAAGTTTTCTCTACAGCACAGGAAGTGTCAGAATAACATTAGGCTTAGTGGTCAGTGCAAGAAACTGCAAGAGATTAGTATTTTTTTTAGATATTTACATATATAAATAATGACAATAAAAGTAAAGGATTTTTTTTTTAATGTGTTGAAATGTGATTGTATATAGGAGAAAGTTAGTGTCCCTTTAAGCAGAACTATGTTTCTAAGGAGTCATTGCAATCAGGACTGACTTGTAGGATATGGGCGAGGATTATTAGAAGGAGCAGTTGTAAATGGGAGGCTTAGTCTGTGAGGACGGGAAAGTCCGTCCACCATTGTTTTTTCTTGCTTTAATTGAAAAAACCTAGCGATGATATATGTAGGTAGAAGAGCCCGGGCAGCACGTCCGCCTCCTCCAGGCCTGCACTAGTATCGATCGGTATATGAGTCCATCATGGGCCGTGGTAAGTAAAGGTCGCAAGACTTTCACTTATTCTTCTGAATTGCTGTTTCGCTCCGTGACCTTTCCTTGTGACATTTTCTTTCATCTTCATCTTTTAATAATATCAGGACTTTCCTACATGGATTGTGACTCTATTCCCTTATATATTCATATTTAATGCTGCCAGGTTATATCCAGGACCGTGTGCAATGTGTTACATTTAATGTAGGATAATGTCCTACTCATATTAGGAAAATAGTCCCTTGGTCATGAACGGCTATAAATTTGCATTGTGATGTGTAATATCCTCCCTCTGCTTCCTATTTCCTTCTAGTGTTGGCGTGTCAGTTTTCACTGTCGTTCTGGCATTGTGGTAATACATCAGGAACCCGACTATAGGTCTTACATATAAGAATGGGGTGACTATACATATTATATGTAACACAGTAGTGTGGACCTACTATGCCATGGACTGATTTGCCTTTGGGTGACTCTTCAGGCTTAATCTAAGAGATTCCCTGGTTTTCACCCTTTGCTACTCATTTCCCCAGAAGTAGTCTCAGTGCAGTGGCGGCTGACCCAGGCAGGCCAGAAGACATCAGGCAGTGATGCCAAAGGAAAAGGCAAGGGTATATGGATGTATTCAAAGCCATCTGGACTGGCGCTGCGTGATACGTTGTTATAGTAGCACTCCTACACTATTTGCATAGCCTGGCAGTCAAGAAACTATCATGGTCTACTCAAATTGCGTAAAGTGCTGAAAGAATGTCTAGCACATCATACAAACAAATGTATCATGTTGAATATTTATTTGGTGCTGAATAGAGATGAGCGAACACGTTCGGCCCCGCCCCTTTTTCGCCCGAACACCGAACTTTGCGAACACTTCAGTGTTCGGGCGAAAAAGTTCGGGGGCCGCCGTGGCAGCGCGGGGGGGTGCGGCGGGGAGTGGGGGGGAGAGGGAGAGAGAGAGGGCTCCCCCCTGTTCCCCGCTACTGCCGCCCGCGCTGCCGCGCATCTCCCCGCCCCCCGGCGGCACCCGGACACTTACGCGCGAACACTGCAGTGTTCGGCGAAGCCGGTGTCCGGGTGCGGATGTGTCCGTAACGGACATGTTCGCTCATCTCTAGTGCTGAACACTTGTGTAGTTAGTGTAACAGAACTAGGTCAGGACACGTGAAGTTCCTGCAATACGGTAAATCAGGCTGGAGGTCATAACAGGCGGCAATCTGGTAAGACAGTCGAAAAACAACCTGAGGTCAGGTCAGGCAGTGTTTGGAAAAGCTGAGTACACAGGTAAGGGTTAAACTGCGTAGCAAGCAGAGTCCTGGAACACCTTCAATTGGAACACTAGTGACTTTCACCTTCCAGTGGTGGAGCAATCGTATGGATAGGCTGGAGATGGGAAAGCTTGGTGTGTGCGCTAGTACTTTAAAAGACAGGCTAAGCATGCACTTTGCGCTCTGCAGGCAGAAAAGACAGTTAGAAGGACAGTGTGGTACTGCAGTGTCCTGTAGGGTGACCCTAGATACAAGGCACACGTTGAGGAGCTGGGAGGGTAGAGTGGTCACTTGTCATGGTGGCACTTACCAGGCTCCCTCCTGGAGAGACATAAGTAGCCTTGGCCAGAGCAGTGCTTGGCCTCTTCTGGACACCCCAAGGGTAGGGATGCCCAGTAAACTGGAGAACGGAGATAGCAGATGTTATGGGTGACACCACCGATCCATTACCCACGGGTATGACACTCAGTGGTAAATAAATGGAGCCACAGACAGAAGTAACGTATCTCAGGTCCCTGGGAATAGTCAGGGCCTTCAAAAGCTTTACTGGAACAATTTCTTGTAAATAAGGAACAAATGACAAAGATTTGCAGTGCAGGTATTAGACAGACTTGAGAGTATCTCCACCCGGTGATCCCAGACTTCAGGAGGGCTTAATGTGAACAGCAAATGGGTGTACCTCTATGCGGTGATCCCAGACTTCAGTAAGGCCATGTAGGAAAAGATGAGTAAAAAGTACCTCTACACTAGGCCTTGGAAGTGGCACCTGATTCTTGCTCACACTCTCTCTCTCTAATTGGGGCTCACTCCTCGCTTATCTCTGGAACATGCACTCTCAGGGAACCTTTCTTTTTCCTCCATTCTTGCTGCTGGCACTCTCTTTCAGGAAACTAGAAGAAATAGAGTCCCCCTCTCTTCCAGCTCTCACATACTCCTATTTATATCTTCACTCATAACACGTGACAGGACAAATTGATACATTGCAAGCATCTCCCACACTCTTGCAAACACTTAACTCCTCACCTGCTGCCGCTGTGCAATACACATAACAAAATGACAAGACACTTTGGCACAGCACACCAACAAAAGACATGACATGTATGACATTTATGGAGGGGGCCAGGAATAGATATACTGGGCCACTACAGCGCCTGCCACATAAAACACATGGAGGATGCCATTGGTCATGCCTGCTAGGAGAGGGGGAGGAACTGTCAGCTACAACATTGTGCAAATTGTGCCACAATGCTATTCAGCAAGATAGAATATGCAACTGAATCCTATTGTATATACTATATATTCTATAATGTGGCGTATGCACCACTGCATAGGGTGGAATTAGACCTAAGTTGTAGGTAAAGAAAAAAGTTTTGCATGCGGGTTCTGTAGTTGCATCGTACTCCTCTGGTCAGAAAAGTTTGCCAACAGCCTGTGAACTCATTACTATTCAACAACTAGACGTCTAGTCTAATTTATGCAAATGAAATCACATGACCGAGAACTCCTGCGTCTCTCCGCGTTCGGCGCATGTAATTGATATAAATTGCTCTGTTTAGAATAAATGTGGAGAATAAATGACTACAATGTGTCATGGATCGTTTAGATAATTGATGGTTCTTTCCTTTACTTCATATTACTTTATAAGGTCCCTCACTGGTTTTATGAATAAGAAATCAGGAGTAATGAGCCTCAGTCAGGACGAGGAATTATTAAAAATAAGTTTCACTTTGTTGTTTGGGATTTTGAACCTGTAAAAAAAATGTCAGTGCTTTTCTTAAAGTGAACCTGTTACTAGAAGTGGCTCCAAGTGGGCGGGGAATGTATCAACTGACTCCTCTAAGCTTGCATGAATGGCTGAGAGGTCTCTCCAAGGAAGGGAGAAGGCAAGGGTTGCAAACTATGATTGGTACCTTGTGGAGTGTTTAGTGGGAAGAATGTAACTCGCCCGACTCCTAAACTTTTTGAATCCAGAAATGTAAAACAAACAGAAAAAATAATCACTACATCCTCAGGGGGTTAAAAACTAAATTTTTAGTTTATACTTTGACATTCGTGTTAAGTTGAAGCCTATATCTATTATCAACTTCACTTCTCTAACCTTTTCACTTATTAACATTTCTGCACAGCAAATTTTGTTGCAATGTTGGGAAAGTGTAAACATGAAGGTAAAAGAGGGTCAGGTCCTCTGTTAACGCTTTGCAATCCAATTTTGGATTCAGGGTTTCCTAGAGGGCTTTCTCTTTCTGCCATTATACAATTGTGCCATCTGCTGGCTAGAGCTAGTACTGCGGTATATGACATGCTGGAAAGGCCCCCCCAGACAACAGAGCAGCCAGTAATCCACAGTAAGAATAACCTGCCGGATGTCTTCCGACATCGGAGCTGTACAGGCTTCAATCGGAATGTCTTTAGATGTCAGACAGTGGATTGGAAAGGGTTAATGCATTAATTGCACCACCTTTAAGAACTGCCCCTTTAAGAAGCAAAGTACAGAATGATCTACGCCTGAGGACAACAGTAAACTTATAACACAGACTGAAAATAGTTGGATGTTTATGATGTTTATTGGCTTATTACTTCGATCGGTGAAAAAAATGGTAAGACGTCTCCGTACTTCATATCTATTATTCAGGATCTGCTGGAATGTTACACTCAAATATAATCAACAGACACAAATATGCATATAAAAAAATATGTATATTTATATGCGGTGGATGTAAAAAGTTTTCACACCCCTGTTATAATACCATGTTTTTGTCACGTTTTAAAAATCTGACAAAGATGAATCATTTCAGATTTCTGTCCACCTTGTGACCCGATATCTGTACAATTCCACTGAAAAACAAACTGAAAACAAACAATTAGGGTGGAAAAATAGAAATAAAACAAAAATAATCTGTCTATACGTTCCTTATATAAAAAAAAATCCCGCCCCTAGAAGAAGTTGTTGTTTTGCTGCAAAACTCATCCTGCAGTTCCATCTCAGGCAGATATACCAGTATTTAGAGTTGTGGTATGATTAGAGGAGCAGTCTTGTCAACGGAGGCCCTAAAAGTGATCCCCCCCCCCCCCCCCCCCTTGGCCCATAAAGGGCTCTCGGAAGCTTGTTGGCCACTAGACCCTCTACGACGCAGAGAAGAGATTTCAGCCCGTTACCAGAGTCTGAGAGGGGCGCGTTATTCGGATGTGAGAAGTTGGATGGTTGTATCAACGAACTGCCCACCACTAGGCCGTTCTGCCCAGACTGTTAGGAGGTGTTGGGACCAGTGGATGTGTGAGGGCTCACAAGGTGACTGGGCTCAGGACTCCCTACAGACTATCATTAGGAGGATTGGCTAACCATTCGGCAAGCACGAGCAGCTCCAACTGTTTCCTGTTTACAATCCAGAGACAGGTGGCCTCATCGTAACAGCCCTGTGTCTGCCCGAACCATTTCCAGGCGCTTTGCTGAAGGATATTTAGTGTTGCCTCTTATGGTGGCTTCCAAGGAGCCTCCATAACATTGTCACATTTCTGTGGCTGCCTAGTCACCAGATATATCACCAACATGTATGCAACCATCTGGGATGCCAACTTCGACAGCCTATAAGTTTGAATGATCTAGAGGCTCAGTTACAGCAAATGTGGAGCAATATGCCATAGGATACAACAGGGTACTAGAGCCTCCATGCCCAGTATCATATCCTGTATGCAAGCTAGAGGCAGACCAACAGGGTACCAGAGCCTCCGTGCCCGCTCGTATCACATCTTGCATCCAAGCTAGAGGTGGTACAACAGGGTACTAGAGCCTCCATGCCCGCCTGTATTACATCTTGTATTCAAGCTAGAGGCGGTACAACAGGGTACTAGAGCCTCCATGCCCGCAGTATCGGGTACTAGAGCCTCCGTGCCCGCTCGTATCACATCTTGTATCCAAGTTAGAGGCGGTACAACAGGGTACTAGAGCCTCTGTGCCCGCCTGTATTTTATCTTGTATCCAAGCTAGAGGCGGTACAGCAGGGTGCTAGAGCCTCTGTGTCTGCCTGGATCACATCTTGTATCCAAGCTAGAGGCAGTACAACAGGGTACTAGAGCCTCCATGCCCGCCTGTATTACATCTTGTATTCAAGCTAGAGGCGGTACAACAGGGTACTAGAGCCTCCATGCCCGCAGTATCAGGTACTAGAGCCTCCGTGCCTGCTCATATCACATCTTGTATCCAAGTTAGAGGCGGTACAACAGGGTACTAGAGCCTCTGTGCCCGCCTGTATTATATCTTGTATCCAAGCTAGAGGCGGTACAGCAGGGTGCTAGAGCCTCTGTGTCCGCCTGTATCACATCTTGTATCCAAGTTACAGTTATCTGATTTCTGAAAAATGTATTGTCCATCTGCATTGTGGAAGCTCAGCTGGTAGACATGTGTCTGATGACATGCTTGCTGACAGTTTCCAATATCATTTCTGGCAGAACTATGACTAATCCTCTGTTTAAAGAATACGTATGGATATACACAAGTGCTGTGGCGATATTATTCAATCATAAGGTTATACTGTGTTACATTTCCCATTTACATGCAATATTGTAACATCTGGAAACCGTAATAATTGATTTCGGCAGCAAACTTCTTTTGAGCTACTTTAATGCAGGGGAACAAATAGTTTTTCCTGTGTAGAGGGGCTAGTGTTTTTACTATTGTTGCCACTATGTGTTTGTAAGTAACAAGCTCTGGCTGGTTCAGTTTGTGGTTAAGTGTGACTTCTGCTGGATACTTTTTTGTAATGCCGAGACACTTGCTGCAGTCCGGCGCTCTAAAAGGCACACATGCTTTCTAGGTGTGGTCTACACCGGCTCCACTTCATTTGATGGCAGCTACCAGCTGGTGTCCTATAACAGGCCTATTGTAGCGCCAGAGCCAACACCCCGGGAGAAGAGGGGCACCTCTACCCAGCTGGCAGTACCAGTCAGCCCTTCCAGGCAAATAATTTCTCTATTGGAAAGACCTCTATCCTAGAACCTATTAGAGGGTCCCAACATGACCCTGGAGCTCCTCCTTTCAACTACATCAGATTATTATATAGGTACTTGTATAAAGACAATACTTAAGCAAATGGAGATTTCAGCTCTGAAGCCAGCAAGTAGTGAATGTAGCTCCGGAGTATAAAGCAGGTTGTAACCCAGGATCAGTACAAGTAAGGTACTGTATGTAAACAATGATTCCACTAGCAGAATAGTAAGTGCAGTTCTGGAGTATAATATAGGATGTAACTGAGGATCAGTAGAGGATAAGTAATGTAATGTATGTACACAGTGACTCCACCAGCAGAATAGTGAGTGCAGCTCTAAAGTATAATACAGGATGTAACTCAGGATCAGTACAGGATAAGTAATGTATGTACACAGTGACTCCACCAGCAGAATAGTGAGTGCAGCTCTGGAGTATAATACAAGATGTAACTCAGGATCTGTACAGGATAAGTAATGTATGTATACAGTGACTTCACCAGCAGAATAGTGAGTGCAGCTCTGGAGTATAATACAAGATGTAACTCAGGATCCATACAGGATAAGTAATGTATGTATACAGTGACTTCACCAGCAGAATAGTGAATGCAGCTCTGGAGTATAATACAGGATGTAACTCAGAATCTGTACAGGATAAGTAATGTATGTACACAGTGACTCCACCAGCAGAATAGTGAGTGCAGCTCTGGAGTATGATAGTGGATGTAACTCAGGATCTGTACAGGATAAGTAATGTAATGTATGCACACAGTGACTCCACCAGCAGAATAGTGAGTGCAGCTCTGGAGTATAATACAGGATATAACTCAGGATCAGTACAGGATAAGTAATGTAATGTATGTACACAGTGACTTCACCAGCAGAATAGTGAGTGCAGCTCTGGAGTATAATACAGGATGCAACTCAGGATCAGTGCAGGATAAGTAATGTATGTACACAGTGACTCCACCAGCAGAATAATGAGTGCAGCTCCGGAGTATAATACAGTATGTAACTCAGGATCAGTACAGGATAAGTAATGTATGTACACAGTGACTCCACCAGCAGAATAGTGAGTGCAGCTCTAAAGTATAATACAGGATGTAACTCAGGATCAGTACAGGATAAGTAATGTATGTACACAGTGACTCCACCAGCAGAATAGTGAGTGCAGCTCTGGAGTATAATACAAGATGTAACTCAGGATCTGTACAGGATAAGTAATGTATGTATACAGTGACTTCACCAGCAGAATAGTGAGTGCAGCTCTGGAGTATAATACAAGATGTAACTCAGGATCCATACAGGATAAGTAATGTATGTATACAGTGACTTCACCAGCAGAATAGTGAATGCAGCTCTGGAGTATAATACAGGATGTAACTCAGAATCTGTACAGGATAAGTAATGTATGTACACAGTGACTCCACCAGCAGAATAGTGAGTGCAGCTCTGGAGTATGATAGTGGATGTAACTCAGGATCTGTACAGGATAAGTAATGTAATGTATGCACACAGTGACTCCACCAGCAGAATAGTGAGTGCAGCTCTGGAGTATAATACAGGATATAACTCAGGATCAGTACAGGATAAGTAATGTAATGTATGTACACAGTGACTTCACCAGCAGAATAGTGAGTGCAGCTCTGGAGTATAATACAGGATGCAACTCAGGATCAGTGCAGGATAAGTAATGTATGTACACAGTGACTCCACCAGCAGAATAATGAGTGCAGCTCCGGAGTATAATACAGTATGTAACTCAGGATCAGTACAGGATAAGTAATGTATGTACACAGTGACTCCACCAGCAGAATAGTGAGTGCAGCTCTAAAGTATAATACAGGATGTAACTCAGGATCAGTACAGGATAAGTAATGTATGTACACAGTGACTCCACCAGCAGAATAGTGAGTGCAGCTCTGGAATATAATACAAGATGTAACTCAGGATCTGTACAGGATAAGTAATGTATGTATACAGTGACTTCACCAGCAGAATAGTGAGTGCAGCTCTGGAGTATAATACAAGATGTAACTCAGGATCCATACAGGATAAGTAATGTATGTATACAGTGACTTCACCAGCAGAATAGTGAATGCAGCTCTGGAGTATAATACAGGATGTAACTCAGAATCTGTACAGGATAAGTAATGTATGTACACAGTGACTCCACCAGCAGAATAGTGAGTGCAGCTCTGGAGTATGATAGTGGATGTAACTCAGGATCTGTACAGGATAAGTAATGTAATGTATGCACACAGTGACTCCACCAGCAGAATAGTGAGTGCAGCTCTGGAGTATAATACAGGATATAACTCAGGATCAGTACAGGATAAGTAATGTAATGTATGTACACAGTGACTTCACCAGCAGAATAGTGAGTGCAGCTCTGGAGTATAATACAGGATGCAACTCAGGATCAGTGCAGGATAAGTAATGTATGTACACAGTGACTCCACCAGCAGAATAATGAGTGCAGCTCCGGAGTATAATACAGTATGTAACTCAGGATCAGTACAGGATAAGTAATGTATGTACACAGTGACTCCACCAGCAGAATAGTGAGTGCAACTCTGGAGTATAATACAAGATGTAACTTAGGATCCGTACAGGGTAAGTAATGTATGTATACAGTGATTTCACCAGCAGAATAGTGAGTGCAGCTCTGGAGTATAATACAGGATGTAACTCAGGATCAGTACAGGATAAGTAATGTATGTACACAGTGACTCCACCAGCAGAATAGTGAGTGTAGCTCTGGAGTATAATACAAAATGTAACTGAGGATCAGTAGAGGATAAGTAATATAATGTATGTACACAGTGACTCTACCAGCAGAATTTTGAGTGCAGCTCTGGAGTATAACACAGATTGAAACTTAGAATCAGTACAGGATAAGTAATGCAATTTATATACAGAGTGACTTCAACAGCAGAATAGTGAGTGCAGCTCTGGAGTATAATACAGGATATATAGGCTGAATCAGTACAAAGTAAGCCTTTGTACATGTCTGCACTGTTGATCTTGATTGTTCTGCTTCATAATAAGAGCAGAACAATGAAAATTACGTAAGTTTTGGTTCATCATGCGATGGCCAACAAAAATACCTAATGGACCAAATTGATTATAATGGGGTCCATCGGGTTTCTGTCCTGAGGTCTGTCATATAGCAAATAAAATAGCTCTTCTGCTGCAGCCAGCTTGTCTGGCATTTTTGTTGGTATTTCCGACGAGGTGCAGGAGTGAACACATCTTAAGTAATGGGATGTTTTTGTGTATATTTACAATATTTTTCAGCTTTGTATCGGATGATTCTCACTTACCTCCATAATAATAAGAGTATATGCCCCTCGCACATCCAGAAGTAATACACATGCTGCATGTAAACCGCACACAGCTGGAGTACAGACACATAAATAACACCGCAGTGTAATCGAATGCGGGGAAAAGAACAATCCACTTTTCTCAGTGTTTTCTTCTCCGCAGTCTATGAAATGGAGGGAAATTACCTCAAACACAATGACTCGTGAACGGAGGAAGATGAAAACTGCAGCTGAGAGATGTTCCCATGTAGTCGATCTTACAAACTTCATATTGATTGTCCATTAATTTTTTTATATAAAAGGGAAACTATATGAAAATATTACTACAAGTTATTCTGCTTAAAGGAGTCATCCTCTCCTCACTCCCTGCTTGTTCAGTGGATGCACACGGCTTGCTCTGGGCATATACATTCTGAGAAGTGTCCACTTTACACCAACCATTGTATGGCCATCTAATGCAGGAGGAATTGATTCCCCCACCCCCTGCACTATGGGAGATGAACTGTTAGGGGTGTGTCAATGACATGCTTGATGACTGTTTTCTATTAGAACTATCAGAATTAAGTTCTCTACTATATTGATGCGTTTTTGTGTCACTACTAGAGATGAGCGAGCACCAAAATGCTCGGGTGCTCGTTGCTCAAGTCGAACTTTCCGCGATGCTCGAGGGTTCGTTTCGAGTAACAAACCACATTGAAGTCAATGGGCGACTCAAGCATTTTTGTATATCGCCGATGCTCGCTAAGGTTTTCATTTGTGAAAATCTGGGAAATTCAAGAAAGTGATGGGAACGACACAGAAACGGATAGGGCAGGCGAGGGGCTACATGTTGGGCTGCATCACAGGTTCCCAGGTCCCACTATTAAGCCACAATAGCGGAAAGAGTTGCCCCCCCAACAACTTTTACCATCATTAGCAAGGCATAACTTAGCTAGGCACCACACTACCTCCAACAAAGCACAATCACTGCCAGCTTGACACTCCGCTGCCACTTCTCCTGGGTTACATGCTGCCCAACCCCCCCGCACGACCCAGTGTCCACAGCGCACACCAAAGTGTCTCTGCACAGCCTTCAGCTGCCCTCATGCCACACGCTGGCCTCATATTTTTATAAATAGTCACAGGCAGGTACAACTCCGCAATGGGAATTCCGTGTGCACCAACAGCATGGGTGGCTCCCTGGAACCCACCGGCGGTACATAAATAATTCCCATTGCATTGCCCAGCACAGCTGAGGTAACGTCAGATGAAATGCAGGTGGGCTTCGGCCCACACTGCATGCCCCAGTCAGACTGGGGTTCTTTATAAGTAGACACATAAAGTTACAACTCCGTGTGGACCGACAGCATAGGTGGGTCCCAGGAAGCCACCGGCGGTACATAAATAATTCCGATTGCATTGCCCATCACAGCTGAGGTAACGTGAGATGAAATGCAGGTGGGCTTCGGCCCACACTGCATGCCACAGTCTGACCGGGGTTTTTAATACATAGACACTGGCAGGTACAAATCACTAATATGAAGTCCCTGTGGACCCACAGCATGGGTGGCTCCCTCGAAACCATCGGCGGTACATAAACAAATCCCATTGCAGTGCCCAGCACAGCTGAGGTAGTGTCACATTAAATGCAGGTGGGCTTCGGCCAACACTGCATGCCCCAGTCAGACTGGGGGTCTTTATAAGTAGACACATGCAGTTACAACTCCGTGTGGACCGACAGCATAGGTGGGTCCCAGGAAACCACCGGCGGTACATAAATAATTCCCATTGCATTGCCCAGCACAGCTGAGGTAACATGAGATGAAATGCAGGTGGGCTTCGGCCCACACTGCATGCCCCAGTCAGACTGGGGTTCTTTATAAGTAGACACATGCAGTTACAACTCCGTGTGGACCGATAGCATAGGTGGGTCCCAGAAAGCCACCGGCGGTACATAAATAATCCCCATTGCATTGCCCAGCACAGCTGAGGTAACGTGAGATGAAATGCAGGTGGGCTTCGGCCTACACTGCATGCCCCAGTCTGACCGGGGTTTTTAATACATAGACACTGGCAGGTACAAATCACTAATGTGAAGTCCCTGTGGACCCACAGCATGGGTGGCTCCCTGGAACCCATCGGCCGTACAAAAATGTATCCCATTGCAGTGCCCTGCTCAGCAGAGCTAACGGCACATACAATACAGGTGGGCTTCGGCCCAAAGTGCATGCCCCAGTCAGACTGGTAATATGTACCTTAACAGTAGCCACGTTGGTGGGAAATGGCCTTGCCACCATCATGTCTTTGGGAAGCCTCCGTTTCCACACCCCAGTGACATAGCATTAGCAGCGGTATAGTCAGAGCCCAGAATTAGTAACATTTCAGTGGTAGCATTAGGGACAGGCCCCAGTAACATATCACTAGCAGCAGTATAGGGGGAGCACAGTCTTAGTTCCATTTCAGTAGTAGTAGCAGTCAAGACAGGCCACAGTAACATTCCCGTTGCAGCAGTTTAGGGAGATAACAGTCTCTTTCACATTTCAGTAGTTGCAGTATAGACAAGGCCCCAGTTACATTTATGTAGCAAAAGTGTAGGCCAACCCCACACACCTTGTTGTACCATGAGTGCAGGCGAAGCCCATAAAAATTACTAGGATTACACTGTAGGCGAGGGCCCAAAAAAATTGGTGTACCAACAGTACTAATGTACCTCAGAAAAATTGCCCATGCCCAACCAAGAGGGCAGGTGAAACCCATTAATCGCTTTGGTTACTGTGGCTTAATTTGTAACTAGGCCTGGAGGCAGCCCAGTTAAAATAAAAATTGGTTCAGGTGAAAGTTTCAACGCTTTAATGAGCATTGAAACGTATAAAAATTGTTTACAAAAATTATATGACTGAGCCTTGTGGGCATAAGAAAAATTGCCCGTTCGGTGTGATTACGTGAGGTGTCAGGAGGAGGAGCAGGAGGAGGAGTAAGAATATTATACAAAGATTGATGAAGCTAAAAGGTCCCCGTTTTTTATGGTGATAGAGAACGATGCTTCCATCCGCAGGTGCAGCCTACGTATTGTTTAGGTACCGCTGCTGTCCGCTGGTGGAGAAGAGAAGTCTGGGGAAATCCAGGCGTTGTTCATCTTTATGAGTGTAAGCCTGTCGGCACTGTCGGTTGACAGGCGGGTACGCTTATCCGTGATGATTCCCCCAGCCGCACTAAACACCCTCTCTGACAAGACGCTAGCCGCAGGACAAGCAAGCACCTCCAGGGCATACAGCGCGAGTCCAGGCCACGTGTCCAGCCTCGACACCCAGTAGTTGTAGAGAGGAGAGGCGTCACGGAGGAAGGTCGTGCGATCGGCTACGTACTCCCTCACCATCCTTTTACAGTGCTCCTGCCAACTCAGCTTTGACTGGGGAGCGGTGACACAGTCTTGCTGGGGAGCCATAAAGCTGTCAAAGGCCTTGGAGAGTGTTCCCCTGCCTGCGCTGTACATGCTGCCTGATCTCCGCGCCTCCCCTGCTACCTGGCCCTCGGAACTGCGCCTTCTGCCACTAGCCCTGTCGGATGGGAATTTTACCATCAGTTTGTCCGCCAGGGTCCTGTGGTATAGCATCACTCTCGAACCCCTTTCCTCTTCGGGTATGAGAGTGGAAAGGTTCTCCTTATACCGTGGGTCGAGCAGTGTGTACACCCAGTAATCCGTAGTGGCCAGAATGCGTGTAACGCGAGGGTCACGAGAAAGGCATCCTAACATGAAGTCCGCCATGTGTGCCAAGGTACCTGTACGCAACACATGGCTGTCCTCACTAGGAAGATCACTTTCAGGATCCTCCTCCTCAGGCCATACACACTGAAAGGATGACAGGCAAGCAGCATGGGTACCCTCAGCAGTGGGCCAAGCTGTCTCTTCCCCCTCCTCCTCATGCTCCTCCCCCTCCTCCTCCTCCAAAACGCGCTGAGATATAGACATGAGGGTGCTCTGCCTATCCAGCGACATACTGTCTTCCCCCGCCTCCGTTTCCGAGCGCAAAGCATCTGCCTTTATGCTTTGCAGGGAACTTCTCAAGAGGCATAGCAGAGGAATGGTGACGCTAATGATTGCAGCATTGCCGCTCACCATCTGGGTAGACTCCTCAAAATTTCCAAGGACCTGGCAGATGTCTGCCAACCAGGCCAACTCTTCTGTAAAGAATTGAGGAGGCTAACTCCTACTATGCCGCCCATGTTGGAGTTGGTATTCCACTCTAGCTCTACGCTGCTCATAGAGCCTGGCCAACATATGGAGCGTAGAGTTCCACTGTGTGGGCACGTCGCACAGCAGTCGGTGCACTGGCAGATTAAACCGATGATGCAGGGTGCGCAGGGTGGCAGCATCCGTGTTGGACTTGCGGAAATGTGCGCTGACCCGCGCACCTTTCCGAGCAGGTCTGACAAGCGTGGGTAGCTTTTCAGAAAGCGCTGAACCACCAAATTAAAGACGTGGGCCAGGCATGGCACGTGCGTGAGGCTGCCGAGCTGCAGAGCCGCCACCAGGTTTCTGCCGTTGTCACACATGACCATGCCCGGTTGGAGGCTCAGAGGCGAAAGCAAGTGGTCGGTCTGCTCTGTCAGACCCTGCAGCAGTTTGTGGGCTGTGTGCCTCTTCTCTCCTAAGCTGAGTAATTTCAGCAAGGCCTGCTGGCGCTTGCCCACCGCTATGCTGCCACGCCGCGCGACACCGACTGCTGGCGACGTGCTGCTGCTGACACATCTTGATCGCGAGACAGAGGTTACGTAGGAGGAGGAGGAGGAGGGTGGTTTAGTGGAGGAAGCATACACCGCCGCAGATACCAGCACCGAGCTGGAGCCCGCAATTCTGGGGGTGGGTAGGACGTGAGCGGTCCCAGGCTCTGACTCGGTCCCAGCCTCCACTAAATTCACCAAATGTGCCATCAGGGAGATATAGTGGCCCTGCCCACCTGTGCTTGTCCACGTGTCCGTTGTTAAGTGGACCTTGGCAGTAACCTCGTTGGTGAGGGCGCGTACAATGTTGCGGGAGACGTGGTCGTGCAGGGCTGGGACGGCACATCGGGAAAAGTAGTGGCAACTGGGAACCCAGTAGCCCGGGGCCGCCACCGCCATCATGTTTTTGAAAGCCTCCGTTTCCACAAGCCTATACGGCAGCATCTCCAGGCTGATCAATTTGGCTATGTGCACGTTTAATGCTTGAGCGTGCGGGTGCGTGGCGGCGTACTTGCGCTTGCGCTCAAACAGTTGCGCTAGCAACGGCTGGACGCTGCGCTGAGAGACATTGCTGGATGCGGCCGAGGACAGCGGAGGTGAGCGTGTGGATGCAGGCCGGGATACGGTCGTGCCTGTGTCCTGAGAGGGGGGTTGGATCTCAGTGGCAGGTTGGGACACAGGGGGAGAGGCAGTGGTTCAAACCGGAGGCGGTGAACGGCCTTCGTCCCACCTTGTGGAGTGCTTGGCCATCATATGTCTGCGCATGCTGGTGGTGGTGAGGCTGGTTGTGGTGGCTCCTTGGCTGATCGTGGCATGACAAACCTTGCAAACCACAGTTCGTCGGTCGTCTGCACTCTCAGTGAAAAACTGCCACACCTTTGAGCACCTCGGCCTCTGCAGGGTGGCATGGCGCGAGGGGGTGCTTTGGGTAGCAGTTGGTGGATTATTCGGTCTGGCCCTGCCTCTACCCCTGGCCACCCCAAAGCCTCTTCCAACCTGTCCTGCGACTGCAATTGCCTCCCCCTCTGAAGACCGGTCCTCAGTTGGCTTATCACACTAGGTGGGGTCAGTCACCTCATCGTCCAGCGGCTCTTCCTCCAAATCCTCTGTGCGCTCCTCCCTGGGACTTACTGCCCTTACTACTACCTCCCTGATAGACAACTGTGTCTCATCATCATCGTCCTCCTCACCCACTGAAAGCTCTTGAGACAGTTGCCGGAAGTCCCCAGCCTCATCCCCCGGACCCTGGGAACTTTCCAAAGGTTGGGCATCGGTCACGACAAACTCCTCCAGTGGGAGAGGGACCATTGCTGCCCAATCTGGGCAGGGGCCTGAGAACAGTTCCTGGGAGTCTGCCTGCTCCTCAGAATGTGTCATTTTCATGGGAGGAAGGAGGAGCAGCAGCCAGAGGATTCAGAGTTGCAGCTGTGGACGGCGTAGAAGAGTGGGTGGTCGATAGATTGCTGGATGCACTTTCTGCCATCCACGACAGGACCTGCTCACACCGCTCAGTTTCTAATAAAGGTCTACCGCGTGGACCCATTAATTGTGAGATGAATCTGGGGACCCCAGAAACTTGCCTCTCTCCTAATCCCGCAGCAGTCGGCTGCGATACACCTGGAACAGGAGCTCGGCCTGTGCCCACACCCTCACTTGGGCCTCCGCGTCCCCGCCCCCGTGTCCACGTCCACGTCCTCTAGGCCTACCCCTACCCCTCAGCATGGTGTATTACGAGTAGAGCAGAAACAGAACGCTGTAATTAAATGTGCCGCTTATTGGCCTATGGTTGGAGGCTGACTTCGCTTATGGAACGCACAGCGGAGCCAGGAAACAATTATGCGCAAGCCTGTAGTGAGACCTAGGTGCGTATGACTGAGCTGCTGCAATTCACAGCGCAGAACCAGTGAAGTGGACAAAGCCCAGTGGTAGGCCTTAAAGTGGTTGTCTCGCCGGAGCAAGTGGGGTTATACACTTCTGTATGGCCATATTAATGCACTTTGTAATATACATCGTGCATTAAATATGAGCCATACAGAAGTTATACACTTACCTGCTCCGTTGCTGGCGTCCTCGTCTCCATGGTGCCGTCTAACGCTGTCTTCTCCTCCCATTTAGACGCGCTTGCGCTGTGCGGTCTTCTGCTGTTTCAATGGAGCCGCTCTGGCGTGCTCGTGCCGGAGAGCTGGTATGTGCATGCGTAGAAGACCTCGGCGGCGCGAGCACGCCGCAGCAGCTCCATTGAACACAGCAGAAGACCGCACAGTGCAAGCGCGTCTAAATGGAAGGAGAAGACAGCGTTAGACGGCACCATGGAGACGAGGACGCCAGCAACGGAGCAGGTAAGTGAATAACCCCACTTGCTCCCGCGAGACAACCCCTTTAAGTATTTTGCCTCAATTTTTAAAAATGGTGAGGTGAAAAACCAGAGACACCGCATGCAGCGGATATAATGTGTACTGTTTCCCTGTGGCGGGATGACGACAATGATGTTACGGAAGGCACAGTGGAGCCAGGAAACAATTATGCGCAAGCCTGCTGTAACGCTTAGCTGGGTATTAATTAGCGACTACTACCCCCAGCAGACACGCAGTAAACTGAAGACGGTCACAGGCAGCCCAAATATAGTATGTTTTTGAAAAAGCCCACTGCCTACAGTATATAGCCAGTATACCTCTTTCCCTGTACCACTGACCCTGCCTCACCAGTACTATACTCTGTAAAATGACTGCAGACTGAGGACGCTATGGTCTGCACACCCGATATACAAAAAAAAAAAAAAAAAGTGCAACACTGCTAAAAGCGGCCTCAACAGTACTGCACACGGTCAGATGTGGCCCTAAGAAGGACCGTTGGGGTTCTTGAAGACTGAAATTAAACCTAACACTCTCCCTATAGCAGCAGCAGCATCAGCAGCACTGTCCCTGGTCTCTCTCAGCGTGCATCTGTGGCAAGCCGCCGGCGGGGCAGATTTAAATACTCGGGTGTCATCTGATCTCCCCAGCCACTCACTGCAGGGGGGTGGGATAGGGCTGGAACGTCACAGGAGGAAGTTGTAATGCCTTCCATGTCTTTCTATTGGCCAGAAAAGCGTGCTAATGTCTCAGAGATGAAAGTGAAAGTAACTCGAACATCGCGTGGTGCTCGTCTCGAGTAACGAGCATCTCGAACACCCTTATACTCGAATGAGCATCAAGCTCGGACGAGTACGCTCGCTCATCTCTAGTCACTACCAAGTTGCACGTGGTGCTATAAAATCGCACAACTTTGTAGTGCTTTTTGACAGGATTTTCAGGGAGGGAGGGGGCTTGAAATACAAGCTCTACCCTGAAAATAAGCCGTAGCTAAATAAATAAAAATAGAAATACATCACCTAAGAGGCTCTGTCCAGCTCCACCACACTTTTTCCGAAGCTCACTTGTTTGAAGTTCTCCAGCATAGCTTCCTGGTCAGGAGTTTGAAAAAATCCGCCTCCAGGAAGCGCTGCCTCTGATAGGTTCTCGAGCGCCGCGGCTCAGTCAATCAGAAAAACGCGTGATGAACCTATCACAGACATTGATTGAATAAATGTGATTGGTCCATCGAGCGCTGGCTCTGATTGCTGAGCTGTGGCACTCGAGAACCAATCAGAGGCAGCGCTTCCTGGAGGCGGGGTTTTTCAAACTCCTGACCAGGAAGCCTTGCCTTAAGACAAATGCTGTGGAGCTGCGGATAAGATGTGCCCTGGAAGCGGACAGTGCCTCTTAGGTGATGTATTTTTTTTTTTGCAGCTAGGGCTTATCTTAGTGCTTTTACAGGCACATCTGAAATTCCCTGCATCGGGGATTATTCGGATATTTTGGGGTAGTGCGTTCCAGATGACAAGTGCAGCTCTAGAGAGGTCCTGGAGGTTAGCATTAGAGGTTCGTACTAGAAAGGTGTTTAGTCTGAGTGTGTTAGAGGCATGGAGTACGTGCGATGGGTATGGACAGGAGGTAAGCGATGTACGGTGGATCAGTGCCATGGAGAGCTTTGTGGGTGAGGAGTTTGAATTAAGTTCTGTGGTGGATGGGCAGCCAATGCAGTGCCTGGCACAATGCAGAAGGATCGGAGAAGCGGCTAAATAGGAAGATGAGTCTAGCTGCCGCATTTAATATGGATTCAAGAGGGGAGAGTCTGGTGCACGGAAGGTTCGAATGCAGATAGTGTTTGCGTATTTGATGCGTTGCTGAAGAGATTGGGCTCAAGGCTAGCTGTATAGTGTGCGGTAATATCATTTCAGATAAGTTCAATTCTTTTTTCCTTAAAATGGGTGTTGAGATCTCCATCACTGAGATCTGTCACGGGGGCCTGTATTTTGGGGCTGAGGAAAGAGTGGAAGGTGTCAGAGAGTCATTTGGGGTTATAGGATAGTGAGGAAACAAGAGAGGTAAAATAAACTTGTTTTGTATGGTGCAGGGCGAGGTTATAAGTTTTAAGCATTAATTTGTAGTGGAGAAAGTCTTCTGGCAGCTTTGACTTTTTCTACAGCCGTTCAGCACATCTGGAGCACCGCTACATGAAGCACGTTTGAGACGTGAGCCAGGTCTGCAGTGGGTGGCTCGGATCACAGGTGGGCGCTTCATCCAGGACATGTCTGAGGGTGGTGTAATAGTGTGCAGCAGCCAGGTTGGGGCATGAGAGGAGAGAGATGGGGGACAGGGAGGACTATAGGGCCTCAGCAAACTGTTGAGTGTGGACGGACTGGAGGTTCCTGTGGGTGTAATAGGTAGGAGGGTCAGGGTTGATGCTAGGGTGCCTGATGGAGAAAAAGAGGAGGGTATGGTCTGAGTGGGAAGGTGGAGTTAATAAAGAGGGAGACAGAGGAGAGGCGGAGGAAGATTAGGTCTAGACTATTGCCGCCTCTGTGGGTGGGGGAGTCTGAGAGTTGTGATAGGCCGAAAGAGGAGGTAAGTGTTAAAAGCTGGGAGGCAGATGAGGAGGTGAGGCCATTTATTGGGATATTGAAATCACCTAGGATGAGGGTTGGGATTTTACAAGATAGGAAATGGGGGAGCCAAGCAGTGAAGTGGTCCAGGAAAAAGGGGGTGGGACTGGGGGCAGTAGATAATTGCAACTCGCAAGGACAGTGGGCAGAAGAGTCTTAGGGTGTGAATTTCAAACAATGGGAAGGGGAGTGAGGGTATCGAGGGGATGATCTGGAAGGTGCAGTTCAACAAGAGGAGAACACCTACTCCTCCACCGGGCCAATGAGTTAATTTAGGGGTGTGGGAGAATTGCAGGTCATCGCAGGACAATGTGGCAGGGGAAGCAGTGTCAGACTGCTGTATCCATGTTTCGGTGAGGGTGAGCAAGTTGAAGCGTTTGGTAGTGAAGAGGTCGTGGATAGTTGGGAGTTTGTTACACGCAGACTGGTAGTTCCAGAGAGCGCATTGGAAGGAGATAGGGGAGGGTGCATGTGGGCTGGTGGTTGGGCTTGACGTGTGTTTTGGTATGGTTGGTGGGAGATAGTGATGGAGAGCGCTAAGGGGTGGACCAGGATTGAGAAAAATGTCACCCACTGCTAAAAGTAGTAGGGTAAAGAGGGTAAACCGATTGGTGAGGAGAGGAGAGATGGAGTGATATGGATGGAGTAAATTGGAGGTGGACATAGGAAGAGAGCATTGAGGCTAATGATGAGGATGGTGATAGAGGCTGTGGTAGGGATGATGCTGTTGATGTGTAGGGTATTGGAACATTTATTGCAGACCACCTGTCTCCTGCCCCATCGAGCTGCCATGTCTAACTGCGTGGCTCGCTTGCATGAGCAGTGGGGCTGGTAGAGCATGATGCATGCGGGGCGGGCTGCTGCAGGTGATAAAGAGTAAGCAAGGGAAGAGAGGAGCGGTCGGTTCAGAAAATAGTGCAAAAGCAAAAACATGAGCACAAACAGTGGAGTAGAGATGCAGTTAATGCAGGTGATGATGGGTATGCGGTAGAGAGGAAGCAGTCTTTGTCGAGTAGTAAGGCATTAGTGGTAGGTGATGGATGAAGTGAAACAGCCATTTTGGATGATATGGCGTATGGAATGGAATGAAGTAGGGAGGCAGTTTTTGGCAGGTTATACCGTGGCATCCGTTCTAGTTAGAAGTTTTGTCATAGTGGCGTATCATTTTAGGGGACTGGCAGGTCAGCAGTGCCAGAGTCTCTCCTATTCTTCTCCTGGTGGTTGAGCAGGTCCTCGTGGTGTACCAGTGAGTCTGTAGATTTTTTCAGGGCCCCGTTCGGGTGATATGAAGTCAAGGCCAGGTGTGTGGAGATTGGGTTGGCCGCAGCAGGCCACAGGTCAGGTCTATTGAGCCATGGCCGGGTAAGAGTAACTCAGGCCGGGGTTGGGTAAGCCGTGGTGGGACTCTGGACAGAGCTGTGGTTCTGTGGGTGCTGGCCAGGCCAGAGAATTGAGGTGGACCTCAGCAGATTGACGGTGGGTGTGGGGATGTCCACACTGGGTGCCTGGGGAACAGAGGCAGTGGGTCTGTCTACCTCTTTGGGTGATGCCATGTCCAGTTGATGTGGCCCCAAAGGAGTTGGGGAGCTGATGGGTCCCACTTATTGTCTTTTTTCTCTGATGTCCTCTGTGGCTGTAGGTTTGATGCAGCACTGGGTGGGCCCAAAGATCGAGGCCACGGCTTCTGGATGTGTAAGCAACTCAGCCGCGCCACAGGAGATCCAGATATATAAAGGTTTCCATCATGTCCCCCTCTCCCTTCTCTCCTCCTGTAACATACATAAAGGTTTCCATCATCTCCCCGTCTACCTTCTCTCCCCTCCTGTAACATATATAAAAGTTTCCATCATCTCCCCTCTTTTTTTGCTCCAGGCTGTAGAGATTAAGTCTTTCCTTTTGTTCTTGAGTTCTTCCACCATTATTACAGTTCGTCTTTTGACTTGTTCTATCTGAACTGAACACAGTATTCCAGCTCTCTTTGCTGCTTGACCGTACTGTAGATTCATTTTGAGAAATCAGAAGCTGTAAATCCTTCTCTTCTGAAGTCCTGGATAACACAGAACAGCTGATGCCGCACTCAGTCCGAGGATTTCTTCATCCTGAATGCATTATTCTACATGTAGAAACATTGAACTGCAGTTTCCATTGTTTTGACCATTTATCCATTAAGACTAAATCATTCTCCATATTCAAAACACCGGCAAGAGTATCAACCCTATCACACACTTTGGTGTCATCAGCAGACAAACCTTCCTATTAACCCTTCTCCTATGTCATATTAAGAAGAATAAGGACCCAGAAGAGACCTTTGTGTCCCCACTTGTAACTCATCCCTTTGCAGAATACACCCCGTTAACAACAACACTCTGATATCGGCAGTCTCTACTCTCGATAATACATGAAGTTCCTAAATGGGGGACCTCAACCCTCCTCTCCTCTATTAACCCTTTCTAATCCACTGTCTGACGTCTAAAGACATTCTGATTGAAGGCTGTACAGCTCCGATTTCAGAAGACGTCCAGCAGGGTATTCCTAATGTAGATTACTGGCCGCTCTGTTTTAGGGGGGCCTCTCTGGCATGTCCCATACCGCAGTAGTGGCTCTAGCCAGCAGATGGCACCATTGTATAATGGCAGAAAGAGAAAGCCCCCTAGGAAACCCTGAATCCAAAATTGGATTGCAAAGGGTTAACTCAGACTTTCCTAATAGGGTATTTGCAAAGGGACAAATAAATAGTGAAGTTATGTGATAATGTCACCTAACTGCATTAATGTGACATCACAGGGACAATAGCATTGTAATGCTATCACGCATACAATGTGCATTGGTAAATTTTATTTTATCTTTGTATTACCGCTACAAACAGCCTTGGAAAACAACTGAGCAAGTGGATAGATACATACAGTAATGTTCACAAATGTGACATATGTATTTCCCATAAACGGACAACTCTTACTCGTACTTTTATTACATGATCATTATTTAAGGACCCTCACAAGAAAACCATTTTTTTTAACCTGCTGCAAAAATTCCCAATCCAGCAGCACCACCTATTGGCGCCTAGTGGAGTTACATCCGAGTAGAGTATCTAGAGATGCTGACTGGCCTTGAGACGTGTATTTCTAATTACGCTCACAGTATCTTATCTGTGGGAAAACAGAGCCATTCACCTGAAAGGTGCAGCACGCTCTGATGAAGGTATTCATGTTTCTCCGAGATAAAACCATTCAAAGCAGGATTGAATCCCCCCTCATCTGTCAGGCTGGGGAGCTGATGCCACGGGTATGTAGAATGGCGATACTCTTTTTTTTTTTCACATTGGCACGTTAAAGGATCCCTGCGCTATCTGATAGAAACTGTTAAATTTCTTTCTGGATAAAATTCTTTGTAATCTTTTTTATTCTCTTTCTTCTTCCTCCGTATTCACCTCAATGCTGTAAAACGCTTCAATAATTTATAGGGTTTAAAAAAGAAATCGTGACAGCGAGACGAACATGACTGCAATGTGACTACACGCCCAGGATATTGAAGCTTCTGCTTTTATCTCCGGCGCCAACAGAAATCGCCATAAACTGAAAAGTGACGGATCAATCCGATTCTTTACATTCTCAGCGTCTTCTCTCTGCCAAAACTGACGGCCATATATCTGGATGGGGACTTCATTAAAGGATAATAGAATCGGAATATATAAATCTCATGTGCAGGGCTTTCTCTGCAAGGCAAAATGGAAATGGTTAAATCACTGTGGACTATGGTAATAGCGGTTTTGTGCTTTGGACAACCCCTTTTTATTAAAGAAGCCCCGCCAACCCCTCAAAAAAAAAAAGATCCTGATCCCAAGGTACTCCATTTCTGCAAATCCTCAATGTCATGAACACCAAGGCTTACGGTATGTGACACGAATGCGACTGCACGGGATTAACCTAATTGTTCTCCATCAATTCTGCATTCATTGCAAGATAGCACATAGGTCATGCCACAATACAGTCCTGTACTCCCCAAAAATACTTGCTGCCACCACTGGCCATTTTACTGCAAGGCAGGTCGGTCACCTAGATACTGCTTGCATACTGGATATAGACCCTCCCAACTTTCCAGCTGTCAAAATGATCACACTAATCAGTGTCTGAGGGTTGTTTATAGAGTGGTTAAGGACTGACTGATAAAGGTTAAAGCTTTATTACAAAAAATAGTAATGCTTATAAAAAGTATTCTAAGCATTACTATTAAACGATTCTATTATTACAATTCTACTCGAATCATTGAGTTGGAAGGGAGCTCCAGGGTCATCGGGTCCAAGTTAATGCAGGATTCACTAAATCATCCTAGACAGATGTTTGTCCAGCCTCTGTTTGAAGACTTCCATTGAAGGAGAACTCACCACCTCCCGTGGTAACCTGTTCCACTCATTGATCACCCTCACTGTCTAATATCTAATCTGTGTCTCCTCCCTTTCAGTTTCATCCCATTGCTTCTAGTCTTTCCTTGTGCAGATAAGAATAGGGCTGATCCCTCTGCACTGTGACAGCCCTTCAGATATTTGTAGACAGCTATTAAATCTCCTCTCAGCCTTCGTTTTTGCAAGCTAAACATTCCCAGTTTCTTTAACCACTTGTTACAATCAGGTGCAGGTTCAGAGTCTCCTGTTGCAACCAGTGTGGGCCGATATTGTGGCCAATGAAATACTGAGGTCGGTACCCAGGTGGTAGCAGAAAGGTAGCATAGTCAGGGAGAAGCCAGAGGTCAGTACAGAGAAGCAACAAGGAGGAGCAATTGGCAGTTGAGCTTAACTAAGGGTTAAGAGCACAAACATCTCGCAAGGGAAGGAGATAGAAGGCCAGGCTCAAATAGCAAGTTCAATCAGGGAACAGGGTGGAGCCAATCGCGCAAACAGGAAAAGGGAACAAGGACAGGATTCAGCAGAGGAGCTATCCAGTGTGCTTGAATAGCTCAGCTGGAAGAGACACTGCCTGGGGTACAGGAGCTCCTGGGTTTGAATCTTGACCCCATTTCTCATATGACATGATTTGCAGACCGCTCACCATCCTGGTAGCTCTTTTCTGAACTCGTTCCAGTTTGTCTATGTCTTTTTTAAAGTGGGGTGCCCAGAACTGGACACAGTATTCCAGATGAGGTCTGACTAAGGAAGAGTAGAGGGGGATAATGACCTCATGTGATCTAGACTCTATGCTTCTCTTAATACATCCCAGAATTGTCATTATCAGCAGGAAAAAATGAAATGCCCAAACTTGTGTTTATACTCAGAAAACATTGTCCTGATTCGTTGGTTCATTCCAATCCAGCGCAGATTGTCAGGCTGCGGGATTTTAAATAGAGCATAGCTATATATAGGGACTAAATCATCAAACTGTTCCAAACAGATCATTACCAGTCTGGAGAGGTCAGGAGTACATTAACAACAGATTGTGTTGTTTTATAGTAACCCTAGAACATGTAGGGTTCTGTATAATGTTTTTTGCGATACTTGTATTCCTCTCATGAATTTCAATGGGGAAAATGTAGCAACTTAAGAATAAGGATGGCTCCATTCAAGTTAACATCAGATTTGGGGCCACAGGCAAATTGTTGGTAGCCACATATGCAAACAGCATTAAAGGGGGCGCCTGGTTTAGAAAGAACGTTTGCACATACTCTATTAGGCCACTCTGTCTAGGTCTCATTCACACGGGGTATTGTCATCGCATATCACGCGGTAAATGCAGGCAATGAAAGTCTATGGACTTTCATTCTTCCATTCACATCTGCGTTGGACCTGCGAGGGGACATCCGTATAAAATGCAGGAGAAATCAATTGCAGCATTTCTCTGCATTTCATACGGAGCCTGCAACAGGACAGCATTTAATACGGAGCCCCGTTCTGCACAAAGCGGGGTATTCCTTAAAAAAAATCATACTGTGCATGTCCGTGACGCCATAATTCCAGGTATGCTCAGTGCCTATCGCAGCCCGTATGCGATCTCTACTGGCAGAGTGTAGAGGCTGCAGTGAGTACAGGACTCGCACTGTTGTACTTACACGGCCATGTGAATGAGCCCTTAATCGAGGTAGTTATAGTTGTAGTAGTAAGCGGGTTGATAGAAATGTATATTTTTCCATCTGTATGGGTTCGTAAAGCAATGGGCCTTCTTTGCTCTTTTAGGCTGGTCTTACATGAGCGAATTTGAATTGTGGATTCTACGATCACCATCCGCATGCATGATATGTGGCAATATGCGGGAATAGAAATGCATTGACTTTCACCGGGTTCGCTGACACTTGCAGGTATGAGCTGTTGCGGGCGGATTCCGTGCGTATGAGCTTTATGGATCTTTATGGATACCTTCGATCCGCAGTGCATATGGAGACATGGATTCATACACACGTTGCTAGGAGACTAGATAGAAATCAGATACAAATGGTATAAAGCAAGCAGGAATTTGTGGGCAGACAATACGAGACAGAGTCTGAGAAGCAACACACCTATCCAGCCTGCTGTCTGCAACCTCCATACATTGCAGGTGCTGGCTACTTCTTATAGTCAGTACCAGCCCGCAACAGCTCCACTAAGCCATGCCGCTCGTCGGAGCTGTTAACCGTTTAAATCCCACAGTCAATTCTGACAGCGGCATTTAAATGTCCCAATTAATGTTCGGCGTTCCCGCACTGCTCCCTGCAATAAGATTACGGGTTGCTGTGCAGTTGCTATGGCAGCCGAGCGCCCTCTAAAAGGCCCTAGGACTGCTATGATAGATTGCCTATCAAGCCATGACTGTGGTGTGGCTTGATAGAAAGCCTGTCAGATCACACTATTGCAAGTTCTTGACCCCTATGGGGGCTAAAAAATAATTTTAAAAAAGGAGTTATGTAATTTTTGTTGCCGTGTGTAGCCATAGAAACAAGCCACGCCCAAAGATTGTGGGATTTAGTTTTTTTCCATTTCACTCCACTTAGGATTTTAAAAAGGATTTTTTTCAGTACATTATATGGTGCATTAAAAAGTACCATTGAAAAATACACCTCATCCCAAAAAACAAGCCTGCAGACATCTACATCAACGGTTAAATAAAAGAGCTTTGATTTTTTTAAAAAGGGGGAGGAAAAACGAAAAAGAAAAAATAAGGGTTGCGTTCTTAAGGGGTTAAAGTGCTTTCAAAAAAGTAGTATAAACCAGCCAAGCCTAGGAACAGTATCCCATTCTGAAGGCTCTCAGAATATCTCTCACCACAACAGTACAAGAGAATTTTGCCAGGGCGGTCAACTGAGTGCTTCCAGGGGGTTGGACTACTTTTTGATGTTATTCCCTGCTTGTGTTTATTCTTCCGCACAGATGATATGCTGTCTTTAAATGTACATCCACGTGGAAAACTGAGCACATACGCGACCATACACAATATGTTTCCATGATCAAACGCAGGTCTGCCGCTGCGGATATCCCCTCGCAGAATCCAACTGGTTCATGTGAACCCAGCCTTACTGTTCTGTGTGCTTATCGGAATGTAAGTCTGACATCTAGTGGTCAGGAACTGCATTACTCTACTACGAAATAACAGTATATGCATTGAACACGGGGGGGGGGGGAATCATGTGAGGAATGTAGACAAGCAGAGCGTGTTGACGCATGATATAAACGAGGACATGTTGAGGTCTCAGGTGTCAGACTATGTGGAGTGTAGCAGCAATAGGCTCTTCAAGAATCTCTCTATGGACTGCACCACTTACCAGTATCCAGGGCATGGTAGGCCTTGGAATCTGGATCCAAGAAGTGCATAGAGAAATAACAACGCTACGGAAGATATGAGAATCTCGTTCTGAGCTCGACTGCTGGTGCTGGCCAAGTGGTCATCCCAGGTGTGTTTGGTCCTGAATGTGATCCTCCTCACCATTGCAAACTGGACTGAGATTGTGTGTTGGTATTCGGAGTAAGCTCCAAACCACCGAGATATTGGTTTTGCTCAAAAAAGAAGCAAAGACTGTTGATTTGCCCGCTTCTTTTGTTAATACAGTTTAGCAGCAAAAAGCCAAGATGCCCAGCCTGATATACATTACCTGTCAGAAACCACTGACGCAGTCATGCAATACAGCCTATCATGCCATGTCAAATTAGTGAATAGTGGTGCCAGAACCTGCATTCCTGGGGTTTGAGAGAAGCCCTTCACCGCCATTAGCAGTGCCCAAGTCAATAGAATATGGTCAGCAGCACTCACCAAACCCGATGTAATCGGTAGGAAATATCGCACATAAGGATGGGTTCACGCCTTGAGAAACCGAATCCCAGGTTCCAAAATGTAGTCCCGATAGTTGTATGTAGAGGCAGCACTCCAAACAGCAGAGTAATATAGTCCACAGACTTTTATTTCAACTCATGGCATGAGCCCAGCCGCGACGTTTCGACCACAAGGGACCCTTGTGGTCGAAACATTGTGGCTGCACTCACGCCATTAGCAGTGCCAGTGGGTTCAAATGCCAACCTGTTAGCAGTTACTAGTGCCCCAGACTCTAACCTGCCTGTAGTGGCCCAGAGTTAGAGAACCTCTATGTGGTGTTTCTCTACCCCAGTTGGATTGTCTTTGTGTGTATGGTGGTCTATGTACTGTGTTCATGTTGGTGTCACCATTTCTGGTGGTGTCAGGGTGTCTGTCTCCCTAACCTGCTCTGAGTGGTGTGATTGGTCGTTAGAGAGGTTGAGGGCGGAGCTATTAGTGTCGAAGAAGAGTAGAGATGTAGTCTGTGGAGGAGTATGTGTGAGCCAGTGGCTCTGCTGCTTCTGCCTGGGCCGTGCCCTGAGCCTTTTTCCCAACTGCCATGGGAAGTGTCCCCTCTAGGGAATGGATCTCAGAGACCATATCCTGTATTGGCGGATGGTATCACACACTTCCCTTCTTAACTACATGTCGAGGAGAAGGCACTAAATTCGCTATTGCAGGTTGGAGGACAAGTTTCACATAAGCAACTGCACCACAAGAATGCAGCTAGAGAAGCGAGCTCAGGAATGTAGCGAGTGGTGAATGAGGGTAAGTGTTTTTCCCTCCGTGTCTGGAGTGTTCGCTCAAGAGTTCTACCATCAGATAACTGAGACTGGGGAAAACTGTACTACGGAAGAAGAGTCACAATTAACAAAGTGTGGTACCTAAAACTGTCTTTCGTACATTGTTCTTGGAAAATCAAAATTGGAAATTGTGAGTAAAAGAAAACCATGTGCCTCCGTTTAAAGCTACATCTTTAACTGTGAACTCATTTATTCGACTTGGGTGATTTATCACTCAGAAGAGGCACTAGCGTCACGTGAACAGATAAGTACAAAGAGTTCCATAGCAGGGTTGCTAATTTTATTCCCCTGCATGTAGCCCGGCCAGACTGTGTGTTTGCAGGAGACAGAATCACCATCGTGACTTTGCACCATCTTGCATCCCTGCTGTCTCCCCGGCCAAAGGTCTGCCCACGGCTGTTGCATGCCTGTGGCCTCTCCTGTCACCCTGGGGCCCCTTTCATAGTGCTCCATCAGTTAGCCAGAGCAGAGAGTTGCTACAAAAAACATTTCCTTTCCCGGAGGATCCAACATGTCTGTGTGTTATGCAGATGACCATTTGATTTTTATGGGCACCATGTAATGCTTCATTTTCCCTGTAGTGGAGCTGCAGTAGAATTTAACACTTACTACGAGGCTCCCTTGCAGATTACATCTGATCGATGTGCTCAATCTGTGATTAATTTAAAAAATAGATGAACCCAATGGATAAGTATATATTTGTGCTGAATTTTTTTTGTTTGTTTTTCTGCTTCTTTAATGCAAACATAGCAGTTTTCTAATAATTTTCATTAAAACTGTCCTACTATTTGTTACTGTAAAGTCTATGCAACATCTTCACATAGCTGGCTGTCCTGCTGCTCTTGTCACAGATATGACACTACACTATTTCTGTCTGTGTTGGCTTTTTCCATTCACTTGGGATTTGTTCACACCTGCATCGGAGGCTCTACTGTATAAATTTACAAGAAAGATATCGCCACATGTAGCTTTATTTTTTCTAGCAAAGTGCCAGATGGTATGACACAACCCAACGGACCGCATTACAATGGAGTATTTTGGGCACCATAATTTATACACAGCACATCAGAGTATATATAGTGAGAGAAGCACCCAGGTCTTCAGAAAGGGCAGATCACACAAGCTGTACTATATCAGAGGGTAGTTAGAGAGAATCACAAAGGGGGAGAAGGTGAAACACAAAAGCGGAATATCAATGCATAGAGAGAAGAGAACACCCACTAGGGAATCAATGAGGAGAAGGAAGGGGAAGTCGCATCATTCTCAGCATAAGTATCTTCAGCAAAAGGGAGATTATGTGCCTCATGGGCTGTAGAGTGTTAAATCAGTTCAGGAATGTAGTTCTGCTGATATGTGAGCTAGTGAAGGCAGCAGTATTCTGGACACACAGATTATACATCCAGCATGTATTACTGCTAGAGGTATTTCCTGCCAGGAACTGAACTTGCCAGGACTTGAACCCTGATCTTCCCAGTGTAGTTTGTAGTCTTACCATCATGCAGGCACAAAACAAAGCCTTGTTGTTTTAAGCTTTATTTAATTGTGTGCTTTGTGTATCCTGAGATGAATAATGGACTCCACTTGCTCTGTGACCAATCACAGTTGTTGCTCTATTTAAATAATCAGCCTTGGACTTCCTGTACCTGAGTATTCTGGCTGTTTAGTGCACTGTGCTCACCCCTGTAATAGGAACCAAAAGGGGTGAAACCTCTTTCGATGTGCCTGCCTGTATATGAGTAGTGATTTTGTGGCTGTGGAGTGAAAAGGACCTTTGGACTCACTTCCCCAGAAATGTCTTGAAGCTCCCTAGAAATGCCTCGTTGCTGGGACTGTGAACGAGGACTAAACCCTGCTCCAGGGTGATGTCATGGTGGCCATCTTGGCCATATTAATTATTATGGCTGATCACAAGAGGATACAGGGAACAGCATCATGTGAGAGCCTGCAGAGTGTGTGATGCAGCTAAAGGAGATGGAGCAGCAGTGAGAACCTGTCTAGTAGCACACAGGAGAGTGAGCTTAGCAGAAACACAGTAGCAGACCAGTGACTTGGTGGCGGCCACTGTATAATGCAAGCAGTGCCATTCCCAGGCTGGAGAGCAGGGCAGGAGGAGGCCACCGACGAGAGAGCTGAAATTGAGGACACAAATATAATCTGAAGACACATGGGCCAAAGTGGACAGGTAGCATGAAAGGAGAGGGAGGGTTTCTTCCGACTAGAACTTAGCACCAAAGCAGACAACAACACTATGGACCCAAAAGCACAGAGCAATTCTGCAGGATATGTGAGACCTGTCTGACACAATAGTGTACACACTATAGGGACTATGACGGACTGATGCGACTGAGAAAATATCTTTCCAGGGACTGTGATATGGGGAATGTGGGAATTATGACAATACAGTATGTTGTTTAGTAGTACAATATGAAATGTTATGCAAGGCACTATGCGCAAATTGATGCCATGTGTAATATATGATATACTGTGCAGCGAGCTAAAGTTAGCAGGTGTAACCTGAGGGGACTATTTTCTGATTCAGGCTCTGTCACAGTGGTTGTTACTCTGCCTGGAATGAGGGCTCTTGCAGCTAACGGCTCACACAAATATGGTCGATGACCACAGTAACAGAGGTTCTTTGTGACGCCAGTGCCTCTGAGTATGACGTAACATCAGGACAAAATAAAGAGTCAGTACTCAACGCGTTGTTTGAACCGGAGACACATGGTTTACTTAACACTTGTAAAGTTAGGTTTCAATACATACTGTGACAGTCTTGCGTAATAACAATTCCAACAAGGTTTCCCATAATAGGTACCGATAAACTTTTGCTTGTTAACTCTTCTTCTCAAGGAGGTTGTAGCCATCAGTCTCAGTTATCTGAGGACAAGTCTCGGGGAGCGTATTCGGGGCATTGTAGGAAAAACCGAACAAGCTTGATTTGTTGTACAGACCACTAACAACTGATTTAGTCGATTAGTACATGCACTCACGCTAGGTACATACTCCAACTGGAATATGCAGAGTCTGCTCTGGCTTGAAGTCTCAATTTAAGCAGGGAGTTCACATAATTCTCCTATGGCCCCCTCTCTCTCTGCTTCTATCCCTTCTCTCTTTCCTCAGAGGGGTCGCAGCTCAACCCAGGTGGGGCGGACTTGAGCTCAGCCCGCACGACCTCGTGGAGGCATAAGCCTACTCCACGTATCTCCTTCCTCCGTCTACATCTCTCTTCTCCTCTTCTTTTTTGCTTCTTTCTCCCGCCCCCTCTAACCACCACCCCCAAAATAACACTCACCATTGACGCAACACAGAGCGGGTTAGGGTGACAGGGGTACAGACACATTCATGTTTGGTAACAAAGACACCCAACATTGACCTCTGGAAACCTGAACAGACAAACACACACTTCCATTACCGACAACAACACGAACAGACACACATAGACAGTTCATATGAGGAAGCCAAACAAGTGATGTGGGGACCCTAGTGTTATGTCGCAGAAGGACACCCAGAGTAGGATGAAAGTTTGACAAAAGATGGCAGAGCAATGCAGACCTGGGTGAAAGAGACATCTATGGTGTCAGATGTTCAAGGTGAATGGACGCAGCTTCTACAAGGCAGGTTAAGGTCAGGACTGTCGCTTTAAGAAGGATAAAATAGTACATATGGCCATACATGTTATATGCGACTTCTGGCTAAATTACATAATATGAAAGTACGAATTACCCTCCTATGGAGTGAAACCAGTTAGTAAAGGTGGTATTTTTGTAAGAAAATTCTGCCTCCACCTCCATCCGTCACCGGTGCGCCATACACACCATCATCCACCTGCTTCACCACTACTCGCTAAACTCTGTGTATCAAACTCTGCTTATAACCGACTATGCTTGAGCTCCAAACCCTGTGTACCACACTAAGCTTATACTTAACTCTGTGTACCTATAAGGGGCATGTTGTCCTGTTATCTTCTTTGTAGTTTTTATTCTCTTTTCCATATGTGTGCCTCTCTCTTTACGGGCCATGCAGAGGAGTTGGAGAGGAGCAGGGTTTGTCACGTTCTCTATAGTTCTGGAATCCGGGTGTGGCAGATTGAAAAAGTTTTAGGAACAATGAGCAACGTTCGTGGGGTAACTCCGCAAAGGCTGAGCCATAAGAACAGATTTTAGTCCTACAGGTGGTTATAGTGCACAGAATAACAGCCGTACAGGCTGCAGAGACACTGCTGCCTCCATAAATCTCCTCCATAACTACAGACACCAAGTGGCCACAATACTTATACGGATTTAATCGTAGGACTGTTCATAAGTACTCGGTTACTGGGCAAAGAATAGAGACTTTCATTAATAACAGGGTAGAATTGAACAAGAAACTTCTGTTAAATTCTGGTTACCCAAACCTGTTAGACACAGTGGACTCCAGTACCTGGGATAGCTGTATTTCGTGTGGCCCATTACAGCCTGTAACCTCTTGTTAATATTAAAGTTGTTTTGGAGCATCATGTTGGAGAAGAGAGCTTTTATTGAGTACCCTCAGAATTCCAGACACACAGTTGGGGATGCTTTAAAGAGAACCAACATTGGTAAAAACCAAGGTTAGAGTTACCAGAGTCTTGGCATGAACCCTTTTTACACGCCTTCCCCAGTTTTCTGACAAAGCCACTATGACCCCAGGGTTGGTGCATTCCCTAGTGTAGATGAAATTAATTGTGTCAACCATAAGGGCTCAAAAGCCTGAATCCCCAGCGTGGTCATTTTTGGTGGAGGGGATACTGCCCCAGCTTTCCCTTACCTGGTCCTTTCATACTCCACTCTGCTTATATCTGACTATGCCTGATCCCCAACCCTATATACCGAACTCTGCTTGTATCTGACTATGGCTGCCTCTCCCATCGGATTTAAGATCCAAGAACCAGCATCATTACACCTCCACATGTGAAAAGGTAAAAACTTGGAAGTCTAAAAATATGCTGTAATTGGAGGAATGAAGAATGCTGCCTGAAACTTGGACCAACTTGTTTTTTTAACTCAGGGTAACCACTAACATATGGGACAATTATTTTTTCCTTGTCATTGTTGTCCATTCCCTTTAATCAGATAGCAAAGTCTAACAGAAGCTCATCTGCACCTACCGTATTCATGTAATTACACTCTGTACGTAGCAGCATGGATAAGAAGCTAGAATTTATCATACTGTAAAAATAAACTGTAAAATCTGTTCACAAAGAAAATGTAAAAGCACAAAGACCAATTTGGTGATTTAGTTTTACAGCCTTATGGAATGCACATTATGTTCCGTACAACCACAAGACCATATATATAATTTTCCTAAATGACAGAGTAGTGGAGTCACTTGGCTACAAGAGGTAATTCTTTCATCAATATGGCAACCAGCCAGACTAATTAGAGCCCAAATAACAGATGAGAGAAAAAACAATATCATCAATTACGGTAAACGAAAAATAGAACAATAACAAACACAATTAAAACAAAGTGTTTTTTACTTAACAAATTTCCTGCAT